>NC_080026.1:62736470-63039500 GCF_030020395.1 Manis pentadactyla
AGGTGTGTGGGCAAACTTCACTTCCACTACATTTTCATCATCAGGGTCTGGTTTCCGATCAATTACATTCATGTTTGATAAAGCTACTCTGTCTTTAGGAACAACCAATGAGATATCAAAAGTTGCTTTGACAGCAGGCTCATCCCAGCAGGGAAAAGCCCTCCGGGCATCAGTAGCCTCAAACTGTGTGACAGCAGCACAGCGCACCTCTCCAGAAGGGGTAGTATATTTACTTCTATAGAAACCTTTTATTTTGTCATTCAGCTCTCCAACAAAATCTATCTTTAATGTTCCTGTACCTATTTGGAGAGTACTTGGAAAAGACAAGGTGACTTTTTCATCTTCATTTCGATAATTAAATACTGCAGCATGTATTTCTGTTAGGACCTGAGTTCAGGCACTCAAAGGTTTCGTATTTCTCTTGCAGAAGCTGATGGCAGTACTAATCCCTGCCCTGGGCGGCGGCCTCCAGCTTGCCCTCGAAGGTGAAGTCCAGCAAGTCGGGCTTGAGGCAAAGGCTGTAGTTGATGGGGGAGACATCGGCAGGCAGCCGCTCGAAGGGCCTCTTCTCCGGCATCGCGGCGAGGCCCAGGCTGTGGAGGCGGCGGCGGCGGCGAGAGGAGCGGCTGAGGAGAAGCAGGAGGGCAGGAGGCGGAGGGCCGAGGAAGAGCAGGCGGCGAGCGAGGGAGGGGGCTGGCGGGCTGGCTGCCTACGGGGAAGGGGGCGGAGGGGAGGGAGGGGAGGAGGGCCGGCCTGACACGTTTTTAATTGGCAAATCCTTTACTGAACTTTATGCTCCCTCTGATGTAAACTATTTGAAATATCCAAAATTTAATAGTCTACAGCCATTTCATTTCTCTCTAGTAAAAAAAGATGGTTCAACAGAATTAACAACTATTTACTGAAAGGTTTTTAAATATTTGAAATGATGGAGTGTTGCATATTAGGTTGTAGTGTGAAGAAATGATGGAAATTGTACCAATGCCTGGTTCCACATTTCTACCTGCCTAGCCCAAGAAATTGACAGTCACAGTATCCTTCATCTTGGGTTATATATGGTTTGTGTAAAGTGTCCTCTTACACGCTGCTCTTGGCTCCAGACTTACCCTATACCCGTATGCATCATTCTCATGCTAGAGAGAAATAAACTCTTTTTAGTCTTGCACCATTCTCTAAGTACAGGGATAATAACCACAGCCTCCCATGCTGATCAGTGCTCCATAGTTTCTGAATTATGGTTTCCAGATCCAGCCCAGCAGAGGCATAAGCATATTTGTGATGGTGTCTTAACCTACTAGCTGTTACTATGGAATGTATATGTATATTAGGGAATACTTATTCCATATTTGCATGATTTCTTCCAAAGTTTTGATGTGATGGAATCTAACTTATTTGCCAATCTATTTTATATTATTAATGAAAATAATTTAAACAAACAAAGTTTTTCCTGGTGGACTGGGGTTGTCAAGTATAAGGCTATGTTCTGATTAATAAACCGTTTTAAAATCAACATTTCCATTATTGCCATCCTTAGCTTTTTGTGCCTTTAACGTCTATATCCAAGAGAAATATGTCTCTTTTCCTACACAGCAGACACATTTAAAATACTAACACAATTTTTCTTTTACTTTGTTTGGTTTTTAACCCACATGGTGAGGTTAGATATTCACAAACACATTTTACGAAATACATTCTACAACACAAGAGATCAGCCTGAAAAGTTGTATTACAAAGTTCATATTTCATCTTATTGACAATGAAGTATCAAATACGTTCTGAAAAATCAGATGTATTATGATTAGCTACATATTATACTGCATAGCTGTGGACATGGTATATATATATATATACACAGAGTTTGGAAAAGCCAACATCAGAGTAGGAAAATGGGTACAGAGATTTCTACAGAAACTTGGAGAAAGAGGATGATAACTTAGGGAAGTGACAGAGGGAAGGAAACTAAAGGGCCGATAGTAGATTCTAAATCATTTGCATTGGACAAACACTGGGCTTTAGGCCTCATGGTGTATTCAATTAAATGGTCAACTTCTCAAAACAAATGTCACTTCATCCATAAAATATGGAGATTTACACAGATAACCTCTAGGGTCTACTTGAAAATGATTTATGGTGATAGCATCAAGATGCAGTAGGAACATGAAAATAATGCTTCACCCTGAGTTGAACTATGAAAATGTATTAAGTGATTGAGGTTCAGTATTGTAGGAACAAATCAAGGAATCATGGTGAAACTACTGAAAAGAGTGTAGTCTCCCCAACATTTTTTCCTTTATAATTCTTTATTATTTTATGAAAGCATGATGTCCCCTTGAACATATCTTTTATTAAATTAAAGTATCAAATACACAACACAGCGGTTCAACATTCACTCATATTACAAAGTCCTTATCCCCTCCAGTGCGGTCATTGTCCCTCAACATAGTAAGATGTTACAGAGTCATTAAGTGTATTCTCCATGCTGTACTACCATCCCCGTGATCAGCCTATATTGTGCTTGCAAATTATTGTGTCCCTTTTTCCTCCTACTCCCACCTTCCTCAGCCCCTCCCCTCTGGTAACCATTAGTCCCTTCTCAGCGTCTATGAGTCTACTGGTGTTCTATTCCTTCTGTTTTGGTTTGTTTTTACACACCACAAAAAAGTGAAATCATTTGGTATTTGTCTTTCTCCACCTGGCTTATTTCTTTGAGTATAATACCCTCTAGATCCATCCATGTTGTATCAAATGGGAGGATTTTTTTCTTTTTATGGTTGAAAAATATTCCATTCTGTATACATACCACATCATCTTTATCCATTCATCTACTGATGGACACTTAGGTTACTTCCATATCTTGGCTATTGTAAATAGTGCTGCAATAAACATAGGGGTGTATATGTCTTTTTGAATCTGGGATCTTGTTTTTTTGGATAAATTCCTAGGAGTGGAATTAATTGGATCAAATGGTATTTCACTTTTTAGTTTTTGAAGTGGTTGCACCAATTTGCTTTCTCACCAACAGTGTAGGAGAGTTCTCCTTTCTCCACATCCTTGCCAGCATTTGATGTTTCTTGTCTTTTGAATAGTGCTCATCCTAACTGGTTTTTCCTAGGATATCTCATTGTGGTTTTAATTTGCATTTCCCTGATGATTAGCAACGTGGAGCATCTTTTCATGTGCCTGTTGGCCATTGGAATTTTTCTTTGGAGAAGTGTCTGTTCAGGTCCTTTGTCCATTTTTTAATCAGGTTATTTGCTTTATGGGTGTTGAAGCGTGTGAGTCCTTTATAAATTTTAGTTGTTAACCGCTTATCAGATTTGTGAATATGTTCTGCTATACTGTGGGATGCCTTTTTGTTCTGCTCATGGTGTCCTTTGCTGTAGAATCTTTTTAGTTTGATGTAATCCCACTTGTTCATTTTTTATTTTGTTTCCCTTGCCCAAGGAGATGTGTTCAGGAAAAAGTTGCTCATGTTTATATATCAAGAGATTTTTGCCTATGTTTTCTTCTAAGACTTATGGTTTCATGACTTACATTCAGGTCTTTGATCCATTTCGAGTTTACTTTTGTGAGTGGAGTTAGACAATAATCCAGTTTCATTCTCTTACATGTAGCTGTACAGTTTTGCCAAAACCAGTTGTTGAAGAGGCTGTTATTTCCTCATTGTATATTCACGGCTCCTTTATTCTATATTAATTGACCGTATATGCATGGAGTTTATATTTGGGCTCTCTATTCTGTTCCATTGATCAATGCATCTGTTCTTGTGCCAGAACCAAACTGTCTTGATTACTGTGGCTTTGTAGTAGGACTTGATGTCAGGGAGCATAATTCCCCCAGCTTGGTCTTCTTTCTCAGGATTGCTTTGGCTTTTCAGGGTTGTTTGTGGTTCCATATGAATTTCAGAACTATTTGTTCTAGTTCATTGAAGAATGTTGTTAGTAGGGGGATTGCATTGATAGAGGGATTACAGTTGGTTGATAGAGATTGCATTGAATCTGTAAATTGCTGTATAGCCTCCTCAAAGTTTTAATGAGGGTTTCATAAGAATTAATTACACTAAAAATGATCACATTCTCTTTATGTTGTATTGAGGTGGATCATGATTGAATGGTGAACTTAACCAAGAAAAAATGAATACCAGATAACCAAAATTCAATCTATGAATCCAAATGGTCATTACCAGTTGTAGATGGCACCCAGTGAAGGACAAACTTTAATATGGAGATTAATGCAGTAGTTTCTGCTGCTATAAAACATTGAGAAAAATCCTCTGAGCTACTTCTATGCTGAAGATATTTCCAATAATAAGTTTTTAAACCATTACATCAAAATATGATTAATATACAAAAACCTATAGATAGTAAACATATACAACTTGCTGTGTTTAGATATAAGTGTACGCCTGTGGGACCATCATCACTATCAGTGTCATACAGTTATTTATCATCTGCAAAATTTTCTTTCTGCTTTTTGTTTTATTTTTCTTATATGGTAAGAGTATTTAATATAAGATCAACCTTCTCATCAAATTTTTAAGTAGAAAATAGTGTATTGTTAATCATAGGCCCTATGTTCTAAAATATCCAGTATTTATTTATTTGAAGTATAGTTGTATACAATATTATATTACTTTCAGTTTTACAGCATAGTGATTTGAGAATTATCTATTCTATTAAATGCTCACCTCAATTAGTATAATTTCTATCTCAACATAGAATGATGTTATTGAACTATTGACTATATTCTCTATGCTGTACTTTCATTCCCATGATTAATTTATATTCTGATAGAGATTTTGTGCCTCTTTATCCCCTACGTCTAATTCACCCACACACCCCAACTATCCCCCATGGTAAATACCAGTCTCTTCTCAGTGTCTATGAGTCTATATCTGTTTTGTTCATTGTTTTGTTTTTAGATTTCATACATAAGTGAAATGGTATGGTATTTGTCTTTTTCTGCCTGACTTATTTCATTTAGCATAATACCTTCTAGGTCCATCCATATTGTCACAAATGGCAATATTTCTTTTTATGGCTGAATAATATTCCATTGTATATATGCACCATCTCCTTATCCATTCACCTTTTGATGGAGGCTTTGGTTGCTTCCATATCATAGCTATTGTAAATAATGCAGCAATAAACATAAGAGCATATGTATTTGTTTTAACCAGTGATTTTGTCGCCTTAAGGAAAATTCCTACAAGTGTAATTATTGGGCTGTATGGTATTTCTATTTTTAGTTTTTTGAGAAACCTCCATACTGCTTTCCATAGTGGCCAGACCAACTTACATTCCCTCTAAGAGCATAGGAGGGTTACCTTTTCTTTACATCCTCACCAATGCTTGTTAATTCTTTTCTTTTGAATAGTGGCAATTCTGACAGATGTGAGGTGATATCTGATTATGGTTTTGACCCACATTTCTCAGATGATTAGTGATGTGGAACATCTTTTCATGTGCTTGTTGTCTATCTGTATGTCTTATTTGAAAAAATATCTGTTTGGGTCCTCTGCCCATTTTTTAAATTGGGTTATTTGGGTTTTTTATGTGTTGAGTTGTATGAATTTTTTATACATTTTGCATATTAGTACCTTATTGGACATATAATTTTTTAATGTATTCTCCCACACAGTAGGTTACCTTTTTATTTTGTTGACAGTTTCCTTTGCTGTGCAGACACTTTTTAGTTTGATGTAGTCCCACTTGATTACTTTTGTTTTTGTGTCCCTTGCCAGGGAAGATGCAACCAGAAAAATATTGCTCATGCTAATATTCAAGAAATTTTTGCCTATGTTTTCTTCTAAGAGTTTTATGGTTTCATGTCCTACATGTAGGTCTTTGATCCATTTCTGGTTTACTTTTCTGTATGGTGTTAGGGACTAATTCAGTTTCATTCACTTGCATGTAGCTGCCCAGTTTTCCCAATACCATTTATTGAAGAGACTGCCTTTTCCCCATTGTATATTCATGGCTTCTTTATCATATATTAATTGACCATGTGGGTTTATCTCTGGGCTCTCTGTTCTGTTCCATTGATTTTTATGTCCATTCTTGTGCCAGCACCATACTATTTTGATTACTAAAGCTTTGCAATAAAGCTTGAAGTAAGGAGCATGATACCCCCAATTCTGTTCTTCTTTCTCAGGATGGCTTTGGCTATTCAAGATCTTTTGTGGTTCCATATGAATTTTAGAATTATTTGTTTTAGTTCATTGAAAATTGCTTTCAATATTTTGATAGGGTTTTTATTAAATCTGTAAATTGCTTTGGGCAGGATGGCTATTCTGATGATATTAATTCTTCCTGCCCATGAGCATGGGATAGCTTTCCATTTATTTGTGTATTCTTCAGTTTCTTTCATCAGTATATTACAGTTATCAGAGTACACATCCTCCACTGCCTTGGTTAGGTTTATTACTAGATATTTTTTCTTTTTTATGCAATTGTAAATGGAATTGTTTTCCTGATTTCTCTTTCAGTTAATTCATTGTTAGTATATAGGAATACAACAAATTTCTGTATGTTGATTTTTATCCTGCAACTTTGCTGAATCCAGTTATTAGTTACAATAGTTTTTTGATGGAGTTTTTAGCATTTTCTATATATAGTATATCATCTGCAAATAGTGACAGTTTGAAATCGATTTTTGATGGAGTCTTTAGCGTTTTCTATATATAGTATCATGTCATCTGCAAATAGTGACAGTTCATTTCAGTAAAAATCTGAATAAAAGGAAAAGATAGTTTGGGTGGTTCAAGCAATGGTGTTTTATGAAAAGTAGTATATTCCTTGCTATTAAAAAGGATCTTTAAGTTTAATTGTAGAGAAGTGAAAACAGTAAGGCCAAATGCTAATGAGAATGCAAAGACACTGGCTCACCCACGCATTGCTATTGGGAATGTAAAATGGTACAGTCACTCTGGAAAACAGTTTTTCAGATTTTCATATAAGTTAACATGCAGCTACAGCATAACCCAGAAATTGCACTTTTAGGCATTTATACCAGAGAAATGAAATCTTATGTTGATAAATCTGTACATGAATGTTTAGAGTATTTTCATTTGTAATAGCAAAAAACTGCAAACAAGACATCAGCAAGCTGGGAGAAAAGTTTTCAGAATCTTCCTCCTCCCACAGACATTGTTTGTTTAGTAGCATGTTGTTTAGCCTCCATTTGTTTGTGTTTTTTCTATTTTCTTCTTGTATTTGAGTTTCATAACACTGTTTTTCTATTTTCTTCTTGTATTCAAGTTTCATAGCACTGTTGTCATAAAAGATGAATGATATGATTTCAATCTTTCTAAATGCAGTCTATCCTGGAGCATGTTCTGTATCCATGTGAAAATGCATACTCTCCTGTTTTTGGATGGAATGTTCTGTATATATTAAGAATTCTTTATATATATTAAGTCCATCTGGTCTAATATGTCATTTAAGGCCACTGTTTCCTTACTGATTTTATTTCTGGATGATCTATCCATTGACCTAAGTTAGGTATTAAAATTTATGTTATATTATTGTATTACTGACAATTCTTCCATTTATGTCTGTTAATATTTGCTTTATATATTTAAGTGCTTTTATGTTGGTACATAGACATTTGCAATTGTATAGTTGTATGCATTATGTACAGTCTATTTGTTGGATTTATCCTCTTCTCTTTATTACTGCCTCTTTTCATCCCTTGTTACAGTCTTTGTTTTAAAGTCCATATTGTATAGTATAAGTACGATGCCTCAGCTTTCTTGTAGTATACATTTGCATGGAATATATTTTTCCATCCCTTCATATGCAGTCAGCATGGTTCTTTAGGTCTGAAGTAAATCTCATGTAAGCAGCATGTACATGCTTGTTTTGTATCTGTTTATACACCCTATATCTTTTGATTGGATCATTTAATGTATTTACATTTAAGTAATTATTCATAGGCATGCATTTACTCTCATTTTGTTAAGCGTGTTCTTGTACGTATTTATTTTCCACTTCTTTCCTTACTTCCACTCTTCCACTGTAGTTTTCTTAACTTTTTTAGTATTTTTTTTATTAAGGTATCACTGATACACACTCTTATGAAGGTTTCACAAGAAAAACAATGTGGTTATTACATTCACCCTCATTATCAAGACCCCCACACACACCACATTGCATTCACTGTCCATCAGTGTAGTAAGATACCACAGAGTCACTATTCGTCTTCTCTGAGCTACACTGTCTTCCCCATAAACCCCCACACACCATGTGCACAAATCATGATACCCCACAATCCTCTTCTGCATCCCTCCCACCTGCCTTCCCCCACCCCTCCCCTTTGGTAACCACTAGTCCCTTTTGGAGTCTGTGAGTCTGCTGCTATTTTGTTCCTTCAGTTTTGCTTCACTGTTATACTCCACAAATGAGGGAAATCATTTGGTACTTGTCTTTCTCCGCCTGGCTTATTTCACTGAGCATAATACCCTCTAGCTCCATCCATGTTGTTGCAAATGGGAGGATTTCTTTCTTATGGCTTAATAGTATTCCATTGTGTATATGTACCACATCTTCTTTAGCCATTCATCTACTGATGGACACTTAGGTTGCTTCCATATCTTGGCTATTGTAAATAGTGTTGTGATAAACATAGGGGTGCATAAGTCTTTTTGAATCTGAGAAGTTGTTTTCTTTGGGTAAATTCCTAGGTGTGGAGTTTCCAGCTCAAATGGTATTTCTATTTTTAGTTTTTTGAGGAACCTCCATATTGCTTTCCACAGTGGTTGAACTAGTTTACATTCCCACCAGCCGTGTAGGAGTGTTCCCTTTTCTCTGCAACCTCACCAGCATTTGTTATTCCTAGGCTTTTCTATGTTGGCCATCCTAACTGGTGTGAGGGGATATCTCACTGGGGTTTTAATTTGCATTTCCCTGATAATTAGTGATGTGGAGCATCTTTTCATGTGCCTGTTGGCCATATGAATTTCTTCTCTTCTTCAGAGAAGTGTCTCTTCATATTCTCAACCCATTTTTTAATAGGGTTATTTGCTTTTTGGGTGTTGAGGCATGTGAGTTCTTTATATATTTTGGATGTTAACCCCTTGCCTTATATATCATTTACAAATATATTCTCCCATACTGTAGGATGCCTTTTTGTTCTGCTGATGGTGTCCTTTACTGTAAAGAAACTTTTTAGCATCATGTATTCCCATTTGTTCATTTTTTATTTTATTTCCCTTGCCCAAGGTGATGCATTCAGGAAAAAGTTGTTCATGTTTATATTCAAGAGATTTTTGCCTATATTTTCTTCTAAGAGTTTTATGGTTTCATGACTTACATTCAGGTCTTTGATCCATTTTGAGTCTACTTTTGTGTATGGCGTTAGACAATAATCCAGTTTCATTCTCTTGCATGTAGCTGTCCAGTTTTGCCAAAACCAGTTGTTGAAGAGGCTGTCATTTCCCCATTGTATATCCATGGCTCCTTTATCATATATTAATTGACCATATATGGTTGGGTTAATATCTGGGCTCTCTAGCCTGTTCCACTGGTCTGTGGGTCTGTTCTTGTGCCAGTACCAGATTGTCTTGATTACTGTTGCTTTGTAGTAGAGCTTGAAATCAGGGAGTGTAATACACCCTGCTTTATTCTCTCTTCTCAGGATTGCTTTGGCTATTCTTCATTGTAGCTTGATAACTTTATTCAGTGATGTTTTGATTCTTTCTCTTTATGTTTTGTGTTTTATTACAGATTTTTGGTTTAGTTGGTTACCATGAGGTTCACTCGATGTATATAGCAGTTTATTTTAAGCTGATGGTTACTTAAGTTCAAATACATACTAAAAGCCTTACACTTTTAATCGCCCCCCACATTTTATGTATTTGAACTCATATTTTACATCTTTTTATTTTGTGTATACCTTACTATTTATTGGACATATAGTGGATTTTATTACTTTTGGCTTTCAAACTTCATACTAACTGATAAGTAGTTTATCTACTACCTTCACCTTATGATTCCTTTTACCAGTGAGATTTTTATTTCATAATTTAAAAAATTCTAATTATGCCCTCTTCTTCTTAAAGAAATCCCTTTAGTATTTCTTGGAAGGCCAATTTAGTGTTAATAAACTCCTTTAACTTTTCTTTCTTGGGAAACTCTTTATATCTTCTTCAATTCTGAATGATAACCCTGCTAAGTAGAGGATTCTTGGTACTAAATTTTTTTTTTCATCACTTATGCCTTACTAGCCTGCAAAGTTTCTGCTGAAAAACCAGGTTGTTGGTATGTGTGTTTCCTTGTAGGAAACCAGTTATTGTCCCCTGCTGCTTTGGATATTTTCTCTTTGTCTTTATTTATTAACATTGTAATTATTAAGTTTCTAGTGTGAACCCCTTTGGTTCATCTTGTTTGGGACTCTCTGTGCTCCTGTGCCTGGATGTCTGTTTCCTTTCCCAGACTAGGGAAGTTTCCAGCTCATATTTATTCAAATAATTATCTGCCCTTTCTCCCTCTCTTCTCCATCTGGGACACCTCTAATGTGAGTTTGTACACAGTATGTTGTACTAGAGGTCTCTTAATCCTTATTTTTTGTAATTAATTCTTATTTTTGCTTTCAGTTTGGGTGATTTCCCACTAGCCTGTCTTCCACAACATTATCAGTCTTTCTGAATCATCTTATCTACTGTTGATTCTCTCTAGTGTATTTTTATCTCACATATGGTATTCTCCAGCTCTGATTCATCCTGTTTTATATTTTCTGTCTTGTCACTGATGTTGCTACTGTGTTCATACGTTCTTCTCCCGAGTTTGGTTAGCATCTTGTGACCATTACTTTGAACTCTTAATGAAGTAGATTGTTTATCTCTATTTTTGTTTAGCTCTTTTCTGAGGTTTTATCTTGTTTTTTCATTTGGAACTCCTTACTTTGCCTGATTCTCTGTGTTTCTTTCTATGTATTAGATATATCAGGCATGACTACAGATTTGAAGGAGTGACCTTATATAAAAGGTATCAGATAGGGCCCCAAAACTCAGTACCCCCATCACCAGAACCAAGCACTCCAGGGTTTTCCATATGTGGCTGCATGTGCCCTCCTGTTCTGTTGGGGCACTGTTACTGCAGAAGCACTGGTGGGAAGGGCTGGTCCCTCACACAGCTGGCAGGAAACCAGGCCACAGCTGCTGCAGGTGTTCTGTGGGCAGGGCTGGCCTCTCCCCACCCCAACATGATAGGAGCTGCACAAAACAGACATGTAGATCAATGGAACAGAACAGAGAGCCTGTAATTATATCCACATTTGTATGGCAAATTAATCTGTGACAAATAAGACATGAATATACAATGATAAGAAGACAGTCTTCAATGCAAGGTGTCAGAAAACTGGACTGCTACATACAAAAAATGAAACTGGACCACTTTCTTCATCACATACAAAAATAAACTGGATGAATGAAAAAAAATCAAATGGATGAATGAATTAAATATAAAACATAGAACCATAAACTTCTAGAGGAAAACATAGTAAGCCTCTGACATGGGTCATCTGACTCTGTCTCCTCTGGTGACAATAACAGAAGCAGAAGTAAACAAATTCTACCACACTGAGGTCATTCAATTACTCTATCATTAATCTGTTGATCCCTCATCTGTTCTTTTTCACCTCTATTCTGCTGTTAATACACAGGGGATTTGTCTCAATAAAATGTTTTATAGCACCATATCTAGTACATTAATCTGATAATCAGGTTTTTCCTTCACTGGGTACTATTTACGGATGGAAATAACCAGCTTGGGTTCCTAGATTCAGTTTTGGATTTCTGTTCTTAATTTTTCTATTTGTCAGGTCATCCTTCAATCATGAAATATCTCAAGGTAACATATATAGAATTTGATTATTTTGAGTGCAATAAATTAGTTTCAAACTCTGATTAAAACCTTGTGGAGGCTCAAGCTTTTTTCAGGAGTTTGGCCATGACTCCTTGATTTATTCCTAAAGTACTGAACCTCAACCACTTCATATACTTTTCAATAGTTTAACTTTCAAAGTGAAGCATCATGTCCACGTTCCTGTAGCATCTTGGTGCTGTCCCCACAAATCATTTTCAAGTGGATCCTAGAGGTTATCTCTGTAAATCTTCATATTTTTGGTAAAGTGATTTAAGTGTTAAGTGGTCAGCACACATTGACCCGTTAGTTGAAGGAAGCACGAGGCTGAGCCCAGGGCTTGTCTAATGGAAAATGATTCAGATTCTACTACTGATCCCTTTGTATTCAATTCCCATTGCCACTTCCCCAGGTCATCATGCTCCATCTCCCAATTACTGCACAGTCTCTATACCCACTTTCCTACTCTGTTCTTGACCTCTATAAACTTTTAATACCATGTCCACAGCTATGTACTGTAACATAGTTAATCATAACACATAAGTGACTTTTAGAGCCTGTTTGATACCTCCTTATTTTCAATAAGATGAAACCTAAATTTTGTAATGGTATTTCAAGACCAAGAGTGATCCAATCATGGGGTAGCACATAGTTCAAGAACTGTATTTGTAATTATCTAATTTTATCAGAGTTTGGGTTAAAAAACACAAAATAAAAAAACTGTTTTAGTATTTTAGATATATCACCTCTGTAGAAAAAAAAGAAACATTTCTTCTAGATATAAGACTTAAAAGTACAGAAAGGTTAAGGATTGCATAATAGAAATGTGGGTTTTAAAATAGGTTATCAATCAGAAGATAACCTTCTACTTGACAATACCAGTCCACCAACAAAACATGTCTGGTTTGTTTAAATTATTTTCATTAATAATGTGAAATAGATTAGCAAATAACAGTTTCCATCACCTTGAATCTTTGGAAGAAATAATCATATATGAATTAAGTGCCCCCTACCCCTGATATAAACACACATTCTGTAGTAATAGTTACAATGAAAACCAACCATCAGTGTGATTATGCATCTGCAGGGCTAGTTCTAGAGCAAATAATTCAGAAAATTAAACACTGATCAGCTGTGTGAGGCTGTGGTTATCCCCATACTTTGAGAATGGTATAAGACTGAAATCAGTTTACTTCTCTCTAGCATGAGAATGGTGCATACATGTGTAGCTAAGCCAAGAGCTAAGAACAAACCAACGTGAAAGAGGACACTTCACGCAAACCATCTATAGCCCAAGATGAAGGATACTATAACCTATCAATTCCTTGGCTAGGCATGGAAGAATGTGGACCAAGCATTGGTACTAATTACTCCATTTCTTTTTAACTAGAGTGTATGTAGCACACAACATTCTATCAATTCAGTCATTTAAATGCTCTCTGGTAAATAGTTGTTAATTCTACTGAGCAATGGTTTTAGCTAAAGAGAAATAAAGAGTATAAATTATTGAATTTTGGAAATTTCAAACACATAGTTTATACCAGAGGAATGAATTAAAATTTTTCCAGTTAAAAACATGATATAAATCTATGAAATGTTTATGGAGATGATAGTTATGAACACCAAAGGAGAATGAGTCTTTCAAAACAGATTTCTATTTCTCTACAGTAGTGCAAAAGATATAAGGTGAAGTCAGCTCAGACTTTCCAGTAGGAACTGTGTGGACTGTTACAATAGCTGGAATGGAGACAAATGATACTCTGAAGCCTTCCATTTGAAGATCATGTGATTGCTTCATCTTGATATTTTCATTCTGCATATTGTCTTCTTCAGGGCCTGGTGGACATGCTTGTTTCATAGAGTGTAGACAACAGGGTTCAGCAGTGGGGTCACCACTGTGTTTACAAGGACATCCTCTTTGTTGGAGACCAGCCTGTTTGTTTGCTTTGGTTTCATGTATATAAAAACACAGCTGCCAAACTTATAAAACATTATATTGTGTTCTATTTAGTATCGACTTGTAAATAAACATAACAGTAATATAGTAACATTCCCTTTAGAGAGATGAGAGAGAGAACAATGAAGTGAGAAGAGCAGGTGGAAAAAGCTTTCTGTGACTCCTTGGCTGATGGAAGCTGCATGATTGTCACTACTATGTTGCTGTATGCAATGATGATTATGATCAGGGATGTCAATAGGATATGCAAAGAGAGGACAAAGGCTGTTTCAAAAGACCTGGTGTCAGAACAGGAAAGGTGGAGTAGAGGGCCAAAGTCACAGAAGAAGTGAGGGATGACATGGGGGCCACAGAAGGATGACTAGGAAAACTTCACTACTGGACCAGCGATGAGACTGAAGCTCACAGCAAAGCAGGCAGTGACCAGGAGGAAGCAAGTCCTCAGGTTCATGATGGTCGGGTAACGCAGGGGCTTGCAAATGGCCACATACTGGTCCAGAGACATCACTGCTAGGAGGAGGAAAGCTACTGCTCCCAGAAATACGAAGATAAAAGCTTGTATGAAACAGGCAACAAATGAAATCTTTTGCTTGCCTAAAAGAAAGATGACCAACAATTTAGGAATAACAGCAGTCACTCAGGAGCACTCCAAGAAGGAGAAAATGCTGAGGAGAAAGTACATGGGTGTATGGAGCCAGGAGTCAGCACAGGTGATGCTCACTATGATGACATTGCCCACAAAAGCTGCCAGGTATGCCAGCAGGTGCACCAGGAAGAGGACCTTCCCCAGGTGCTAGACAGCAGGAACCCCTCCGAGATGGAATCCTTCTACAATTGTCCCATTACTCATTTCCATGGGCATATCTTCCACAGAAGCAATCCTACTGGTTAAACTACAATACAGATAACAGTGTGGGCACAAATGATTTAGAGGAGCATAAGATCAAGTTATTTAGTCAATATAGTCAAAGAAGGTGGCTAGGCAGACAGCAAAGTGGTCCAGTCAGTCAGTTCTTAAATCAGGATCTGAGTTCAATACTAGCTCATTACTGAGTTCTAAGCCCTGAGAGATGAGTCATCTTTGAAAAGATAGATAATTTTGTGACTTCTCTTTCACTCTCTGTAAAACGATGATAGAATCTACCAGTTCATGTTTTTCTGAGAGTTAAAATAAATATTATAATTCGCTTGGTGTGTGATGCCAACATTTCCTATGTGTTCCTTGAAGTCTAATGGCAACAGTGGGATTATTAGTGTACACTTAAGTATAGAGTGATTAGTAGACAGGGTTATTACATTTGCATACTTAAAAAACAGTATACTGTGTTTTATTTATTATCAACTTGTAAATAAACATAACAGGAATATAGTAACATTCCCTTTAAATATCCCTTTTAAACATGCAGAAATTCCATGGTCCAAATCTTCAACATTATCATCATCACTTGTTGAGGACTTTACTTACTAATGCTTGGTACGATGCTGATCACTGAATTCAGTATTTCCATTACTCCCCACAATAATCATGAGTCTGAGGTTGCCCTTCCTCTTCTGTGGAAGCAGAAATGGAGGCTTAGAGAGTTCCACAGTGGCTAGATCCTGTGGCTGGCACTTTAGCTACATCTGCCAAAATCCAAAGCCTCTGCTGTTTCCAAATGCTGTGGCAAAGTGTTTTAAAATTGGTGCCAACCTACTGTTGATGATCTCTCAACAGTAAGTGAAAATTTAGCTTTATTCATCTTAATTGTTTATATCCTGCTGTTAATACCATTGATGAATTACTAGCCTACAGAACAACTTGGTATAGGCTGTAAATCCAGGATTTGTCCCAACTTCCTGAAGTTCTGTGGTGGCATGTAGAGAGATGGGGATTGACTGTAGCTCCAGGATTAGCCCACTTAGGGACATTCTGGGAACTTGGCACCTGCACATTCACTCCACATCAAAGCTCAGGGAACGTTCTTCTCTTTATTGCCCTCAATAAATCACTTCTCTCACAATGCTGTTTGGCTCTAGCACCTCAATACTAAGCTGAAGATCTGTGGTGTGTCTCTCAGCAACCTGTCACAGGCCAAGTCTCTGAAGTGTTGCTCATGCAGCCAAACTGCTCATTCCTTAGTGGCGTAGCCCACAGGGCAGCCTGAAGGAGCTTCTGCTTCTGGTCCAGTTGACCCAATAAGGCCACCCGGTTACCACAGTCCCTGAGGCCAGCCACACATGCAGTCACCTCACAGGGCAGGGCCTCCTCCTTTTGCAGCTATTCTATTCCAAGTAGTTGAGAGCTTGCTATGGGATAAGGGAAAAGGAGAGGAAAAGGAAATTTATATGTCACAGACTTTTGTCCCAGAGTGAGATGAATATGCACCCCATGATCACAGTGTCCTTGGCTGTCAGTTTCCTTTTTCTACAGCCCATAAGGTTTCATCCACAACAGGTTACAGGGCAGCCTTGATGAATGAAACCCCAGAAAGGAGACAACAGAATCAAGCAATCGCATTCCGTTCCCTGAGTTCTGGGCTAGAGTTCAACTCCAGGACTACATAGGTTGTAATTAAAGTCCTGGCTCTGCCTTCCCCAGTTTGTTAAATCATACCCAACATGCAACATTGCTGGAGAACTCCTACACCAGCCAGTGAGAGCAGGCACCTTCTGAGCCCAGCTCTGGTAGCTGTTGACCCAGGTTTCCTGCTGAAGTTCTCTGCTGTCATGGAGTCTTCTGCCCCAAGATACCTCCTCTGCAACACACTCCCCCATCATAGCCTCACCTACCACGTGCAGAAGTTCTTTCTTCCACTGCAACAACAAGGATAAGCTGCTGATGTGCAAGTCTGAGGCCTCTGTAATAGTTTTCGCATAAGACTGTGTTTGGTTACCAAGCATGAGGTAACCACCCAGCCAATGAGCAGTGTGCAGGCTCCCAAACCTCATTAATGCGGAACAGACAGGGGCAGAAAGGAAAGTCAGCACTGGTGCCCTGGGGGCAGGTAATTGGTCACTGATGAGAACAAGAGTTAGAGAGCAGCCCTTATTTTTATCTTTCCATTGTCTGTGGTGACATTGACTCCCAGATGTCCATGCTGTTCTCTGCCAATATTTTTCAAAAATATGTATGTCTTCATTTCTCAAGAGTTTCTGAAATTTCAGTTTAAGTGTTGCTACCTGATTCAAGGTAAAATTCAAGGCTGAAATTTTCTGTTTGTTATATGTTCACTGAGGCCGGAGCAGTGGTTAAAAGGAGAGATTTTCATCTCGGGAAAAGTTGGATTATGCCCTGGCTTTTATCAGGCTTTGTGGGGAGACAGTGGTTCATGGGGAAGGAGATGGGGAAACCCATCTTCCAGTCTCAGCCATTCCTGCGTGGGTCCACCAACACCATGATTCTTTTCATTGCATATTTTTGTCTGAAGAATAATTTGGTTGACTCTCCAAACTCCTTCAAAAAGGGAGGCACATATTTATTCTTTTTCATGGCAGAAAAGGAAATGGTAGGTGGCTTCTGTGACAACTCTTAGCTGCCCATCACCATTCATTTTAGAAGAATCTGGGAAGTGGACACCAGATTCATTTTGATGTAGAAGAAGAATGGAGATGACCCCAGAGTGGAGACGCTGTTGCCATAGCAACCCCTGGCTTGGAAATCTGCTTGTGTTCCTGGGTACTTCAGTGGAGCTACTGTAGCAGGAGGGACCCATTTTCCTGTGGACATCAACTGCCCATTGAAAGCCAGAGAAAGGGACTAAACCCCCAAGGTGTGTTTGCAGGCAACCCTGGGACATCTGGTGGCTGTCTGGAGATCTGTTTTGCTTGAATCTGCCCTCACCAATATTGATTTACAACACATCAAGGCAAATACCACTCAAGGCAAATACCACAGAAATTTCATGAGTATTTATGTTTATCCCAAATTTTTGTAACATCTCTCCATTTTCATACTCTGCTTTCCGAGCAAACCAAACCTAGATCTTATATTCATAGTCTCAGTTGGAAATTAGAAAAAGTGAGGAATAGTGGGAGATGAGTTACAGAAGCAGAACAAAGTGAGACTATAGATAGGTATTAATGTTGGGATTAGGGCTCATTTGTGTGGGGTTTTAAATTTATTTGCTGCCAGAATCATGGTGCAAAAATACTATCCCAACTGAGCAAGTCTCAATGCCAATGTGATGGTGAGAAGGTGGAGGAGAGTGGGCTGACATGTGGTTTGATGGAAAGGCTTACTAAGGGGACACTCAAGTATACATGGGGTGAACCAACAATACCATTCATCTAGCTTAAGGGGTGGTGCTTGCCACCAAGTACTGCTTCAATTTTTCCTTCATGTAATTTCTCTTTTCTCGAGAGTGCATGCACAGCTCTTCAATACTCCCTTTTAAATGATGCCTTGAAATCTCATTTCCCTTTGAAAGCATTCATTATTCTTTGTGCTTTGAGGTTTTAGTCAGTCAGAGTATTAAGAGAAATAGTAGTTAAGGCTGTATGTGTGATTATGTTACCAAAAACCAGTCCTTGTCACCAAAGTCAAATCACAAAACACAATGACAATGTTTTGAGGAAAGGAAAGAAATAGTTAATTAATTTGCCAGCAAATGAGGGAGTGGCAGGCTCATGCCTTAAAGAACCACTGTCCTCCCAAAGCACAAGCAGTTAGGGCTTTTAAAGGGGAAATTGTGGGAGAGAGGCTGAGATGCTCACAGACACCTAAAGTAGCAACTTGCAAAGATCTAGGCAGACATTGCACCAATTCAATTGTTT
Organism: Manis pentadactyla; assembly: GCF_030020395.1. Taxonomy (NCBI): domain Eukaryota; kingdom Metazoa; phylum Chordata; class Mammalia; order Pholidota; family Manidae; genus Manis; species Manis pentadactyla. The sequence goes on from NC_080026.1 coordinate 62,755,041, forward strand.
TTTGTTTCTCTCATGGGTTTCTCCTTAGGACTCTGGAACAGGATGGCTTGGGTTCTGCAAGATCAGCTTCCTGCATTTTCTCTGACCCTGAGTCTCAGAAAATGCAAAGAACAAAGAGAAACCGTCACCTGTTAGTGTTTACGAAGTTTTGGGAGCTAGTTGAGTTCATTTTAAGTTAATATTAGTGTTAAATTTTAAATCCCAAAGATTTAATTCAGTTTTCCTCTGTTACAGTTATGAAATAGAAGGGATAAAGCAAACATCAGCTTGTAGATTTTTCTCTGCAGAGTATGTATTACCATGTTTATCACCCTATCACTGAGCCTATCTTAAAAAATTAGGATATGCCAATATTCAGGATTAGGTAATAAGAACATTCTGATTTAAAATACATCTGATTAGTATGACCTATTCATGGGAAGGTTTTTATTTTTAATACATCCCAAAGTAAGAAAGATAAGTTTGGCCTAAAGTGAGATAAATCTCGTTATGTATGATATGGCGGAGAGGGACTATGAGATATTAACTGAATAGGGATGGGGGTCAGGATGGGGAGAAGCACTGTCTGCAGGTGAAACTCCATTCTGAGGGTGAAAGTAGTAATACCTTAAATACATGGAGAATAAAATGTCCCTTCATAGAACATCCATAAAAGTAAGCCTCTAATCCCAGCAGGATCAGACACAGCAGTTCTGGTCCAGAGGGCTCATTAACATCCCACACAACACCATCCAGCTAGGTGAGGGAAACGATAATAGTATCATCCAACTTGGGAGCAAGATGGGAAGCTGAATCTTATCTGGATTTCTTTATCTTCTTTTCAGTCAATGCACGGAAAAAAAGAAGTCTTTTCTTTTTTAAATGAGCTTCACCCCCATAGAACAAATAATTTATTTGAATTATGGGTGGGTAAGAAGAGGTGGACAAGCTACTTGTAAATATCAGAAGTCATGTTCTTTGTAAGGTTCTAGATCATTCACTTCTCACTACTGTCTTTACATGATATCTCCTCCTTCTCTTACCTCTGATGTGTGGATGCTCCAGGCATTGGGGAGAACAAGAGTGGTTCTGAGTGGGGTCTTTAGCAGAAGATTCTAAGCATCTTTACCTCAAGACCTTCCCAGCATGAAACGGTGAATGTTATGTTTCTCAAGATGCAAGGTTTTACACAAAAAATAAAAGAAACCCTAATGAAATTTCCCAAAATAAGCTCCTTTGATATAGGAAAATTGTTCACATTTATAAGTTCACACTTCTACTGATCACACCCTCACAGTTCATTATACAATATAAAGTTTTACTGTTACGGGAGTGGAACCTAACTAGAGGAGAAGGTGAAAGACAGGTGATGGAGATAAAAACAAATCTATACAATCCCTTTAGGAAATGGAATCCTTTTGTCTGGGCTTCAGACATCATCTCACCATTAATATTATATTGGTTTGTGTCATGAAGTCAGTCTAAGTTTCCTAAAATTCAGCAAACCAGATTGGTATTTCCACACATATAACCCTGGGAATCTCAGGGTGATCTGCCATATTTATACAGGTGTTGGAAAGATGTTCTCTAGACCAATACCACATAGGATTCTCTCTTCTTATCCAGCACTTGTCACTGCTTGAATGTAAACTCCTGAGAAGAATTCTCAGGAAGCAGAGGACACAAAGTGGAATTCTTCAACCTGTTAAGATGACTGACCTCTCAACCTCAGGTGGAGGCAGCTATCTGCGCTTCCCACCTCACGTGGGAGGTCAGGCCACCCACAGGGCAGGGAAGGAAAGGGGCCATGCAGCAGATCAGACATAGTGGGGCGGCCAGTACTGTGTCTGATGGAGAGGCACACGGCCAGGGAGGGCATGTGCTGTATCCTCAGAAGACTGTTCTGTTCTTGTGTCTCACCTTTGTACATGATGTGTGCTGATGGGAAAAGACATATCAAGCCACAAATACAGGAACTGTGTGGGTTCAGCTCTGCCTCCTCCTCATACCCAACTAGTTTGATTCTTTGTTCTGAAAAGAACAGAAACTCAGCCAACCTCAGTCAAGGATGGCATTTTATATCCTGAGTGGCATCTCATTCATAAAATTTTGAAACAGGAGTCACTACTAGGCCTGGCCTTTGTGGACCCTGAAGGTGCAGAGTGGTTCCAGGTTCAAGGCAGCTCTCAGAACTTCAACATCTGGGTTTTTGGACCATCCTCCCACTGCTGTCCATTAAGATTTTAGCCCTATTCTTCACACCTGCTACTTTGGCCTTCTACCAAATGATGTTCTCTGTACTCTTATTTTCTGTCTCCCCATTACCTCATAGAGGCAGTGTTCATAGTGACTGTGATGTTTCCTTTTTTTTTTCATTGAAGTATAGTTGATATGCAATATTATATTGGTTTCAAATACACAACATAATGATTCACCAGTTACCTACATTATTAAATGTTAAGCCCAGTAAGTGTAGTTACTACACGTCAACATACAAAGATATTACAGTATTATTTACTATATTTTCTAAGCTGTACTTTCATCCCCATGGCTAATTTACATTATGATTGAGATTTTGTGCCTTCTTACCTCCTTCACTTATTCCACTTACCCACCCTAACCCTTCCCCCAGGATAACCACCAGTATCTTCTCTGTGACTATGAGGCTATTTCTGTTTTCTCATTTTGTTTTGTTTTACATTTTTTGAACTTCACATATAAGTGAAATCATATGAAATTTATTTGTCTTTCTCTGCCTGGCTTATTTCACTTAGCATAATACCCTCTAAGTCCATCTATGTTGTCACAAATGGCAAGATTTCTTACTTTTTATGGCTGAATAATATTCCATTGTGTACATGTACTACATCTTCTTTATCCATTCACATATTTTTGGACACTCGTGTTGCTTCCATATCTTGGCTATTGTAAATAATGCAGCAATAAACATAGGGGTGCATATATCTTTCAAATCACAGACTTTGTTTTCTTTGGATAAATTCCTAGAAGTGCAGTTACTGGGTTGTATGCTATTTCTATTTTGTTTTTAGAGGAACCTCCATATTGCTTTCCACAGTGAATGCATCAATTTACATTCCCACCAACAGTGTAGGAGGGTTCTCTTTTCTCTACACCCTCACTAACACTTGTTATTTCTTGTCCTTTCATAGTAGCCATTGTGAGTGGTGTGAGGTGATATCTTTTTATGGTTTTGACTTGCATTCCCCTGATAATTAGTGATGTAGAGCATCTATTCATGTGCTTGTTGTCCATCTGTATGTCTGTTTTGGGAAAATAGTTCAGATCCTCTGCTCATTTTTAAGTTGGAAAAACATTCAGGAAAAAGTTACCCATGCAAATGTTCAAGAGATCCTTGCCTGTGTTTCCTTTTAGTTTTATGGTTTCATGCCTTTCTTTTAAGTCTTTAATCCATTTAAGTTGCCTTTGGTGTATGGTATAAGACAGTGATCCAGTTTCATTTTCTTGTAGCTGTTCAGATTACCCAATACCATTTTTTGAAAAGACTGTCTTTTCCCCACTGAATATTCATGGTTTCTTTATCATATATGAATTGACCATAAAAGCACGGCATACTTCTGTGCTCTCTAGTCTGTTCCATTGATTCTACTTTTGTACCCATACCATACTGTTTTAATCACTGTAGCTTTGTAGTGTAGCTTGAAATTAGAAAGCATACTTCTAGCTTTGTTCTCTCTCAAGATTTCTTTGGCTATTCAGGACCTTTTATGGTTCCATACAAAGTTTAGGATTATTTTCTCTAGTTCATTTAATTTAAATATGTAAATTGCTTTGAGAAAGATAGCCATTTTGACAATATTAATTCTTCCTTTCCATGAACATAGGATATTTGCTCATTTATTTGTGTATTCTTTAATTTCTTTCATCAGTGTCTTTGGTCTTTAGTTTTCAGAGTACCGGTTTTTCATCTCCTTGGTTAGCTTTATTCTTAGATATTTTATTCTTTTTTAGGCAGTTGTAATGAATTGTTTGCTTGATTTCTTTTTGCTAGTTCATTGTTAGTATATAGGAATACAACAGATTTCTGTATTTTGATTTTATATCCTTCAGCTTTGCTGACAGTCATTATTTCTAATACATCTTTTTATGGATTCTTTAGGGTTTTCTCTATATAGAATCATGTCATCTGCAAATAGTTACAGTGTTACTTCTTCCTCACTTATTTAAATGCCCTTCCTTCTTTTTCTTGTCTGACTGCTGTGGCTAGCATTTCCAATACTATGTTGAATAAAATTGATAAGAGTGGACATCTTTCTTGTTTATGATCTTAGAGGAAAAACTTTCAGCTTTTCACCACGGAGTATGATGTTTGCTGTGGGTTTGACACTCATAGCCTTTATTATGTTGGGGTATGTTCCTGCTATACCATTCTGTTGAGAATTTTTTATCATGAGTGAATGTTGAATATTGTCAAGACTTTTTAAAGCATCTGTCGAGATGATTATGCAGTTTTTAACCTTTCTGTTGATGTGGTATATCACATTTATTGATTTATAGATACTGTATCATCTTTGCATCCCTGGAACAAATGCCACTTGGTCATAATGGATGATCCTTTTTATGTATTTTTAAATTTAGCTTGCTAACATTTTGATGGATATTTTTGCATATGTTCATCAGGGATATTGGTCTGTAATTTTTTTGTAGTACCTTTGTTGCTTTTGGAATAAGAGTAATGCTGGGCTTTTAGATTTGGAAGTATTTCTTCCCCTTCCATTTCTTGGAACATTTTAAGAGTGATAGGTATTAGCTCTTTAAGTGTTTGGTAGAATTCACCCATGAAGCCGTCTGGTTCTGGATTTTTCTTTGGAGGTTTTTTGATTACCAATTCAATTTTATTACTAGTAATTTGTCTGTTCAGACAGTCTATTTCTTCTTGTAATTGAGTCCAAGGTTCATACCATTATAGTCATAAAAGACTCTGACATTATTTCAATATTCTTACATTTTTTGAGACTTTTATTGTGGTCTAATACATGATCTACCTTAAAGAATATCCCATATGTACATGAAAAGAATGCATATTCTGTTGTTTTGGGAAAGAATGTTCTGTATCTGTATATTAAGTCCACTGGTCTAATATATCATTTAAAGCCACTGTTTTCTCATTGAATTTCTGGCTACATGATCTATTATCTATTGTAAGTGGGGTGTTAAAGTTCCCTAGTATTATTTTATTATTATTATCATTTTCTCACTTCATGTCTGTTAATATTTGCTTTATATATTTAGGAGCTAAGTTGGATGTATAGATATTTATAATTGTTGCATTCTATTGTTGGATTTTTCCTTTTATCATTATTTATGTCCTTCTTTGTCTGTTATTGCAGTCTTTATGTTAAAGTCTACATTGTTTCTGATATAAATATTGCTACAACTTTCCTCTGCTTTCCATTTTCATGGACTATCTTTTTCCATCCCATCTCTTTCAGTCAGCATGTGCCTTTAGGTCTGAACTGAGTCTCATATAAGCGGTATATAGATGTATCTTGTTTTACATCCATTCACTCACCCTATATCTTTTTCATTGGAGCATTTAGTACATTCACATTTAAAGTAGTGTTGATAGGTATGTATTGCCTTTTGTTCATTGTTTTCTGGCTGTATTTGTAGTTCTCTTTTCTTCCTCACTTCCTGTCTTCCATTGTGATTTGACAGTATTAGTTTGTTATATTTGGATTCTTTCCATTTATTTTTTGAGTATCTCTTATAGATTTTTGTTTATGGTTACCAAGGCTCATATATTACACGCTATGCATATAGAAGTCTATTTAAGTTGCTAGTCAATTAAGTTAAAACACATACTCAAAGTACAACATTTTTACTCCACCACCACATTTTGTGTTGGACATCACATTTTACATAATTAATTTTGTGTTTCCCTTAATAATCATTGTATATTAAGTTGATTTTACCTCTTTTGCCTTTTAACCTTCATACTAGCTCTATAAATAGTTAAACTACTACCTTTACTATATGTTTGCATTTACCAGTGATGTTTTTTTTTTCTTTCACAGTTTCCTTATTTTTAGTTACGGCATTTTTTTTATGTTTAAGGAGTGCGTTTAACATTTCTTGGAAGGACAGTTTAGTGATGATTAACTCCTTTACATGTATTTGCCTGGAAAACTCTTTATATCTCCTTAAATTCTGTATGATAAGCTTGCCAGGTAGTGTATCCTTGGCTGTAGGATTTTTCCTGACAGCACTTGGAAACTGCTGTTAAGAAATCAGATTATAATAATCCAATTAAAAAATGGTCAGAGGAGCTGAACAGACAGTTCTCCAAAGAAGAAATTCAGATGGCCAACAGATACATGAAAAGATGCTCCACATCGCTTATCATCAGAGAAATGCAAATTAAAACCACAATGAGATATCACCTCACACCAGTAAGGATCGCCACCATCCAAAAGACAAACAACAACAAATATTAGTGAGATTGTGGAGAAAGGGGAACCCTCTACACTGCTGGTGGGAATGTAAATTAGTTTGACCATTGTGGAAAGCAGTATGGAGGTTCCTCAAAAAACTCAAAATAGACATACCATTTGACCCAGGAATTCCACTTCTAGGAATTTACCCTAAGAATGCAGGAGCCCAGTTTGAAAAAGACAGATGCACCCCTATGTTTATCCCAGCACTATTTACAATAGCCAAGAAATGGAAGCAACCTAAGTGTCCATCAATAGATGAATGCATAAAGAAGATGTGGTACATAAACACAATGGAATATTATTCAGCCATAAGAAGAAAACAAATCCTACCACTTGCAACAATGTGGATGGAGCTAGAGGATATTATGCTCAGTGAAATAAGCCAGGTGGAGAAAGACAAGCATCAAATGATTTCACTCATCTGTGGAGTATAACAACTAAGAAAAAACTGAAGGAACAAAACAGCAGCAGACTCACAGAACCCAAGAATGGACTAACAGTTACCAAAGGGAAAGGGACTGGGGAGGATGGGTGGGAAGGGAGGGATAAGGCGGGGAAAGAAAAGGGGAATTATGATTAGCATGTATAATGTGGGGGAGGCATGGGGAGGGCTGCAGAACACAGATAGACAAGCAGTGATTCTACAGCATCTTACTATGCTAATGGACAGTAACTGTAATGGGGTATGTGGGGAGACATGGTGATGGGGAGAGTCTAGTAAACATAATGTTCCTCATGTAATTGTAGATTAATGATACCAAAAAAAAATCACCTTATAGTCTTATGGGAATTCCTTTGTATGTAACTACTTTCCTTTCCTCTGATGCCTTTAAGATTCTCTTTTATCTGCAATGTTTGACAATTTAATCACTAGGTATGTAGAGAGGACCTGTTTAGAGTTATATTGCTTGGAACTCTGTAATACTTCCTGGACCTGGATGTTGATTTCCTTCCTTAGATTAGTGAAGCTTTCAACTATTATTTTTTCAAATACATTTTCTCCCCCTTTCTGTAACTCTCCTTCTTCTGGGACAACTATAATGCAAAAGTTAGTACAGTTGATGTTACACTAGACATCCCTTAAACTATACTAATTTTTTGTAACTTTATTATTTTTGCTGGTCAGCTTGAGTTCCACTACCCCTTCTTATGGGTTGCTGATCAGTCTTCTGCATTGTCTAATCTGTTTATATCATCTAGTGAATTTTTCATACAGATATGATATTCTTCATCTCTGATTAGCTTCTTAAAACATTTTCTATCTTCTTCCTAAAGTATTCTCAGTGTTCTTACATGTGCCTACCACACTCAGTGAACATCTTTATGACCATAAATTGGAAATATATTTTAAGTGTATTTTTATTGAAGTATAGTTGATACACAATATTAAATTGCTTTCAAGTATACAACACAGTGATTCAAAAGTATATCCATTATTAAATCATCACCCAACTAGTGAAATTACTGTCAACATAGAAAGATATTACAGAACCATTGACTATATATAATTGCATTTCCATCACCATGATCAACTTATATAATGATTGAGATGTTGTGCCTCTTTATCCCTCTCACCCACCCTACTCACCCTGCCCCTCTCCCCAAACCCTCCCCCATGGAGACCATCAGTCACTTAGTATCTGAGTCTACTGCTGTTTTGTTCATTTTGTTTTCTGTGTTTTTAGATTCCACATGTAAGTGAAATCATATGGTATTTGTATGTCTCTACCTACCTTATTTCACCTAGCATAAAGCCCTCTATGTCCATCCATGTACAAATGGCAGGATGTCTTTCCTTTTCATGCCTGAATAATATTCTTATATATATGTATCCCCTATTTATCCATTTAGCTATTAACAGACACTCATTGCTTTCATTTTGGCTATTGTAAATAATGTGGTAGTAAACATAGGAGTGCATATATCTCTCTAAACCAGGTATTTTGTTTTCTTTGGATAAATTCATAGAAGTGGAGTTACTGGGTTACATGGTATTTCTATTTTCAGTTTGTTGAGGAACCTCCATACTGTTTTCCAGAGAGACTGCACCAACTTACATTTCCACCAACAGTGTAAGAGGGTTCCCTCTTCTCCACATCCTTACAAATATTTCTTGTCTTTCGGATAGTGTTCATAATGACATGTGAGGTGATGGCTCATTGTGGTTTTGATTTGCATTTCCCTGATTAGTAATAAGGACATCTTTTCATGGGCCTGTTGGCCATCTACATTTCTTCTTTGCAAAAATATTTGTTAAGGTCCTCTGTCCATTTTTTAATTGGGTTATTCTGGGGGTTATTTATGTGTATGAGTTCTTAGTATACTTTGGATGTTAACCCATTATGAATATATTCTCCTATACTCTAGTTTACCTTTTTGTTTTGTTGATGGTATCCTTTGATGTACAGAAACCTTTCAGCTTGGTATAAAAATCATTTTTAATTTTGCTTCCTTTGTCCAGGGAGTCATGTACAGAAAAAAAATTATTCATGCTTATGTTTAAGAGATTTTTGCCTGTTTCCTTCCAAGAGTTTTATGGCTTTATGTCTTATATTTAGGTCTTTAATCCATTTTGAATTTACTTTTGTGTATGGAGTTAGATAGTAATCCAGTTTCTTTCTCTTGCATGAGGCTGTCCAGTTTACCAAACCCTAATTATTGAAGAGACTATCTTTTCCCCACTGTATGCTCATGAGTTCTTTTTAATCATATACTAATTAACCATATGTGCTATTTCTGGGCTCTCTATTCTGTTCCATCAACACAAAGTCCCAACTTCTGTGGGACACAGCGAAAGCAGTCTTAAGAGGAAAGTATATAGCAATCCAGGCATACTTAAAGAAGGAACAATCCCAAATGAATAGTCTAATGTCACAATTATCGAAATTGGAAAAAGAAGAACAAATGAGGCCTAAAGTCAGCAGAAGGAGGGACATAATAAAGATAAGAAAAGAAAGAAATAAAATTGAGAAGAATAAAACAATAGAAAAAATCAATGAAACCAAGAGCTGATTCCTTGAGAAAACAAACAAAATAGTTAAGCCTCTAGTCAAACTTATTAAGAGAAAAAGAGAGTCAACACACATCAACAAAATCAGAAACAAGAAAGGAAAAATCATGACAGTCTCTACAGAAATACAAAGAATTATTAGAGACTACAATGAAAACCTATATGCTAACAAGCTGGAAAACCTAGAAGAAATGGACAACTTCCTAGAAAAATACAACCTTCTAAGACTGACCAAGGAAGAAACACAAAATCTAAACAAACCAATTACGAGCAAAGAAATTGAGGTGGTAATCAAAAAACTACCCAAGAACAAAACCCCCGGTTAGATGGATTTACCTCGGAATTTTATCAGACATACAGAGAAGACATAATACCCATTCTCCTTAAAGTTTTCCAAAAAAATAGAAGAGGAGAGAATACTCCCAAACTCATTCTATGAGATCAACATCACCCTAATACCAAAACCAGGCAAAGACCCCACCAAAAAAGAAAATTACAGACCAATAACCCTGATGAACGTAGAAGCAAAAATACTCAACAAAATATTAGCAAACCAAATGCAAAAATATATCAAAAGAATCACACACCATGACCAAGTGGGATTCATCCCAGGGATGCAAGGATGGTACAACATTTGAAAATCCATCAACATCATTCACCACATCAACAAAAAGAAGGACAAAAACCACATGATCATCTCCATAGATGCTGAATAAGCATTTGACAAAATTCAACATCCATTCATGATAAAAACTCTCAGCAAAATGCGTATAGAGGGCAAGTACCTCAACATAATAAAGCCTATATATGATAAACCCATAGCTAACACCATACTGAACAGCGAGAAGCTGAAAGCTTTTCCTCTGAGATCAGGAACAAGACAGGAATGCCCACTCTCCCCACTGTTATTCAACGTGGTACTGGAGGTCCTAGCCACAGCAATTAGACAAAACAAAGAAACACAAGAAATCCAGATTGGTAAAGAAGAATTTAAACTGTCACTATCTGCAGATGACATGATATTGCACATAAAAATCCCTAAAGACTCCACTCCAAACCTACTAGAACTTTTATTGGAATACAGCCAAGTTGCAGGATACAAAATTAACACACAGAAATCTGTTGCTTTCCTATACACTAACAATGAACCAATAGAAAGATAAATCAGGAAAACAATTTCATTCACAATTGCATCAAAAAGAATAAAATACCTAAGAATGAACCTAACCAAAGAAGTGAAAGACCTATACCCTGAATACTATAAGACACTCTTAAGAGAAATTAAAGAGGACACTAACAAATGGAAACTCAGCCCATGCTCTTGGCCAGGAAGAATTAATATCATCAAAATGGCCATCCTGCCCAAAGCAATATACAGATTTGATGCAATCCCTATCAAAGTACCAACAACATTCTTCAACAAACTGGAACAAATAGTTAAAAAATTCATATGGAAACACCAAAGACCCCGAATAGCCAAAGCAATCCTGAGAAGGAAGAATAAAGTGGGGGGAGGATCTCACTCCCCAACTTCAAGCTCTACTACAAAGCCATAGTCATCAAGACAATTTGGTACTGGCACAAGAACAGAGCCACAGACCAGTGGAACAGAATAGAGACTCCACACATTAACACAAACATATATGGTCAATTAATATATGATAAAGAAGCCATGGACATACAATGGCAAAATGACAGTCTCTTCAACAGATGGTGCTGGCAAAACTGGACAGCTACATGTAAGGGAATGAAACTGGATCACTGTCTAACCCCATACACAAAAGTAAATTCGATATCGATCAAAGACCTGAAGTCGTGAAACCATAAAACTCTTAGAAAAAAACATAGGCAAAAATCTCGTGGACATAACATGAGCAACTTCTTCATGAAGGTATCTCCCCGGGCAAGGAAAACAAAAGCAAAAATGAACAAGTGGGACTACATCAAGCTGAAAAGCTTCTGTACAGCAAAGAACACCATCAATAAAACAAAAAGCTACCCTACAGTATGGGAGAATATATTCATAAATGACAAATCTGATAAAGGCTTGACATACAAAATATATAAATAGCTCACACACCTCAACAAACAGAATGCAAATAATCCAATTATAAAATGGGCAGAGGAGCTGAGCATACAATTCTCCAAAGAAGGAATTCAGATGGCCAACAGACACATGAAAAGATGCTCCATATCACTAGTTATCAGAGAAATGCAAATTAAAACCACAATGAGATATCACCTCACACCAATTAGGATGGCCAACATAAAAAAGACAAACAACAACAAATGTTGGCGAGGTTGTGGAGAAAGGGGAACCCTCCTACACTGCTGATCGGAATGTAAATTAGTTCGACCATTGTGGAAAGCAGTATGGAGGTTCCTCAAAATGCTCAAAATAGACATATCATTTGACCCAGAAATTCCACTCTTAGGAATTTACCCTAAGAATGCAGCAGCCCAGTTTGAAATAGACAGATGCACCCCTATATTTATTGCAGCACTATTTACAATAGCCAAGAAATAGAAGCAACCTAAATGTCCATCAGTAGAGGAATGGATAAAGAAGATGTGGTACATATACACAATGGAAAATTATTCAGCCATAAGAAGAAAACGAATCCTACAATGTGCAACAGCATGGATGGAGCTTGAGGGTATTATGCTCAGTGAAATAAGCCAAGTGGAGAAAGATAAATACCAAATAATGTCACTCATATGTGGAGTATAAGAACAAAGAAAAACTGAAGGAATGAAACAGCAGTAGAATCACAGAACCCAAGAATGGACTAACAGTTACCAAAGGGAAAGGGACTGGGGAGAATGGGCGTGAATGGAGGGAAAAGGGTGGGGAAGAAGAAAGGGGGTCTTACGATTAGCATGTATAATGTGGGGGGGGGAATGGGGAGGGCTGTGCAACATAGAGAAGACAAGTAGTGATTTTACAACATCTTATTTTGCTGATGGACAGTGACTGTAATGGGGTTTGTGGGGGGGACTTGGTGAAGGGGGAGCCCTAGTAAACATAATGTTCTTCATGGAATTGTAGATTAATAACAAAATTTAAAAAAAATTCTGAAGGTAATTCTCAACTCTATCAAGAGTAGAATAAAGTTTTTCTGCATTTTCAAAAAAAGGATGCTATACAATTTCCAAACATATGGGGAAATTCTGTCATCATTTCTTCATTGATTTAGTACATTTGCAATTATCAAAGAATGTACTCTAAGGATTTCATTTTCCTGAAATATATGGAGACTTGCTTTATGGCCAAAATATAGTTAATAGTATGTGTGCTTAAAAATAATATTATGTTCCACAGCTATCAGGTAAATAATCTATATTTCTATGTATAGATATACATATTTATATATACACATTTCTGTATCCAAATTTATATTCTACATATTCATTTGCAATACTTCTAAATATATTTTCATTAAAATTTAATTCTAGGGGGGGTGGAGCAAAGATGGCGGCGTGAGTAGGCCAGTGGGAATCTCCTTCCAAAAACATATATATTTTTGAAAATACAACAAATACAACTAATCCTAAAAGAGAGACCAGAAGACACAGGACAACAGCCAGACTACATCCACACCTGTGAGAACCCAGCGCCTGGTGAAAGGGGTAAGATACAAGCCCCAGCCCGGCGGGACCCGAGTGCCGCTCCCCCCAGCTCCCAGCGGGAGGAGAGGAGTCAGAGAGGGGAGGGAGAGGGAGCCCAGGACTGCTAAACACCCAGCCCTAGCCATCCTCACCAGAGTGCAGACACAGTGCATGCGTGGGGTGCTGGAAACTAGGGAAACAGGACAGTAACACCTTTGAGCGGGTCCCGAAGCTGGCGCCCCTGTGACAAAGAAAAGCGAGTGCTATTTGAAAGTCTTAAAGGGACAGTGATGCCACAGCTGGACGGGAGGTTCCGGGTCACAGTCCAGCAGCTGGAAATTTCAGGGAACCCCGGGCACACTAACCCCCTGGGCACCAGCTCTGAGACCCCTCATGGAAGTAAACAGCCAAACAGCACCCCCCGTCCATTACCCCTCTGGGGCCCCGCCATAACAGAGAAGCAGCCTGAGGCTGGCCACGCCCACAGCAAGGGAGCTTCCTCCATACCGGCCAGGCAAGATACAGTGACCCAGTCTACACGCAACTGCCCAACACAAGCCACTAGGGGTCGCAGTTGTCCCAAGAAAGAAAGGCCAGGAGGTAGTGGAAAGTCTTGGCCCTCCCAGCTGACAGAAAGTCAATAGCTCACCATTGCACCTATCAACATGAAAAGGCAAAAAAATTTGATCCAGACAAGACTAACCCACACAGCGTCAACATCTTCTACATCTTCCCCTGAGAAGGAACCTGGGGAGATAGACTTAACCAGTCTTTCTGAAAAAGAATTCAAAACAAAAGTCATAACCATGCTGATGGACTGGCAGGGAAATATGCAAGAACTAAGGAGGGAGAATATAGAAATAAAACAAGCTCTGGAAGGACTTCAAAACAGAATGGACAAGATGCAAGAGACCATTAATGGATTAGAAAACAGAGAACAGGAACGCAGAGAAGCTGATGCAGAGAGATAAAAGGATCTCCAGGAATGAAAGAATTTTAAGAGAGCTGAGTGATCAATCGAAAAGGAATAATATAAGAATCATAGGTATTCCAGAAGAAGTAGAGAGAGAAAAGGGGATAGAAAATGTCTTTGAAGAAATAATTGCTGAAAAATTCGCCAAACTGGAGAGGAAATGGCCTCTCAGACCACAGAGGTACACAGAACTCCATGACAAGGGATCCAAGGAGGGCAACACCAAGACACATAATAATTAAAATGGCAAAGATCAAAGACAAGGACAAAGTATTAAAGGCAGCCAGAGAGAAAAAAAAGGTCACCTACTAAGGAAAACCCATCAGGCTATCATCAGACTTCTCAAAAGAAACCCTACAGGCCAGAAGAGAATGGCATGATATACTTAACACAATGAAACAGAAGGGCTTCGAAACAAGATTACTGTATTCAGCACAACTATCATTTAAATATGAAGGAGTGATTAAACAATTCCCAGACAAGCAAAAGTTGAGGGAATTTGCCTCCCACAAACCACCTGTACAGGGCATCTTACAGTGACCACACTAGATGGGAGCACTCCTAAAAAGAGCACAGAACAAAACACCCAACATATGAAGAAGGGAGGAGGAGGAATAAGAAGGGAGAGAAATAAAGAATCATCAGACCATGTTTACAATAGCTCAATAAGCGAGTTAAGTTAGACAGTAAGATAGTAAAGAAGCTAACCTTGAACCTTTGGTAACCACAAACTTAAAGCCTGCAATGGCAATAAGTACATACCTTTCAATAATCTGAAATGGACTGAATGCACCAATCAAAAGACACAGAGTAATAGAATGGATAAAAAAGGAAGACCCATCCATATGCTGCTTACAAGAGACCCACCTCAAACCCAAAGACATGCAGAGACTTAAAGTCAAGGGATGGAGAAAGATATTTCATGCAAACAACAGAGAGAAAAAAGCAGGTGTTGCAATACTAGTATCAGACAAAATAGACTTCAAAATAAAGAAAGTAACAAAAGATAAAGAAGGACATTACATAATGATAAAGGGCTCAGTCCAACAAGAGGATATAACCATTATAAATACATATGCACCCAATAAAGGAGCACCAACATATGTGAAACAAATACTAACAGAATTAAAGGAAGAAATAGAATGCAATGCATTCATTCTGGGAGACTTCAACACACTACTCACTCCAAAGGACAGATCCACCAGACAGAAAATAAGTAAGGACACAGAGGCACTGAACAACACACTGGAACAGATGGACCTAACAGACATCTACAGAACTCTACATCCAAAAGCAACAGGATACACATTCTTCTCAAGTGCACATGGAACATTCTCCAGAATAGATCACACACTAGGCCACAAAAAGAGCCTCAGTAAATTCCAAAAGATTGAAATCCTACCAACCAACTTTTCAGACCACAAAGGCATAAAACTAGAAATAAACTGTACAAAGAAAGCAAAAAGGCTCACAAACACATGCAGGCTTAACAACCCGCTCCTAAATAATCAATGGATCAATGACCAAATCAAAATGGAGATCCAGCAATATATGGAAACAAACGACAACAACAACACAAAGCCCCAACTACTGTGGGATACAGCAAAAGCAGTCTTAAGAGGAAAGTATACAGCAATCCAGGCATATTTAAAGAAGGAAGAAGAACAATCCCAAATGAATGGTCTAATGTCACCAAAAATTGAAATTGGAAAAAGAAGAACAAATGAGGCCTAAGGTCAGCAGAAGGAGGAACATGATAAAAATCAGAAAAGAAATAAATACAATTGAGAAGAATAAAACAAAAGCAAAAATCAATGAAACCAAGAGCTGGTTCTTCGAGAAAATAAACAAAATAGAAAAGCCTCTAGCCAGACTTATTAAGAGGAAAAGAGTCAAAACAAATCAACAGTATCAGAAACGAGAAAGGAAAAATCACGACAGACGCCACAGAAATAAAAAGAATTATTAGAGAGTACTATGAAATGCTGGGAAACCTAGGAGAAATGGATAACTTCCTAGAAAAATACAACCTTCCAAGCCTGACCCAGAAAGAAACAGCAAATCTAAACAGACCAATTATCAGCAACGAAATCGAAGCGGTAATCAAAAAACTACCAAAGAACAAAACCCCCGGGCCAGGTGGATTTACCTCGGAATTTTACCAGACATACAGAGAAGACATAATACCCATTCTCCTTAAAGTTTTCCAAAAAATAGAAGAGGAGGGAATACTCCCAAACTCATTCTATGAAGCCAACATCACCCTAATACCAAAACCAGGCAAAGACCCCACCAAAAAAGAAAACTACAGACCAATATCCCTGATGAACGTAGAAGCAAAAATACTCAACAAAATATTAGCAAACCAAATTCAAAAATATATCAAAAGGATCATACACCATGACCAAGTGGGATTCATCCCAGGGATGCAAGGATGGTACAACATTCGAAAATCCATCAACATCATCCACCACATCAACAAAAAGAAGGACAAAAACCACATGATCATCGCCATAGATGCTGAAAAAGCATTCGATAAAATTCAACGTCCACTCATGATAAAAACTCTCAACAAAATGGGTATAAAGGGCTAGTACCTCAACATAATAAAGGCCATATATGATAAACCCACAGCCAACATCATACTGAACAGCGAGAAGCTGAAAGCTTTTCCTCTGTGATCGGGAACAAGACAGGGATGCCCACTGTCCCCACTGTTATTCAACATAGTACTGGAGGTCCTAGCCATGGCAATTAGACAAAACAAAGAATTACAAGGAATCCAGATTGGTAAAGAAGAAGTTAAACTGTCACTATTTGCAGATGACATGATATTGTACATAAAAAACCCTAAAGACTCCACTGCAAAACTATTAGAGCTAATATCAGAATTTAGCAAAGTTGCTGGATACAAAATTAACACACAGAAATCTGTGGCTTTCCTATACACTAACAATGAACTAATAGAAAGAGAAATCAGGAAGACAATTCCACTCACAATAGCATCAAAAAGAATAAAATACCTAGGAATAAACCTAACCAAGGAAGTGAAAGACCTATACCCTGAAAACTACAAGACACTCTTAAGGCAAATTAAAGAGGTCACTAACAAATGGAAACTCATCCCATGCTCTTGGCCAGGAAGAATTAATATCATCAAAATGGGAATCCTGCCCAAAGCAATATACAGATTCAATGCAACCCCTATCAAATTACCAACAGCATTCTTCAATGAACTGGAAGAAATAGTTCAAAAATTCATATGGAAACACCAAAGACCCCGAATAGCTAAAGCAATCCTGAGAAGGAAGAATAAAGTGGGGGGGATCTCACTCCCCAACTTCAAGCTCTACTACAAGGCCACAGTAATCAAGACAATTTGGTACTGGCACAAGAACAGAACCACAGACCAATGGAACAGAATAGAGACTCCAAACATTAACCCAAACATACATGGTTAACTAATATTCGATAAAGGGGCCATGGACATACAATGGGGAAATGACAGTCTCTTCAACAGATGGTGCTGGCAAAACTGGACACCTACATGTAAGAGAATGAAACTGGATCACTGTCTAACCCCATACACAAAAGTAAATTTGCAATGGATCAAATACTTCAATGTAAGTCATGAAACAATAAAAGTCTTAGAAAAAAACATAGGCAAAAATCTCTTAGACATAAACATGAGTGACCTACATCAAGCTGAGAAGCTTCTGTACAGCAAAGGACACCATTAATAGAACAAAAAGGTATCCTACAGTATGGGAAAATATATTCGAAAATGACAGATCCGATAAAGGGTTGACATCCAAAATATATAAAGAGCTCACACACCTCAACAAACAAAAAGTAAATAATCCAATTAAAAAATGGGCAGAGGAGCTGAATAGACAGTTCTCTAAAGAAGAAATTCAGATGGCAAACAGACACATGAAAAGATGCTCCACATTGCTTGTCATCAGAGAAATGCAAATTAAAATGACAATGAGATATCATCTCACACCAGTAAGGATCACCACCATCCAAAAGACTAACGACAACAAATGTTGTCAAGGTTGTGGAGAAAGGGGAACCCTCCTACACTGTTGGTGGGAATGTAAATTAGTACAACCATTGTGGAAAGCAGTATGGAGGTTCCTCAAAATGCTCAAAATAGAAATACCATTTGACCCAGGAATTCCACTTCTAGGAATTTACCCTAAGAGTGCAGCACTTCAGTTTGAAAAAGACATATGCACCCCTATGTTTATCGCTGCACTATTTACAATAGCCAAGATAAGGAAGCAACCTAAATGTCCATCAGTAGATGAATGGATAAAGAAGATGTGGTACATATACACACTGGAATATTACTCAGCCGTAAGAAAAAAACAAATCCTACCATTCGCAACAACATGGATGGAGCTAGAGGGTATTATGCTCAGTGAAATAAGCCAGGTGGAGAAAGACAAGTACCAAATGATTTCACTCATATGTGGAGTATAAGAACAAAGAAAACTGAAGGAACAAAACAGCAGCAGTATATATATATTTCTGTATTGATCTAGGTAAATATTTCTATGTTAAGAGGTTTGCCATTCAAATCTTCTGCAGCCTTTCTGGCTTTGGACTCCTCATTATCAGTTGCTGAGAGAG
Source organism: Manis pentadactyla (assembly GCF_030020395.1). Lineage (NCBI taxonomy): Eukaryota > Metazoa > Chordata > Mammalia > Pholidota > Manidae > Manis > Manis pentadactyla. The sequence continues at coordinate 62,773,726 of NC_080026.1, forward strand.
GGCTATGAAAACCTCCCACACAGGATTTGATTTTTGCAGTTTTGTCATATTTTGCCTTAAATGTTTGGCAGCCATGTAATTAGGGATGCACAATCTTAATTTTTAGGTGAACTACACCTATTTATCATTTTGTAGCAACTTTATTTAAATCTAGCAACCCTTTTTGCCTTACATGTATTTTGTCTGATATTAACTACAACTAGAGTGTCTTCTCTTGGATAGGTGTTCCAGGACTTAATTTTTTTCTAGTGTTTTATTTTCAAAATGTCTATGACTCTGTGTTTTAGGTGAATTGATTTTTAACTGGATCTTTTAGCCCATTTGCACTCACTGTGACCCTCTTCTCTGTGTGTTTACATTCACCACCTTATGATGCACTATTTGTCCAGCATTTAACATTTTTTTTTCTAAACTGTTGCTGTCTGTTACCATGCCTTTCACACTGATCCTCCATCATGAGCCATATGAAAAGAGTTTGGTTTTATTTTAAGTGGTGTCAAGTTCACAGTTTCCCTTGTCTATTTCTTATGCTCCTACATTATTTCACCCAATGATTTTAGCATCTACTGATAATTTGTGGCTGAATTGTTACAATGGTTGCTTTGAAAACATGCTTTCTTGCTTTCCATTTCCTATTTCTATCTTTATTTTTGAGAAATCTTTTATGAAAATCTTTCCCTTTTCTCCAATCCCCATTTAAAAATGCTCCTTAACTGAAAAAGCATTCAACAAAATTCAACATCCATTCATGATAAAAACTCAACAAAATGGGTATAGAGGGCAAGTACCTCAACATAATAAAGGCTATATATGGCAAACCCACAGCTAACATACTTAACAGTGAGAAACTGAAAGCTTTTCCTTTAAGATCAGGAACAAGACAAGGATGCCTACTCTCCCCACTTTTATTCAACATAGTTCTGGAGTTCCTAGCCACGGCAATACAACACAAAGAAATAAAAGGCATCCAGATTGGCGAGGAAGAAGTTAAACTGTCCCTATTTGCAGATGACATGATATTGTATATAAAAAACCTGAAGAATCCACTCCAAACCACTAGATCTAATATCTGAATTCAGCAAAGTTGTGGGATACAAAATTAATACACAGAAATCTGTCGCATTCCTATACACTAATGATGAACTAGCAGAAAGAGAAATCAGGAAAACTGTTCCATTTACAATTGCATCAAAAAGAATAAAATATCTAGGAATAAACCTAACCAAGGAAGTGAAAGACCTATACTCTGAAAACTACAAGACACTCATGAGAGAAATTAAAGAAGATACCAATAAATGGAAACATATCCCGTGCTCATGGATACAAAGAATTAATATTGTCAAAATGGTAATCCTGCCTAAAGCACTCTGTAGATACAATGCAATTCCTATCAAAATACCAACAGTATTCTCCAATGAACTAGAGAAACTAGTTCTAAAATTCATATGGAACCACAAAAGACCCCGAATAGCCAAAGCAATCCTGAGAAGGAAGAGTAAAGCAGGGGGATCTCACTTCCCAACTTCAAGCCCTACTACAAAGCTACAACAATCAAGACAATTTGGTAACGGCAGAAGAACAGACCCAGGGACCAATGGAACAGACTAGAGAGCCCAGATACAAACCCAAGCATATATGATCAATTAATATACGATAAAGGATTAATGGATATGCAATGGGGAAATGACAGCCTCTTCAACAGCTGGTGTTAGCAAAATTGGACAGCTACATGCAAGAGAATGAAACTGGATTATTGTCTAACTCCATACACATAAATAAACTCAAAATGGATCAAAGACCTGAATATAAGTCATGAAACCATAAAACTCTTAGAAGAAAACATAGGCAAAAATTTCTTGAATATAAACATGAGCAACTTTTTCCTGAACGCATCTCCTCAGGCAAGGGCAACAAAATAAAAAATGAACAAATGGGACTACATCATACTAAAAGGCTTCTGTACAGCAAAGGACACCAGCAGAACAAAAAGGCATTCTACAGTATGGGAGAATATATTTGTAAATGACACCTGACAAGGGGTTAACATCCAAAATATATAAAGAAGTCACATGCCTCAACACCCAAAAAGTAAATAACCCTATTAAAAAATGGGCATAGGATATGAACATACAATTCTCCAAAGAAGAAATTCAGATGGCTGACAGGCACATGAAAAGATGCTCCACATCACTAATTATCAGGGAAATGCAAATTAAAACCACAATGAGATATCACCTCGCACCAGTTAGGATGGCCAACATCAAAAAGAATAGGAACAACAAATGCTGGTGAGGATGCGGAGAAAGGGGAACCCTCCTACAATGCTGGTGGGAATGTCAGCTAGTTCAACCATTGTGGAAAGCAGTATGGAGGTTCCACAAAAACTAAAAATAGAAATAGCAGTTGACCTGGGAATTCCACTCCTAGGAATTTACCCTAAGAAGAAAGCAAATCCTACCATTTGCAACAACATGGATGGAGCTAGAGGGTATTATGCTCAGTGAAATAAGTGAGGTGGAGAAAGACAAGTACCAAATGATTTCACTCATCTGTGGAGCATAAGAACAAAGCAAAAACTGAAGGAACAAAACAGCAGTAGACTCACAGTATCCAAGTATGGACTAACAGTTGCCATAGGGAAAGGGACTGGTGGGTTGTGGGTGTGAAGGAAGGGAGAAGGGGAATAAGCGGCATTTTACGATTAGCACACATAATGTGGTGGAGGCGGCACAGAGAAGGCAGTATAGCACAGAGAAGAAAAGTAGTGATTCTATAGCATCTTACCATGCTGATGAACAGTGACTCTAATGGGATATGTGTTGGGGACTTGATAATGGGGGAATCTAGTAACCACAATATTGCTCATGTAATTGTATACTAATGATACCAAAATAAAAGTAAATAAATAAAATCTGAAAATCAGTTTAATGCACCATATAAATAGAACAAAATACAAAAGCTATAGTTATCTCTGCAGACATAGAAAAAAATGCTTGAAAAATAATGAACAGAAACACTCAAAAAAATGTTTCTTTAGAAGGAGTCTCGACTCATGGATTATTTATCATTCCTACCATGATTCATTTTACTTGGTTGTCTTGATTTTCAGTGGCAGCCCCTGCGACCTGGTTCCTGTGTCCTTTTGACATGTGTCATTTGCTGTTGAAGATGTCCTCATTCTTGGGGACAGTCAGAAGTTCAAGCATGAAACCCAGAGCCTGAGGAAGGTTCCCCATCTGCATAACAGAACAATCTCTCAGTCTACACAGAGTCCAGCTAGTTGGGGAAACAAACCAAAGTGTTTGGATTGGAGTTCAGGTTGAGGAGCAACCTCAGCATAAGCAGCCAGAAGAAGCCACTGGCCTGAGGTAAATGCCAGGTCTTCTCCCCAGCACAGGCACTCTGCAGCTATGTTTTCCTTGGCTGGCCTGCTTTCATTATGTTCTTTTTTTTATTGTACATGCATAATATTTTCAGTTATATTATGATTTAATCATGTTTTTTCCCATTTAGCCACAAAGGGTCTAATTGCATGTAGCTGAATGGAAGCTTTGCAGAGTTCTGAGTAGAAAGGAGGACTCTCTCCTGGTTGTAATCTTGGCTCCCTCAGACCCTAGCTATGTGCTTGTCTCTGAGCCTCAACATGCTCATCTCTAAATTGGGGATGGCAACGGACCTTCCGCTGTAGAGAAAGACCCAGGCAATCCAGGACTCCAGTGCAGGGCCTATTCTCCTTCTTTCAGCCCCAAGGCTTAAGTGAGGGCAGAGCAGGGTCTGGCTTTACATTCACATTACATATACATTCATTTCCCCTCTCACAAATCAGAAGGCCTCAGAGGAGATGGTGGACTCTAGGAACCTCTGATGCCTGAATGTTGCGGTCCTGGGTGAGGTAGTAGAGGAGTGCTCTCCAGCCCAGACTTGAATTTTGAGTCTGTAGATTCCAGGACATTGTCCTGGAAGTTCCTGGTGTCACAAGGATGTCTGAGGTGTTTGGCCTCATCAACTTTATGGATGGAACTGTCATCAACTGAGATAAACTGGGCAGTTAGTTGAGAGGGAGTATCATGTGTTCCATTTGGGCATGCTATATTTGAGATGTCTATTAGACACCCCAGTGGATTTATCAGACAGGGAGGGAGCTGGCATTCAAGAGACAGGTCTGAGTCATTGATATAAATTTGAAAGTTGTTGGCAAATGGTGGTGTATTGGTCAGGGTCCAATCAGGAAACAGAAATCATAATTTGAAAAGGAAAAGTTCATACTAAGAATTATTTAGTCCAACAGGGTACTGGAGTAACAAGGCATTGGCTAGTAAGAAGAGAACTGTAAAGACTATAAGAATAGCAGGCCTGAGGACCAGCCACTACCCTATGGCAGAGATAGAGGGACCAGGATGAATCTCCCCACCACCCCACCCCCAGCTGAGATTTAGATATCATTGGAAGGTTATGGCCACAGCCCACTGGTGTCAGGGGTCAAGTGCATGGCTCCTTTAGATGGACACAGCAGCAGTTCATCTATGCCACAGGCAGGCAGCAGAGAGGGACATGGGTGGAAGAGGTGGTGAAAGTTTGTGGTGGTAGGAGTCCCCACTTCCATTTTTTTAGGGAAGTAGGAAGCAAGGAACGGGGAGGCAGTGGGAAGGGTTGAAGACGAGAGGTGTGAAACACCCATTTGGAAGAATGGCACGGACCAAGTATAGACCAGGCAGAGTTAGAATGATTAAAGTGAGGGCAGTCAGCATGGTTCAGGGTTTTCCTCCAGCCATGTTTAGCTATCTTGCAGTAGCGTGTAGCAGATGGAGGATTGGGTTTATCCAGGGCTCTCATTTTACCAAGCAGATTATGATGAAGTGACAGGGAGATGGGGAAGTTCAGGAAGCGAGCAAGAGACTGATGATAGTGACCATGGAAGTTAACCTACTTTACTAGGGATGGAAAAGAGGTCATTGAGGAAGGTAGTTAAGATCTGGATTGGAGGCACTGGTAGGGTCACAGTTCTGGGTTCAAGGCACTAGGGATACTAACTTGGAAAGATAGCAGGTGGTGATCAGAGTGGGGTGCCTCAGGAGTTGCAGTCCTTGGCCCTGACAAGGTCTAGGATAAGGTCGCAGGTGGAGTGAGAGCAGCAGAGGACAAGAGTGGGATTCATGAGGCCAAGAGAATGTTATAAGAATCATTTACCTGTATACTGGAATATACAAAAGTAAGAGGGGTAGTGTTGGCAGGAGTTACAAAATTACAAGCTCTTCTCAGATGAGGGAAGTGTGTGTCCTGTAGGACAGCCTCTCTAGCAGGGCAGAGAGCACAGAGTATGTGCATAGTATTCACTCCGCAGGGACTGCCTGTGGGACGTGGGAGAACAAGCTGACCGTGAGATGGCATGAAGTACTGGGCATATCAATTTCTAACAGGGAGCCTAGTTTTGTGGTGTAGCAAAACGGAGCTTTGGGAACACAGGTGGGATCATACAGAAAAGAAAATCTCCAAGACATGAGGGATACAAACTGAAATTGTGCCTGGCTTGCACGAGGGCATCCCGACCCACCTGAGATGAGGGTTAGGTGACTCCACAACCAATCTTCGGGTGGGGAGGGCAGAGCAGCGGGAAGGCAGGTCTGCCTTAAAAAAATGCGCGAGGCTGCGTTCCCCAGGGCCAGGCCCTTTCCGGGGACCACAGAAAGGCCGGGGCAGTCACGCTGCGTCCGTTTATCCCTGCTCTGAGTCTACTGGTCCCAGCGAAAGAGGTAATCACGTCGAAGAAGCCCGCGAAATCTCCCAGGAAGAGCAAGCAGAGGGACCAGAGCGCCTGCTGGCGGAGCGGTACTCTTGCAGGACAGTCGAGACACGTGGTACCCGGGACTTCCGGAAGGGACAGCCCGCGGAGGCTTAAGGGTGACCAGACTGAGAACGCCACCTACACTTTCATCCCTCACCAGGCAGCCACGCCAGGCCACGTCGCCCCCGACGCGCGGGCGCTCTCACAGCCCTGCATCCTCAGCCAATCACGAGCTTCTTCGGTTCTACCCTTGAAAGTCTCCCTCCGCTGGTCTGTTTCTCCTTCCATCTTGTTTCCCACCGGAGTGTGGAGCGTAAGACGCACTTCCGTTTCCGTCGCTGCCATGCGGGCCTGAGCAGCTGGAGCAGTTGTGAGTTTGGTAACGGCCGCTGGCCAGGTGGGCGGTGGCGGCGGGACTGTGGGAGGACCGCAGGTTGGGCGCATGATCAGGTCCTCCCAGAAAGTCTTTGCTTCCGAGGAGCACCTCATGCGCTGTACAGACCTATTTCATACCTGCTGGAGAAGTGCTCCGGGGTACCTGGGGAGGGGAGCAGCGAGAACGGAAGAGGCTCTTGATTGGCTGAGAATATAGGGGAGTGGGCGCGGACGCGCCCTCGGGGGCGGCTTGGCCTGGCGTGGACTGCCTGGTGAGGGATGAAAGCTGCAGATGGTGTTCTTAGTCTGCTCACCCTGAAGCATCCTTCAGAATGCTTGCGAGAGCCGGGTCAGGGCAGGAGGTTGGCCGGGTAATCCTAGCAGTGACTCAGACGCGAGCTAGATGTGTGACTCCAATTCTTGCTTTTCCCACGCCCTCCGAAAAGGAGAAGGGCATCAGTATAAGTTTGGAACCAAAATACAGCAGAAAAAAAAAAAACAATATTCTGAAGCCACACGGATGGTTAGTTGCAAAAGGTTTCTAGAACTCAGCTCTCCTAATTCCCGACTAGTAATCTTGACAATAATGCTGATGTATGTGGACTTCCTGTTTTCGCTGATGTGTGTCCGTGGGAAACCCCAGACTGTCGGTGCAGCCTTCTGATACGGCCCATACTGCATGGCACAAAAGACATTGAATCAGTTGAAATAAAATTTCAACCTCTCAGTTTCACTAGGTTCATTTTAAGTTCTCTGTAGCTGCAGGTGGGTCGTGACTACTGTATTGAACAGTATAGAATTATTTCCATTGCAGAAACTAGACAATGGTGATATGAATGAACACTTAAAAAGAGTAAAAAATAACGTAAGCAGAGGTAACTATAGCATAACAGAGAAGCAGAATGGGGATAATATTAAGCAGGTTCTACACCTGTTGGATGAACAAGTACCTATTTCTTCAAAAAAGAATGAATGAAATGTACTATTTTTCCCTGGGTGTTGCCTGGATAGTAAAATGCTCCCCCACTCCCTCCCATTCTGTGTAGGTTAGAAGTACTTGCGGATTGGTAGAGAGCCACCATGGAAACTAAAGACCAGAAGAAACACACAAAGAAAAACAGTGGGCCCAAAGCTGAGAAGAAAAAGAAACGACATCTGCAAGCTCTCCAGCTCGGAGATGAGGAAGATGCCCGGAAGAGAAACCCCAAAGCTTTTGCCGTCCAGTCTGCTGTGCGGATGGCGCGATCCTTTCACAGGTATGTTTAGCGGGAGCCCAATTGTTCTTCCGTTTATTCTTTTCAAGCAGTAGAAGCCTCTTCAGATGATGTTTGGATTTAGGAGTCTGTTCCAGCTCTGAAGGACATGGAGCTGCATGCCACATTTCTTTTACTAAAATGTGGGAAGTCTTTCCTGTGGAATCCTCCTTTTCTCAAGTGTCTGCACACTGATTGGCCTTTTTTTGCCCAAGAGAAAAGTTAAGAATTTTTCTTTATAGAATTTGTTTGTTTGTAAACCTTCAAGAGTTTCTCTGGTAATAGGTGTGCTTGTGTTTGTTTCTGGATATGTTTCACCAAATTGTAATGTGTAGTATTAAATAGCTTTATTTAATGAGTCCTAATTATTTGACAGGCAGTATATTCAAATATTATTGAATTAAATTCTCCCAAAAGGAGAGCCAAATTTAACTACAAAGCCTGTTATTGTGCATTCTGATACACTGCTTCCATGTTTGCTTTTTGTTTTCATTTTAAACTATTACAGTCCACTAATAAAGCAATCAGATTTAAAGTGTGTATAGTTTTCTGCATTCTGTACTGTTGGAAGTCAATCTGTTATATATTTAACCAGTATTTGGATTGGGGCCAGAAGTTAACAAGTATCATATCCATATATTATATGTTGTGCTGTCTTTAAAATCTTCACTTATAAGGATGATGCCTTTTATATTTTGAAAGTGTATTTACTTTTTCTTTTTCCTACACATAGGACTCAGGATTTGAAGACAAAAAAGCATCACATTCCAGTGGTTGATCGAACTCCACTAGAGCCCCCGCCAATAGTGGTGGTGGTGATGGGGCCTCCAAAAGTTGGAAAGAGCACTTTGATCCAGTGCCTCATTCGGAACTTCACTAGGCAAAAGCTGACAGAGATCAGAGGCCCTGTAACAATTGTGTCAGGTAGGAGAGTCTACCCCAGACTGATGTGGCAGGTGTTGTCATCTGAGGGTCATGCATATCTTTATTGAACATTTTCTTGGCTGGTAAATTGTCACGTCATATTACCTCTCTTGTACCTCTAAGTTGGCTATAGCTTCAGAAAAGCATAGATTCCAGAGATAATAATGATACAGCTGTGAACGTTATTCTGACTACTGTATGGGTTTGTGAGGTATGCTCTTCTGAAAAGCTTGGTAGGCCTGGGCAGCCTGGTCTGGTCATGGGGAGCAACTCCGTTTAAGATAGTGTGTTTGCCTGTGTGAAGCCACCTTCTGGTAGAAGTGAAGGAGTTTCTCCCCTTTTCCTGTGAGAACTTGTCTGCCATGTGATGGTGACCTTTCTAAGTCCAAGGGAAGATGAATCAAATTCCCAAAATGGCAATGGTAGAATATGAAATCTCTTATTATGGCGATAATATAGTTAGATTGAGGCTTTCCTTTATCTTTAAAGCATTGCTAATATCTTGACTGATTTCTTTTAACTTACTTCGAAATAATGACCGGCCCATGAATGTCCCATCGCATTAGGTTTGAGGACTTTTTTAGCTATAGTTGGAACACGAGAAACTTGGATGGAGGGAGAAGCATTCCTGCTGCTGAGCAGCAGTATCACGGTCGTCAGAAGCTGGCTTGTCTGCCTACTCCAGTCAGAATTTTACTTGTGTGAGCACTTTATTCACATGGGTAGACTTTTGATAATTACTTTAAAATTAGAGAACATAGCAAGAAAACTAAGACGGAATTTCTTTAATCACATTTTTCCTATAAAATTGAACTTCTGGCATACTCCCATAAGTGTGTTTGGTGCTTTACTGGATGCAATTAAAAGTGATTAAGTGCATGGATTTTTTTTCAATGTTTTTAAAAGTAAAATTTTTATATTTTTACTTACAGGTAAAAAGCGCAGACTCACCATTATTGAATGTGGGTGTGACATTAACATGATGATTGATCTGGCTAAAGTAGCAGATCTGGTAGGTCAACGGGGGCAGCTTAGATTTCTTATGGGGACTTACAGCAGTGTGATAAGTTATTTATCCCATGTTGAAGGGAAGAAAGGTTTATGATTATTTTTTTTTTTGGTATCATTAATCTACAATTACAGGAAGAACATTATGTTTACTAGGCTCCCCCCTTCACCAAGTCCCCCCCACATACCCCTTCACAGTCACTGTCCATCTGCGTAGTAAGATGCTATAAAATCACTACTTGTCTTCTCTGTGTTGCACAGCACTCCCCGTGCCCCCCACGCACTATACATGCTAATCATAATGCCCTCTTTCTTTTTCCCCACCCTTATCCCTCCCTTCCCTCCCATCCTCCCCAGTCCCTTTCCCTTTGGCAACTATTAGTCCATTCTTGAGGCCTGTGATTCTGCTGCTGTTTTGGTCCTTCAGTTTTCCTTTGTTCTTATACTCCACATATGAGTGAAATCATTTGGTACTTGTCTTTCTCCGCCTGGCTTATTTCACTGAGCATAATACCCTCTAGCTCCATCCATGTTGTTGCGAATGGTAGGATCTGTTTTTTTCTTATGGCTGAGTAATATTCCATTGTGTATATGTACCACATCTTCTTTATCCATTCATCTACTGATGGACATTTAGGTTGTTTCCATATCTTGGCTATTGTAAATAGTGCAGCGATAAAAATAGGGGTGCATCTGTCTTTTTCAAACTGGAGTGCTGCATTCTTAGGGTAAATTCCTAGAAGTGGAATTCGTGAGTCAAATGGTATTTCTATTTTGAGCATTCTGAGGAACCTCCATACTGCTTTCCACAATGGTTGAACTAATTTACATTCCCATCAGCAGTGTAGGAGGGTTCCCCTTTCTCCACAACCTTGCCAACATTTATTGTTGTTTGTCTTTTTGATGATGGTGATCCTTACTGGTGTGAGGTGATATCTCATTGTGGTTTTAATTTGCATTTCTCTGATGATTAGCGATGTGGAGCATCTTTTCATGTGCCTGTTGGCCATCTGGAGTTCTTCTTTAGAGAACTGTCTATTCAGCTCCTCTGCTCATTTTTTAATTGGATTATTTGCTTTTTGTTTGTTGAGGCATGTGAGCTCTTTATATATTGTGGATGTCAATCCTTTATCGGATCTGTCATTTATGAATATGTTCTCCCATACTGTAGGATACCTTTTTGTTCTATTGATGGTGTCCTTTGCTGTATAGAAGCTTTTTAGCTTGATATAATCCCACTTGTTCATTTTTGCCTTTGTTTCCTTTGCCCGGAGAGATATGTTCATGAAGAAGTCACTCATGTTTATGTCCGTGAGATTTTTGCCTATGTTTTTTTCTAAGAGTTTTACGGTTTCATGACTTACATTCAGGTCTTTGATCCATTTGGAGTTTACTTTTGTGTATGGAGTTAGACAGTGATCCAGTTTCATTCTCTTACATGTATCTGTCCAGTTTTGCCAGCACCATCTGTTGAAGAGACTGTCATTTCCCCATTGTATATCCATGGCTCCTTTATCGTATATTAATTGACCATAAATGTTTGGATTAATGTCTGGAGTCTGTTCTGTTCCACTGGTCTGTGGCTCTGTTCTTGTGCCAGTACCAAATTGTCTTGATTACTGTGACTTTGTAGTAGAGCTTGAAGTTGGGGAGCGAGATCCCACCCACTTTATTCTTCCTTCTCAAAATTGCTTTGGCTATTCGGGGTCTTTGACGGTTCCATATGAATTTCTGAACTATTTGTTCCGGTTCATTGAAGAACGCTGTTGGTAATTTGATAGGGATTGCATCGAATCTGTATATTGCTTTGGGCAGGATGGCCAGTTTGACGATATTAATTCTTCCTAGCCAGGAGCATGGAATGAGTTTCCATTTGTTAGTGACCTCTTTAATTTCCCTTAAGAGTGTCTTGTAGTTTTCAGGGTATAGGTCTTTCACTTCCTTGGTTAGGTTTATTCCTAGGTATTTTATTCTTTTTGATGCAATTGTGAATGGAATTGTTTTCCTGATTTCTCTTTCTATTAGTTCATTGTTAGTGTATAGGAAAGCTACAGATTTCTGTGTGTTAATTTTGTATCCTGCAACTTTGCTGAATTCCGATATTAATTCTAGTAGTTTTGCAGTGGCGTCTTTAGGGTTTTTTATGTACAATATCATGTCATCTGCAAATAGTGACAGTTTGACTTCTTCTTTACCAATCTGGATTCCTTGTATTTCTTTGTTTTGTCTGATTGCTGTGGCTAGGACCTCCAGTACCACGTTGAATAACAGTGGGGACATTGGGCATCCCTGTCTTGTTCCTGATCTCAGAGGAAAAGCTTTCAGCCTCTCGCTGTTCAGTATGATGTTAGCTGTGGGTTTATCATATATAGGCTTTATTATGTTGAGGTACTTGCCCTCTATGCCCATTTTGTTGAGAGTTTTTATCATGAATGGATGTTGAATTTTGTCAAATGCTTTTTCAGCATCTATGGAGATGTTCATGTGGTTTTTGTCCTTCTTTTTGTTAATGTGGTGGATGATGTTGATGGACTTTCGAATGTTGTACCATCCTTGCATCCCTGGGATGAATCCCACTTGGTCATGGTGTACAATCCTTTTGATGTATTTTTGAATTCAGTTTGCTAATATTTTGTTGAGTATTTTTGCATCTACGTTCATCAGGGATATTGGTCTGTCGTTTTCTTTTTTGGTGGGGTCTTTGCCTGGTTTTGGTATTAGGGTGATGTTAGCTTCATAGAATGAGTTTGGGAGTATCCCCTCCTCTTCTATTTTTTGGAAAACTTTAAGGAGAATGGGTATTATGTTTTCTCTGTGTGTCTGATAAAATTCCGAGTTAATCCATCTGGCCCGGGGGTTTTGTTCTTTGGTAGTTTTTTGATTACTGCTGTTTAGATTTTCTGTTTCTTTCTGGGTCAGTCTTGGAAGGTTGTATTCTTCTAGGAAGTTGTCCATTTCTCCTAGGCTTCCCAGCTTGTTAGCATATAGGTTTTCATAGTATTCTCTAATAATTCTTTGTATTTCTGTGGGGTCCATTGTGATTTTTCCTTTCTCGTTTCTGATTCTGTTGATGTGTGTTGACTCTCTTTTTCTCTTAATAAGTCTGCCTAGAGGCTTATCTATTTTGTTTATTTTCTCGAAGAACCAGCTCTTGGTTTCATTGATTTTTTTCTATTGCTTTATTCTTCTCAATTTTGTTTATTTCTTCTCTGATCTTTATTATGTCCCTCCTTCTGCTGACCGTAGGCCTCATTTGTTCTTCTTTTTCCAATTTCGATAATTGTGACATTAGACTATTCATTTGGGATTGTTCTTCCTTTAAATATGCCTGGATTGCTGTATACTTTCCTCTTAAGACTGCTTTTGCTGCATCCCACAGAAGTTCGGGCTTTGTGTTGTTGTTGTCATTTGTTTCCATATATTGCTGGATCTCCATTTTAATTTGGTCGTTGATCCATTGATTATTTAGGACATGCTATTAAACCTCCATGTGTTTGTGAGACTTTTTGCTTTCTTTGTACAAATTATTTCTAGTTTTATACCTTTGTGGTCTGAAAAGTTGGTTGGTAGGATTTCAATCTTTTGGAATTTACTGAGGTTCTTTTTGTGGCCTAGTATGTGGTCTATTCTGGAGAATGTTCCATGTGCACTTGAGAAGAAAGTGTATCCTATTGCTTTTGGATGTAGAGTTCTATAGATGTCTATTAGGTCCATCTGTTCTAGTGTGTTGTTCAGTCCCTCTGTGTCCTTACTTATTTTCTGTCTGGTGGATCTGTCCTTTGGAGTGAGTAGTGTGTTGAAGTCTCCCAGAATGAATGCATTGCATTCTATTTCTTCCTTTAATTCTGTTAGTATTTGTTTCACATATGTTGGTGCTCCTTTATTGGGTGCATATGTATTTATAATGGTTATATCCTCTTGTTGGACTGAGCCCTTTATCATTATGTAATGTCCTTCTTTATCTTTTGTTACTTTCTTTATTTTGAAGTCTATTTTGTCTGATACTAGTATTGCAACACCTGCTTTTTTCTCTCTGTTGTTTGCATGAAATATCTTTCTCCATCCCTTGACTTTTAATCTGTGCATGTCTTTGGGTTTGGGGTGAGTCTCTTGTAAGCAGCATATAGATGGGTCTTGCTTTTTTATCCATTCTGTTACTCTGTGTCTTTTGATTGGTGCATTCTGTCCATTTACATTTAGGGTGATTATTGAAAGATACGTACTTATTGCCACTGCAGGCTTTAGATTTGTGGTTACCAAAGGTTCAAGGTTAACTTGTTTTCTACCTTACTGTCTGACCTCACTCGCTTATTGAGCTGTTATAAACACAATCTGATGATTATTTCTTTCCCTTCTTTTTCCTCCTCCTCCATTCTTCATATGTTGGGTGTTTTGTTCTGTGCTCTTTTTAGGAGTGCTCCCATCTAGAGCAGTCCCTCTAAGATACCCTGTAGAGGTGGTTTGTGGGAGGCAGATTCCCTCAACTTTTGCTTGTCTGGGAATTGTTTAATTCCTCCTTCATATTTAAATGATAATCGTGCTGGGTAGAGTATCCTTGGTTCAAGGCCCTTCTGTTTCATTGCATTAAATATATCATGCCATTCTCTTCTGCCCTGTAAGGTTTCTGTTGAGAAGTCTAATGATAGCCTGATGGGTTTTCCTTTGTAGGTGACCTTTTTTCTCTCTCTGGCTGCCTTTAATACTCTGTCCTTGTCCTTGATCTTTGCCATTTTAATTATTATGTGTCTTGGTGTTGTCCTCTTTGGATCCCGTCTCTCAGGAGTTCTGTGTGCCTCTGTAGTCTGAGCAACTATTTCCTCCCCAGTTTGGGGAAGTTCTCAGCAATTATTTCTTCATAGACACTTTCTATCCCTTTTTCTCTCTCTTATTCCTCTGGTACCCCTATAATGCGGATATTGTTCCTTTTGGATTGGTCATGCAGTTCTCTTAATATTGTTTCATTCCTGGAGATCCTTTTATCTCTCTCTGCATCAGCTTCTATGCATTCCTGTTCTCTGGTTTCTATTCCGTCAGTGGCCTCTTGCATCTTATCCCTTCTGCTTATAAATCCTTCCAGAGTTTGTTTTACTTCTGTAATCTCCCTCCAGACTTCATCCCTTAGCTCTTGCATATTTCTGTGCAGCACTGTCAGCATGCTTATGATTTTTATTTTGAATTCTTTTTCAGGGAGACTGGATAGGTCTGCCTCTGCAGATCCTTTCTCAGGTGTTGTTTGAAGTATCTTGGACTGGACCAAATTTTTTTGCCTTTTCATGGTGATAGCAGTGGCTGTAGGCAGGTTGCAGGTGTGTCGGCTGGGAGAAGAACGTCCTTTCCTTCTTGCTGGATGCCATGCCCTTCTCTGCTGCCTGTGACGGTTACCCACACTCCTGGAGCAGCCTCCGGGTTAGTCCCCTAAGCTGCTGTGGGCGGGGTGTCCGTCAGAGCAGCGCGGAGCCCTGCAGGGAGTGGCAGGCACGCCAGGTGTGCTCCTTCGTGCTAGCGGCGACCCTGCCAGGCAGCTCTGTGCCAGCAGCGGCCTTTTGGTCTGGCCCGGGCGGCTGTGCCTTGGGCTGGAATTCCGGTCGGCTACTGGGTGTGTGCCAGCTCCTTCTGGCTCTGCTGCAGGTGCACACGGGCCTCTATCGGGCTCCTCTGGCTCCTTTGCTGCCGGTGCGCGCAAGCCATGCCTGGGCTGTTCTGTCGCACCGCTGAGGGCTCGCACGAGCCTCTCCTGGTCTCTTCTGGTGCTGTTGGCGCATGGAACTGCTCTCGGTCCCTTCTGGTGCCTCCACCCCTGGCGCACACTGCCACTCTCCCGCTACTGGGCCGGTGTATCGGGGTCCATGCCAGTTGGAGGAACGACTGGCAGGCTGCTTAGTGCCGTGAGGGGTTTCAGAGCTGCACTGCCTCCCCAGGGTTTAGGGTGCCTAAGTTTCCCTGAGATTCCCAGCTGCTGGCTTTGTGTGCCGTGACAACTTCGTCCAGCTATGGGGTCCCTGTCTCTTTAAGACTTGCAGAAAGCACTCGCTTTTCTGTTGTCTCAGGGGCGCCGGTTGCGGGGACCTGCCCACAGGTTTTGCTTTTCCGTTTCTCTAATATCTAGCACCCTGTGCACCTTGTGTCTGCGTTCCGGGTGCGGAGTTCTAGAGCTGGTGGTTTAGCAGTCCTGGGCTTTCACTCCCTCCCTGTTCTGACTCCTTTCTTCCCGCCGGGTTCTGGGGTGGGGGAGTGTTCGGGTCCCGCCTAGCCACGGCTTGTATCTTACCCCCTTCGTGTGATGTTGAGTTCTTGCAGATGTAGATGTATCCTGGCTGTTGTACTGCGTCCACTGGTGTCTCTTTTAGGAATAGTTGTATTTATTGTATTTTCATAAATATATATGTTTTGGGGAGGTGATTTCCTCTGAACTACTCATGCCGCCATCTTCCCCAGGTTTATGATTATTAAAGGAATAGTGAGTATCAGGGATACCCCAGATATGTTTGAGTTGATGATGATGATTGTTATAATAGAAATGGAATATGGCAATGAAAGAAAGGTATTCTAAAATCTAAAAGTAAACCACAGGACAGAGAAAACCATTAATCAGCATATCTAGTAAAAGTGTTAAGGTATACTTACATAAATACATAGAAATAAATAATCATAAGTGCCATTTCTTGCATCCTTACTAGGCATTGTGCTAACAGCTTTCTACAAATTTAGTTCATCTAATCCCCTAGTATACCTTAGAAGTAAGTAGGTATTATCTCCAGTTTATATATGATGAAACTGAGGCTCCTAGAAGTTAAGTAACTTGTTTGAGGAGGGGAACTCTGCTCTTGATGGTGCCAGAATGTCTCTTCTTAGTGATTATGATAAAATAAGTCCATGGATTGTCCTTGAGAAGTTTTCAGAGTTTATAATAGAAAATCTAGACACTACTTAGTATATGGAAATGGTACAGGCTTGATTGCATTTAAAGAAACAGTGATGTTCATTAATTGCCTTTTTTTTTTAGAATTTTTTTTTTTGGTATCATTAATCTGCATTTACATGAGGAACATTAGGTTTACTAGACTCCCCCCATCACCAAGTTCCCTCCACATACTCCCTTGCAGTCACTGTCCATCAGTGTAGTAAGTTGCAGTAGAATCACTACTTGTCTTCTCTGTGTTGCACAGCCCTCCCCAGGCCTCCCCCAACATTATACATGCTAATCACAATGCCCCCTTTCTTTTTTCCCCCTCCTTATCTCTCCCTTCCCATCCATCCTCCCCAGTCCCTTTCTCTTTGGTAAATGTTAGTCTATCCTTGGGTTCTGTGAGTCTGCTGCTGTTTTGTTCCTTCAGTTTTTTGCTTTGTTCTTATACTCCACAGATGAGTGAAATCATTTGATACTTGTCTTTCTCCACCTGGCTTATTTCACTGAGCATAATACCCTCTAGCTCCATCCATGTTGTTGCAAATGGTAGGATTTGTTTTCTTATTATGGCTGAATAATATTCCATTGTGTATATGTATCACATCTTCTTTATCCATTCATCTACTGATGGACACTTAGGTTGCTTCCATTTCTTGGCTATTGTAAACAGTGCTGTGATAAGCATAGGGGTGCATCTGTCTTTGTCAAACTGGGCTGCTGCATTCTTAGGGTAAATTCCTAGAAGTGGAATTCCTGGGTCAAACAGTATTTCTATTTTGAGTTTTTTGAGGAACCTCCATATTGCTTTCCACAGTGGTTGAAGTAGTTTACATTCCCACCAGCAGTGTAGGAGGGTTCCCGTTTCTCCACAACCTCGCCAGCATTTGTTGTTGTTTGTCTTTTGGATGGTGGTGATCCTTACTGGTGTGAGGTGATGTCTCATTGTGGTTTTAATTTGCATTTCTCTGATGACTAGCGATGTGGACCATCTTTTCATGTGTCTGTTGGCCATCTGAATTTCATCTTTGGAGAACTGTCTATTCAGCTCCTCTGCCCATTTTTTAATTGGATTATTTGCTTTTTGTTTGTTGAGGTGCATGAGCTCTTTATATATTTTGGATGTCAACCCTTTATCGGATCTGTTATTTACGAATATATTCTCCCATACTGTAGGAGGCCTTTTTGTTCTATTGGTGGTGTCTGTTGCTGTACAGAAGCTTTTCAGCTTGATATAGTCCCACTTGTTCATTTTTACTTTTATTTCCCTTGCCCAGGGATATATGTTCATGAAGAAGTTGCTCATGTTTATGTCCATGAGATTTTTGCCTGTTTTTTTCTAAGAGTTTTATGGTTTCATGAGTTACATTCAGGCCTTTGATCCATTTCAAATTTACTTTTGTGCATGGGGTTAGACAATGATAGTTTCATTCTCTTACATGTGGCTGTGCAGTTTTCCCAACAGCAGCTGTTGAAGAGGCTGTCATTTCCCCATTGTATGTGCATGGCTCCTTTATTGTATACTAATTGACCATATATGTTTGGGTTAATATCTGGAGTCTCTAGTCTGTTTCACTGGTCTGTGACTCTGTTCTTGTGCCAGTACCAAAACTGTCTTGATTACTGTGGCTTTGTAGTAGAGCTTGAAGTTGGGAAGTGAGATCCCCCCTGCTTTATTCTTCCTTCTCAGGATTGCTTTGGCTATTCGGGGTCTTTTGTAGTTCCATATGAATTTTAGCACTGTTTGTCATTAATTGCCTTTTAAGGTAGCAAAAATAAAGCCAAAAATAAAAAAATTAAGACATGTCGTTTAGGAAGAGTTGGGTCACAGGTACCTTGTTTTTTCTTTGAACACTTTCTGGAGAGCTGTTTGGTGACAGAGCTACAGATATTTTATCTTTTGTCCAAGGAAGTCTCCTAAATTATAAAATAAAAGCTAATTTAATATAGATGTTACAGCTGTGCCATTTTAATATCAGAAAACTAAATATCATTCAAATTTTGACTACCAATATAAAAATAAGTGTTATTGTCAACACAAAAAATATAAGAAACTTATTAAATCTTGTGTATTTTAAATGACTGAAATAGTTCAGTATGTGAATTACTTAGTTTATCTTATATGTAAAAGATACCAAAATTTGGTAAAATTTTGCCCAAAATAGCATACACATATTAAGAAAGATGCCTTTTGTATACATCTCTTTAAGATTTAAGAGGAACACACACATTTGATAAAATACTGCTGTTCCAGGGAACACACAATGCTTGTTTTCTCTTTCTTTGTTCTGACCCGTATTCCCTCATTTCCCTCACAGCAGTATCCTTCCAGATAAGCATATCCTTTCAAGCATACTGTGTATTATACACATTGTTCCGTGCTTTGCTTTTTTTTACTAGATATGTATTGGAGGTATAAGTACTATAGCTTGACCTCATTCTTTTTAGTTCTTCTGTTGTATGTACCAGAATTTAATTAGCTTATGTTGACTGCTCTTCTCTGGGTTGTCATAAAGTCTCCTAAGCCACAGCAGAAGCATACATAACATGGATTTGTGTGTCCATGTGCATGTGTGTATCTTGAAGGTGTGATACAGGTTTCCGTTATCTTTAGTTGACTGAGATAGTCAGTCATGGGACTGTTTGCCACCTGTTCCTCTGACCCTCCAACTAATGCTTGCCTCTTGTCACTCCATGGTGTCAAAGGGTATAGGTGTAGGTATAGGTATTCCACAGCCAGCCAGCACCCTTATCTTCGACCTGTTTCAGTGTTGGAGAATTCTGTGTGCTGGCTTGGCCTGTCTTCCACAGTGGCAGGTGTACTTTCTCACAAAGCTTGAGGCCTGCCCTCTTGTATTTTGTGATTTAGGATTATGACTGCTCCCTAATTTAATCGAAGATAAGTTTTTCTGTTTCTTTTTTTGTTATTATTATTATTTTAACTTGCTACCAAGAGATGAGAACAAAGATGTCTTAAATAACTTAAAACTAGAAGTCTGAAATTATTTTACATGTTTGAAAAGTCATAAATTTAAAAAAATTCGTCTTACCTGCTTGTATTTTCTCATAAATTACCATTCATAACTACTATTTTTTGACTCAGTTCTCAATGGGTAGGCTTTTTTTTTTTTTAGTTTCTCAGCAATTGCATGTTACAAATTAACATATAAGATAGAACTTTCCTACTATATAATTCTCAGCAAAAAACTTCTTTTGTCCGTATAAGGATATTGAAACAAAAATGTCTTTTTATCTGTACATTTTTTATATTCTTTATTTATTATCACTTCTTCCCATTTTTTGGATGTCAGAGATCTGTTAATTGGTTTCCTTGTTAGAGACCTGTTATTTGACTTAAAAATACCTTACAGAAAACTTCATCTCTTGAAGTGAGAATTTCTCGGGTGAGGGCCAAATTAGACCAGCCTTTCCTGAGTTGTATCTCATATATCCAAATTCTTGAAATGAATGTTTATATTGTGGTAGATATTGCTTCACAGTTGCCTTTTAGAACAAGTCAAAGGGTGGTGTTTTCTCTATCTTGGTGATGCCTAAGTAATTGTTTGGTTTAGTCTAGAGCAGGAGTTGGCAGACTTTTTCTGTAAAGGGCCAGATAGTAAAGGTTCTGTAAAGGCCCAGTAGGTTTTGTGGGTCCTACTTTCATGTTGGAATTACTTAACTTTGCTGTTGTAGCCCGCAAAGCAGATGTAGACAGTACATACATGAATTAACGTGGCTGTGTTCCAATAAAACATTAGTTAAAAACATGGGCCACAATTTAATTATAGTCTACTTTGGGTAGCTTCCATGAGAAATTGTGTCTTCTGTTTCTAGGTTTTGATGCTTATAGATGCCAGCTTTGGATTTGAAATGGAAACATTTGAATTTCTAAACATCTGTCAAGTACATGGCTTTCCTAAAATTATGGGCGTTCTCACTCACCTAGATTCCTTCAAATATAATAAGCAACTGAAGAAGACAAAGAAGCGATTAAAACACAGGTTCTGGACGGAAGTCTACCCGGTAGGAAGAGAATTAATTACTGAATACTAGCACTGCAATCCTTTAAAAATAGGATGAGTAGCACAGATTAACAAACATTTCTACAGGATTCCCCTCCTGAACTTCCTTTATGTATGTTCATAGTTCCTGGAATATCTCCTCAACATAGTCCTTATTCCAGACCCCTTGGTATGTATGTCTCATTTGTCTCTGTATCCCCCAGGACCAGGCAGTGTCTGGCTCAGTATTTTATATTTGTGATTTAGTAGAGTTTATACAAAATTTGTCCTGATTCAAGGACAGTGCTGTAGTGCTACATACTGCTATTCCTCTCTCCCCTTCATACCACTGTGCCCCATTGGCCACAGAACTTACCACCCTCTCTTCCAGTGCTCCAGACAGATTTCACTGCTTGACTGGAGGGAAACTAAATGTATTAGCAATTATGCCCCAATTAAGCCCTAACAAAATGAGTCCTGAAAGAAGCCAGCAGTGTTCTGGGAGCATAGCACAGTGGTGCCTGAGGACTGCTTCTTGGTTAGAGGCCTTTATTTTGGAATAATATGGACAAGAATTTAATTGAAATTTAATTTTATCATTATTATTTTAGGGTGCCAAGCTGTTCTTCCTTTCTGGAATGGTACATGGAGAATATCAAAACCAAGAAATTCACAATCTGGGCCGTTTTATTACAGTTATGAAGTTTAGACCTCTTACATGGCAAACCTCTCACCCTTATATCCTGGCAGACAGGTAAAAAAGGAATATAAATTTTTTCTTCCTGGCCCATGTATTGCAAAGCTAAAAAGGTTAGAAAGAGAACAGTAATAGAGATTATTTTCTGCTTATTTTTGAATAGTGGGTATGGCTAACATTGTTCAAAGATGCTGTGGCTTCAGGAATAAAGTATGAAATGTTTAGAAAAATGTGAAATTTTTGTAGCATTTAAGGCTACATGATGTGGCCCCATCCTGCTTTTTCGACCTTAATTTTTAGTCATACTCTATTTAGACCATGGTGTTCCAATTGCTCACATGTGCCCCAGGCTTTCCTTCCTTGATTTTTTCATACTGTTTTCCCAACCTGGAATACTCTTTCTCTACCCGCCAGAATCCAAGACACACTTGCAAAAACAGATGAAAGCTTAACCCTCTTCCATAAAGGGTTTACTTGGAATGTTCTTTACTCTTCCCTGACCTTGGATACAAGTTTTCCCATTTCTGGTGTCTTACTTACAGAATATGTATAACATAAAACCTAAGAGGGGTCTCATGTGTATGATAGTTTTCCTCTGGTAGATGGTGAACTGTGCTTATTTCTGTGTATTTTCTAAACAGTGTGTTTAGGAACTAGTGAATTTGATGAATCACTGACATGTGAAGGGAAGTAGAACTTTGACATTCATTTCTGCCATATGATTGGGTTTTGCTTTACTAGGATGGAAGATCTGACAAACCCTGAAGATATCCGCACAAATATCAAGTGTGACCGAAAGGTGTCTCTTTATGGTTATTTGAGAGGAGCACACTTGAAAAATAAAAGCCAAGTTCACATGCCAGGTATCCTTTTGTTGTCATATACTGTATTTGTAAAACTCTTCGGATGACTTCATTTCTCAGGAAAACTGAACAAAATGGCCAAACAAGACAGAGCTACCTTACTAGAGGTTTGAAGAGTAACCCACCTTTGGCCAGCAAAGGTGTTGGTTAGTTGGCCAAAGCTCCTCTGCTCTGACAGTGTCGGTCAGCTAGAGAAACAGAGCCAGTGTCAAACAGTGCCCTTGTGGCTGGGCACTTCCGACTGTGGGCCCTTTCTGCAGACAGTCGATGTGCTTGTCAGCTAAAGCCACCTTCCTGTGTCTGTCTTGCAGGTGTAGGAGATTTTGCTGTGAGTGACATCATTTTCCTCCCAGACCCCTGTGCACTTCCTGAGCAACAGAAGAAGCGCTGTTTAAATGAGAAGGAGAAGTTGGTTTATGCACCTCTCTCTGGAGTTGGTGGTGTGCTGTATGACAAAGATGCTGTCTATGTTGACCTTGGTGGCAGCCATGGCTTCCAAGAACCGGTGAGCAGGAGGTCGCAGGAATGTAATGTAGTCAGCTTTTTATTTGTATTTATATTTGTGATAAAGGCTACAATGCCTATTGTAAATATACAGAGTACTTAATTGCATCAAGTATTCCATGCAGTTAATGTCATGGGAATCCTGTCTCCCAGTAAGCATTTTAAGCAGTTTGGTGCCTGTACCTCCCATTTCTATATAAAATCATTGTTTCTAGCACTCTTCGGTTGTTCTCTTTTTTTTTTCTGATTGTCTCTAAACATATACAAATTTATTTAGATTATATATATTTAGGTTATCTCATATATATGTATATATGGCACTTATATGTGTGTGTGTGAGAGAGAAAGAGAAGTAATATTTGTTTTAGGGGCTCCAACTGTAAATGCTTTTGCAGCTTGTGGGGGTCCTGAGAATACGTGAGTCCCTTGTTTCCTGTTGCTATTTACAGTGCTTCTTCAGTCTTTACTTAGAGTTGTGTAGTATTTTGCATTATATGGATAAACCTCATTTACTGAACCAACCCTTGGAGGGCCATGGGCTTACCCCCAGTTTCCCCTGGCTTGAACAGTGCTGCAGTTAGCTCCTTCATGCATGCAGCTTTCCTCACTGGGGGAATCTTCCTATGCAGTAAATTCCCTGAGGTGAAAAATTTTTCAGTCAAAGGCAGCACCCCCTCTTTTATTGGACTCCAGATTTTTATTTCTCTAATCTGCAGTGGGATTTTACTAGGTTAAGATAAATGCTTTCTGTAGCATTGGCACCTAAGGTTTTTCTTGCTAAGTATTTAAGTTATCAGATTGTATAGTCTTTGAACTTTAGAAAAGTTCATTGAAGAGTGAGATCAATTATAGGCTTTGTTGTAAGAATTTTCTTTTCTTTTTTTGTGGCAGAAAGGTTTTCAGGAACTATGTTTAGGGTAATTTTGGGATACTGACTGAAACCAGTGTCTTCAGAATCCCTGTGTGTTCCTCATTTTCTCTTTCTTGGTGGCCTTGACAGGATGAGGTGAGGCCCACCCATGAACTGGTCCAGAGTCTCATTTCCACCCATTCCACTATTGATGCCAAGATGGCTTCAAGTAGGGTGACACTTTTTTCTGATTCTAAACCACTGGGGTCAGAGGACATAGACAATCCAGGGTAAGTTTGCTATTTTTCTATTTATAAAAATATATATATTACAGAAGATTATATCACCATAACTGTGCCATCATAGCACATTTTAGGTAGGATTCATTCCAAGATGTTTTGTTTTGCTTTGCTTTGCTTTGTATGTGCATATGAGGGCTCTTCAGTTATGTGATGTTACATGGAAATATTTCCTTGAAATATTTTACAGGATTCAGTCTTTAACAGACCCAGGATATTCCTCAATTTCCACAAAACCTTTCCATAGGTTGCTTTTTGTTTCTTTGGAGACCTGAGGACACTAGGCTTTCTTTTAATGGCCAAAACACTAAAACGGGCAGAGTTGGGGCTTGTTCGGGCAGATGTCCAGAGGCCACATATCTTGTCCCTAGTTTTACTTAGATTGTGTTGCAGTATTTTCCTGTGGGGTGATTTCCAGTAATGTCTGGCTTATGTGAATTATTTTCTGTCTGGGTTGGGAATTAGTATACCTTATATATAGTGGGGGCTTTGGTTTTGTTGTAGTGATTTATGACTCCCAATAATCAGTCTGGAATGATTGAGCTTATCTAGTTTATAATTTATTGTAAATATACAAAAACAAAGGAAAATTATTTTGGAAAAAATTGTTGCCCTCTAACTCACAGGTAGTAAAGTGTGGTAGTTAAGTGAAATGGGCACCCTAGTTTGGGGAAATCAGTCTTACTAGGCCTCAGTTTCCTAATACCTCATAGGAGTTGTGATGATTAAATACAATAGTGTACATAAATGGTTTAGCCTGATGCCTGGCTAAATGAGGTAAATAGTCACTAAAAGATCCCCTATTAAGATCAGTGTTCTTAGCTGGCTGGTTTTGAGTATTCCTCTAGTCTTCCTTGTCTACATGGAAACTCTTTTTAATATGGTTACAGTCACAATACATGTAAAACTTTTGTGTCAATATTGTAAACACTTCCTTTTTCTCTATAGCCTTTTTATATAGTCATCATATTGTTGTTATTTATATATATCTAACATCCATTCTTAGTACAATTTTAATATTTTCCTAATTTCTTTTTTTTCATAATTTTATATATGCTGCTACATTAAGTACCTTCATAATGAACTCTTTTATTTCACCGATGATTTTAGCATCTTGATGATTCTTTATCAAATTACATTGGTGATTTCAAAATGGCAATATTCGTCATCTGCTATTCTTCCTGCATTTGTTAGTTGGTGTTCTTTAACAAAGAGTTTTTTTACTTCTACTCCTTTATTTTAGTGTCACTGTTGACTAATGGACTTTTTGAAAAAAATTCCATTTGTTATCCCATTACAGTCATTATTCTTTCTGATGTCCATGCTGACCCTTCAGTGTGCCTCCTGTCTCCTGTGGTACATCCCTGTTAGTCTTTGAGCATTTCCTGGCTTCTGACACAGCAGATGTTCCAGGCTTACTCTTACTTCCCTGCCTTGGACCTGGAGTCAGCCATTTCTCTAAAGGTCGTCTGTTTCAAGCTGGAAATGATAAGTCTTCTAAAACCAATATTAAACACTCATTTCCCTTTTAAGCAGTTTTCTCTTAAAGTAATACTTTTAAAAAATTATCTCTATATTCTATAAGTTCTTTTGAAGAGCAGTGTTAGAGAACTGTGCACATTTGCTTATTAACTATCCCAGTATTTATCAAATCATTCTTGATTGCCATTTCTAGATTAGCTGAGTATTTTATAAACTGAATTGTTTTTCATTTACTTGGTAACATAGGCTCTGGATGCCAAAAGAGGAAAAGCAGATGGACCTGAAAACTGGTCGAGTGCGTCGGAGAGCCATTTTTGGAGATGAAGAAGATGAGTCTGGAGATAGTGATGATGAAGACGAAGGAGAAGTGTCTGAAGGTGACAGATTGGAAAGTAGCGCTAGCGATGATGAGACAGAAGAGGAGGAAGATGCTGGAATGACTGAGGAAGTGTATCTGACTGGGCAAAGTGTCAGACGCCAGAGGCTGGAGGAGATGGATGAGGACGTTGAGGTGGATTTGCCAGCCTTTGCTGATAGTGACGAGGACCTTGAGAGGAGCTCACAGGAAGAAGGAGAAGGGGAGGAAGCCGGTGAAAGCAGTGAAGAAGAAGATTCTGCTGCAGAAGGGGAAAGGGATGTTTTGGAATCAGAGGCTGTTGGGGAAGGTGGGAAACCAAGACTTTTACAGACTAATGGTTCGAGTGACAGTTTGAGTCTGGAGAAGTCTTTGACAATCAAAAAAGCAATCCTCACCACTTCAGATTCGGGTCATTGCAAAGCTGAAGAGGCACTTGCTTCCAAAGATGGATCTGAAGAAAGCTTCTCTCTCAGTACAGAGGAAGAGGATTCCAGGAAAGAAGAGGTTATTAGGAAAAAGTTTCCAAAGACTTCTCAAGTGGTCCGTGGTCGGAAACTGGGGTCAGAGAACTCAATTGATGAGACCAGTGATGTGGAAGACTTACTCAAAGAGGAGGAGAATTACAAGGAAGAGAGCAGCTATTCCACAGAAACATCAGGTATGCTTATGTTTAATTTACTGCCATTGTAGACGTTGCTCCTCATAAGAGGATTGCAGGGTGAATGAGCGGTGGGCTTGAAGTGGAGAGGACAGGCTTACCTGACACTGGTGTTGGTCCTTTCAGGCGCCCTCAGGTGGAAGGATGAACTTTCCCGGAAGGCAGCTGAGGCCTTTCTGAGGCAGCAGCAAGCAACTCCGAACCTTCGAAGGCTCATTTATGGGGCAGGTAAAAGAGCCCTGGCTCAGAGCAAAACATGTAAACATTTTAGGTTTCTGAGACTATTTGGAGGATTGGGTGGTACATTTGATATCCTACAGATACTGGCTGCTGTAGTTTATATTTGACAGGTGTTTTTAATCAGCTTGTGAGGACCATACATCCTCACGATATGCCATGTACAGATTTATGGTCTTACCGTAAAACTTTTAATAAGAATACTCTGTTATACCATTTTCATACCCCCTGTACAAAGTCCTTCATGAGAATTTTTTTGTAGAATTTAGTGCCAGAAAAATATAAAGTGATGAATTTATATTGTGGTTCCCAGTTACTACGTGATGAGAACAAGGCCAGAGGAGTATATATGTGAGCAGGAGCATCGAAGCCAAAGAGTTTTCATTTCCATTCAGGTTTTGCTTAGGTACTCTTAGTGATTAGGCTGAGCATTCTTCAGGAGAGACTCTGTGATAAGTGGAAGCTCTGCCTTTCAGTGTCCCTTCCCTCTCCCACCCCAGCATTCTCTCTTCTCAGCGGACCTGCTGCTACCCTCTGGGAGGGCAGAAGTCCTCCAGACACACGGAGCAGTCGTTTTCCTGGCCTTTCTCTGTCTGGGGCTGGCGCCCTCGGGCACCCACCGTGCCCACTACAAAGAGGGACACTTAGTCTCTGGTCCTCCAGGGTGTAGATTTGTCTCACTTTTCCATCATGGTGGTCTCCTCAGTGACAGAGGACAATGAAGAAGACGATGGTGATACCAGGGAAGAGCTTGGAGGGTTATTCCGTGTCAGCCAACCTGCCAGAGAGTGTAAGCACAAAGCTGACTCTTTGGACTGCTCCAGGTTTCACGTGGAGGCGCCCCGTGATTGGGATTTAGAGGAGGTAAGGCTGAATATGAATAGTATGTTTGGCTTAGGAGAGAATTAGGGAATTGTTATAAAAGAAGATGATGTGATTTCAGTATTGCATACCTGGTACTAGCTTCTTTTATAACAGGACATTTCCCCAGATACTGGAATGGAGATTTCATGCACCTTCATCAGTGACATGTTCTGAGTTGAGTCAGACCTCATGCATGTGTTATGGAGAAAATGAAAATGTTCAACCTTAGTGTGGGTTGTAGTGTTAATCTTTATTTGGAAGCATTGCACATAAGTTTTCATACTTGAAACTTCATACTTGAGATATTTTGTGCTTTATACTAGGATATATCCAGGGTCCCTGAGTTGACATTTCTGATATCTACTGTCATAAACAAACATAGATCCGTGATACTGATAAAAGTTTGTTACCCAGCTCAGTGCTCTCTAGTCACACTGGAATCCATTTAGTTCTGCAACCTGTCAGGCTTAATCTCCTCTTTGGCCTCTTGCCCTTATATTTTCTCCTCTGGAATGTTCTAATCTTCCCAAGGCTGGCTTCTTTTGTTCATTCAGTTTAACTTATATGTCATTCTTCAGAGAGGCCCGATCACTATCACATTACTTATTTTAATTCACTGAGCACTTTATGAGATTTTATGTAACCATTTTTTATAGTAAAATTTAATACAGATTATAGAAATCCACCTAAAACAATTGTTTAACTCAATGGATTACTAGGTGAGTAACCCTGTCACCACCATGCGTCCATCCCAGTCGTCGTCCTCTGCTCCCTGCAGAAAAGGAACCATGTCTCTTTGAGTAATGATAGCCTTCCTTTCTTCATTGCATCATCCAAGTTTGCATCAGTAACCACCAAAATTTAGTTTTACTAGGGCTTTTTTTTGTTTTTCACTATGCTTTTAAGTCTCTTAACCTATAATCCTCCCCTCCACCCATCTCATTTTCCCTTACATTTTATTTGTGTAAGAAGTCAAATATATGTGGAATCTAAAAAAACAAAACAAATAGACTCATAGACACTGAGAAGAGACTGGTGGTTACCATCAGGGAGGGGTTGGCATGGGCAGGTAATAGGGGAAGGAGATAAAGTGGAACAAAATCTCAGTTGTAATATAAACTAGCACAGAGATGAAAGTACAGCATAGAGAATATAGTCAGTGGTTCTGTAACATCCTTCTATGTTGACAGTAACTTACAGTAGTTGGGGTGAGCATATAATAATGTAGATAACTGTTGAGTCACTATGATGTATACTTGAAACCGATATAATATGGTGTACCAACTATACTTCAATAAAAAAAATCCTCAGAAAAAAAGAGAAGCCAGGTATTTGATACAGAGTTTCTCACATTCTGGACTTCGTGGGTCTGCATTTATCAGCTCCTCTGTATTTCCTGTAAATTGGTACAGACAATACCAGTAGAACTGTCTGTGATGATGGAAATGATGTACATATAAACTGTCTAGTGTGGCTACTTGTGGCTGCTGAGTACTTTAAATGTGGCTGGTGACACAGAAGAACTAAGGTTTTAGTTTTAAGTTTTAAATAAACATAGCTACCCTATCTAGAGGTCTGATTAGATTTAGGGTTTTTGTTTGGCAAGATTGCTTGCCAAAGTGGTAATATTTCATTAGTGGGCACATAAAATCATCTTGTGATGTTAAAAGCTGTTGATCCTCAATGCCTAGAACCATATTTTTATTAAGGATATAAAATGGTGATATTCTGGTCAGATTTTTATTTATGTATTAGCTGGAATGCTTATGTACAAAGAAACTTCCCCTCATCTACTGTTTGGTTCCTCAGTTCCATGTAAACAGGATAAATGCTTGATGCTTTTTACCGGTTTTCAGAATGATTCTCCAAAGGTGACTTTTTTTTTGAGTAGCATTTTGAACTCATGGATTTAAATACAGTTGGGTGATTCCTTCCACTGCACTTGTTATCCTTATTGATGCTCATGTTTATCCCATCTGTGGCCAGGGGAGTCTCTTCAAGTTGATTGTTGAGTTCTTTGGTACGATCCTAGTAGTCCTTGATTGCTCACTTGCTCTCCAATAGAAGATGTTCCAACATCATCTTGTACGTATATCTGATGTGAGATTTGGAAGTAAGCCGTAAGAGGTCCTGATTTCTTTTAGTACAAAATGGTATTTCAGTATCACAGTCTAGGCTTGATACAAGTACTACTTGTCAGTCGGCTAGTAGTACTGTACTTGTCTGTTTTCTTGCATAACTCTTTGCTATGGTTTGGTCTTTGTTTCTAGGCGTTGTCAGTGACCAGAGCTGAAAAAATTTATACAGATGTTTCCAATTCAGAGTCAGAATTAGGGAATTTTCATTTAACCTTTCATCTTAAAGATTTGTCTCTCCTATTTTTCAACTGGAGAATGATTACTGGTTTGAATCTGAAGGTAATGAAATTAGAAAATTGTATAATTACTCATTTGCTTTATCCCACATTATACACAAAATAGTGTCAGAATAATATTATACATGTTGCTATGTATATAATTACTGAAAACAGTTAAATTTTTTCCCTCATATGTTGTTCCATTTCTCTTTTCAAAAGTGCCTATACCATTTTACACTCCCACCAGCGCAGTGTATGTAGCTTCTAATTTGCCTACATCCTCACCAACTCTTATTATATGCTCTTTTTTTTTTTAAATTACAGCCCTCCTAGGGGTGTTACTTGGTATCTCATTGTGGTTTTGATTTACCATTTACTGATATCTTTTGTTGAAATTATTCCTAGTATATTTTTGATGCTATTTTGAAAGGAACTGTTTTCTCAGTTTCATTATTGGATTGTTCATTGCTAGTGTATAGAAACAAAATTCACTGTTGTATATGATGCAGTATCTTGCAAGCATTGCTAACTCATATATTACTTCTAGTAGCTTTTCAGTGTATTCTTTAGGCTTTTCTATATACAAGGTCATATCATCTGTGAATAGAGATAGTTTTTTCCTTTGTAAACTGGTTGCCTTTTATTTTATTTTCTTGCCTAATTGCCCTGGCTAGAACATCTAGTACAACGGTAAATAGAAGTCCTGAGAGCAGACATTCTTGTCTCACTTCTAATCTTAGGAAGAAAGCTCTCAGTCTTTCACGATTAAGTGTGATGCTAGGTGTGGATTTTTAATGGATGCCCGTTATCAGGTTGAGGAAGTTCCCTTCTGTTCCCAGATTGTTGAGTGTTTTTATCTTGGAGAGCCTATTTTTTTCATCTGTTTTATCTTTGGTTCCTGTAAGTCAGTTGTTAAGCTTCAGGAAAACAAGGGTCTCCAAGGAAGTTTGCTCTTTGGTGCTTACAAAGCTTTTTGGCACAGAGTAGATTCAGTATTTATTTAGTGATTATAAATAAGCATGAAGGAATGAGTAAATGAACAAATTGCTTTTGTATCTACTGTAGTCATGGTAGCCTCAAGGCTGCTTGTGGAGAGTGAGGTTGTATATGTGAAACAGATTTATGACCAAATGTGATGAGGTGAAAGCCAGGCCTTATGTAAAGATTTCTATAAGTGTGTTTTTGAAGC
The DNA here is from genome assembly GCF_030020395.1 of Manis pentadactyla. Lineage (NCBI taxonomy): Eukaryota > Metazoa > Chordata > Mammalia > Pholidota > Manidae > Manis > Manis pentadactyla. Next base: position 62,804,330 of record NC_080026.1, read on the forward strand.
CTTGGCAGTGAGTGACATGCTGTCTGTCGTAGGTCAGGTTACCAGGACACAGACTCTGAGATGGAGAATTGTACACAAGGTTTTATTCCAGGTTTGAGAGGTGCACTCAGCATTCACTGCATGTGTGTATTGGATGATGTAGTAGATCTGAGATTGGGAACCTCATTGGTACTGTTGCACTGTCATGCTCATGCAGGACATTTTGTCTCTGTCAGAATATTGTCATTGGTCAAGGAATTAAGTTCTCAAACAGCCACAATAAGGCTGGATTAACAAATAGTAATACCAACTTTGTAAAAATGCTAATTTTATTGCCTTAGGAGTGCTAATCAACTTTGAAAATCAGTTGAATTAATAAGTATCTGTTTATTCACCAGGTCAGTCAGCTAGTAGTACTGTACTTTGCCTGTCTCTCCTTAATGTTATGACATTTATGATTTTATCTCTGTGGTTTTACTGTCTACATCAAAGGTAAAGTTATTTCATAGGCCTGCTTGGAAAGAATATCCATGAAATTGTCTTGAAAAGCATTTAAAGCAAGTTGTCACCTCCTACTGTTTCTTGATAGCAATTCTTTGTTGAGTGATTGTAGCATGTCACCTAAGTGCTGACTTTTCTGTGTAAGGTTATGAACAGCATCAGAGATTGCTTTGTGACTGGGAAGTGGGAAGATGACAAAGATGCTGCCAAGATCTTAGCAGAGGATGGTAAGTAAAGGGCTATAATATTCAGATAATATACTGCCTTCTCTATACTTGCTTTTCTTTCCTATCCTTAATAGTCAATTGTGAAGTGTTTTGGGGAACTCTGGGAGGAGCTGTGGGTAATATCCTGTTCCTCTTCTCATGGTAATCTTATTTTCTTCACTGGCTGGCTTGTTAACATGTGGACCTAGGAGTAAAGTGGGACATTTACCATGAATTTTATCATGCATTTGTTAAAAAGTTTTTTTGGTGTATGAAAAATGTACTCACATATATTTTTCTTTTGATGATAAAGATACTATGCATTGTAGAACATTTAGAATAAGAAGTTCATATCATACCATAACCTGTGTCATTCTGTCACCTGTAAAGAAAAGCTTTGTTAACCTTTTGAGGTATTTCCTTCCAGTCACTTAAAAATTTGATATAATATATTATAATCAAACTTTATATACGTTGTGTCATTAAATTTTTTCAAAGATCTCATGTTTATGATTTAAGTGTTTCATCATCTTGTAATTCTACTCATAGTTCTGTTGTTTGACATTTAAGCAATTTACTTTATCCATATTGTAAATAACTGCTGGACCACCTTTGAACTAACTCTTGAATCACATTTTTTATTTTCATCAGACAGGTTCATAGAAGTTAGAATTGTTGAGTCTTTATGGACTGCAGTTGCCAGAAGGTTTTTCAGAAAGCTATTCTTATTTATGTGGAGATCTCCTGATCTCCTGTGATCAGTGCATCTCCATACTTACTGTTTTACTGCTTTCATTCGGTATTGAGTACTGCCCATAAAAAACCTTTTTTTGCCACTTTGCTAGGTGAAAATGTTCTTCTAGATAAATAAGTTCTTATATTTGTAACTGGCATTCCTTTGATTACTACTAAGTGACACTAAGATGTGTGGCTGAGGCATGTCTTTGCTGAATTTCTTGTTCATGTCCTTTGTCCATTTTTCTAGTGGAATATTAATATGTTTTTACTGATTGGTAAAATTACTTTGTAAAGGATATTTATCCTTCATTTGTTGCAAATATTTTTCTGCTTTTTATCATTTAATTAATAATTTGTTTAGTGATACATTGAACATACATTTTACAATATTGTACGCTTAACATCTTAATCTTTTGGGGGAGAATTTCATTACCATTATTTTTTCCACAGACATTCTTTTTCATCACTGCACTAATGGGCAATTTTATGGGTTTCTGTTACTAAAAAACTCATGTGCCCAAAATTATAGCACTTCCAAATCTACAGTTTATTACATGAAAAGGATGGAATACAGCAGTATCAGTATAGACCCCCTTGGAGGCCAGGTGCAGCTCCAGCCATCTTCCTTCTGTGAGGGCTGTGGCGGGATGTATGTTCATTGAACACCAGGGAACTGGGAAGCCTACCAGAGTCTTACCTAGAATTCTCACATTTTGCTTCTCTCAGAGATGTGCTCCTGCTACAGCAGAGACCTCTCAGCATCTCACCTCCTCAATCTCATGTTATCAGTAAGCAGTGCTGACAAGTTCCTGGAGCAGTCGGCCCCAAACTCCTTGAACCCATGGTTCCAAATCAACACTGTTGATCAGTGTGACTCATGCATTGACCTGGGTCCTTGCCTTGAGGGAGCAAAAGAGCTCTGGCCAGTTTGATGACTGTTGAGTGAATCCTCACATCATAGTAATTGAAATAATTTATCTTGTATGACAAGCCATAGAATCATTTTTATAGTTTTATTTTATACATTTAACTTGATCTCATCTGGAACTTCAGTAAGGATCAGCTTCATTTGATTCACATATCATCACTTCCTATCACTGTTGGTTGAATATCATGATGCACTCTCAATTGTGTTTGTTTACATATAGATGTGTATGTATATCAGGGGCCAATTATAAGGTAATCTCTTCTGTGCTGTTGGTCGAGTCTCATCTTGATTCTCATGCTATAATCATACTATTCTCTCCATTAAATATCTCTGTTATACCTTTTGAAATCTAAGGCAACCCATGTCATTTTCCATTATTTTAAAAATTTTTAAATTTTATATTGATATATACTCTTATGCAGGTTTCACAAGAAAAGCAGTGGTTATCACATTCACCCTTATTATCGAGTACCCCCACATACCCCATTGCAGTCACTGTCCATCAGTGTAGTAAGATGCCACAGAGTTCCTTTTTGTCCTCTCTGAGCTAGTGTCTTCCCCATGACCCCACACACACCATATGTACCAGTCATGATACCCTACAATCCCCTGCTTCTCCCTCTCTCCCCACCCACCCTTCCCCACCCCTCCCCTTTGTTAACCACTAGTTCCCCTCTTGGAGTCTGCGAGTCTGCTACTATTTTGTTCCTTCAGTTTTGCTTCGTTGTTATACTCCACAAATGAGGGAAATCATTTGGCACTTGTCTTTCACCACCTGGCTTTTTTCACTGAGCATAATATCTTCCAGCTCCATCCATGTTGTTGCAAATGGTAGGATTTGTTTCTTTCTAATGGCCTAATAATATTCCATTGTGTATATGTACCACATCTTCTTTATCCATTCATCTACTGATGGACACTTAGGTTGCTTCCATATCTTGGCTATTGTAAATAGTGCTGCAATAAACATAGGGTGCATATGTCTTTTTGAAGCTGAGAAGTTGTTTTCTTTGGGTAAATTCCTAGGAGTGGAATTCCCAGCTCAAATGGTATTTCTATTTTTAGTTTTTTGTGGAACTTCCATATTGCTTTCCACAATAGTTGAACTAGTTTACATTCCCACCAGCAGTGTAGGAGGGTTCCCCTTTCTCTGCATCCTCGCCAGCATTTGTTGTTCCTAGTCTTTTTGATGTTGGCCATCCTAACTGGTGTGAGGTGATATCTCATTGTGTTTTTAATTTGCATTTCCCTGATAATTAGTGATATGGACCATCTTTTCATGTGCCTGTTGGCCATCTGAATTTCTTCTTTGGAGAATTGTCTGTTCATATCCTCTGCCCATTTTTTAATTGGGTTATTTGCTTTTTGGGTGTTGAGGCATGTGGCTTCTTTATATATTTGGGATGTTTAACCCCTTGTCAGATATGTCATTTACAAATATATTCTCCCATACTGTAGATGCCTTTTGTCCTGTTGATGGTGTCCTTTGGTGTACTGAAGTCTTTTAGCATGATGTAGTCCCATTTGTTCATTTTTGCTCTTGTTTCCCTTGCTTGAGGAGATGCGTTCAGGAAAAAGTTGTTCATGTTTATATTCAAGAGATTTTTGCCTATGTTTTCTTCTAAGAGTTTTATGGTTTCATGACTTACATTCAGGTCTTTGATCCATTTTGACATTATTTTTGTGTATGGGGCTAGACAATAATCCAGTTTCATTCTCTTGCATGTAGCAGTCCAGTTTTGCCAGCATCACTTGTTGAAGAGGTTATCATTTCCCCATTGTATGTCCATGGCTCCTTTATCATATATTAATTGACCATATATGCTTGGGTTTATATCTGGACTCTCTAGTCTGTTCCATTGGTCTATATGTCTGTTCTTTTTCCAGTACCAAATTGTCCTGATTACTGTGGCTTTGTAGTAGAGCTTAAAGTTGGGAAGCGAGATCCCCCCTGCTTTATTCTTCCTTCTCAGGATTACTTTGGCTTTTTGGGGTCTTTTGTGGTTCCATATGAATTTTAGACTATTTGCTCTAGTTCATTGAAGAATGCTGTTGGTATTTTGATAAGGATTGCATTGAATCTGTAGATTGCTTTAAGCAGGATGACCATTTTGACAATATTAATTCTTCCTATCCAAGAGCATGGGATGAATTTCCATTTATTAGTGTTCTCTTTAATTTCTCTCAAGAGTGTCTTAGACTTTTCAGATAATAGGTCTTTCACTTCCATGGTTAGGTTTATTCCTAGGTATTTTATTCTTTTTGATGCAATTGTGAATGGAATTGTTTTCCTGATTTCTCTTTCTGCTAGTTCATCATTAGTGTATAGGAATGCAACAGACTTCTGTGTATTAATTTTGTATCCTATAACTTTGCTGAATTCAGATATTAGATCTAGTAGTGGATTCTTTTTGTTTTTGGAGTGGATTCTTCAGTTTTTTTATGTACAATATCATGTCATCTACAAACAGGGACAGTTTAACTTTTTCCTTGCCAATCTGGAGGACTTTTATTTCATGATGTTGTCTAATTGCCATGGCTAAGACCTCCAGAACTATGTTGAATAACAGTGGGGAGAGTGGGCATCCCTGTCTTGATCCTGATCTCAGAGGAAAAGCTTTCAGCCTCTCACTGTTCAGTATGATGTTAGCTGTGGGTTTATCATATATGGCCTTTATTATGTTGAGGTACTTGCCCTCTATGCCCATTTTGTGGAGAGTTTTTATCATGAATGGATGTTGAATTTTGTCGAATGCTTTTTCAGCATCTATGGAGATGATCATGTGGTTTTTGTCCTTCTTTTTGTTGATGTGGTGGATGATGTTGTGGATTTTCGAATGTTGTACCATCCTTGCATCCCTGGAATAAATCCTACTTGATCATGAAGGATGATCTTTTTGATGTATTTTTGAATTTGGTTTACTAATATTTTGTTGAGTATTTTTGCATCTATGTTCATCAGGGATATTGGTCTGTAATTTTCCTTTTTTTGTGGTATCTTTGCCTGGTTTTGGTATTAGTGTGATGGTGGCCTTGTAGAATGAGTTTGGAAGTACTCCATCTTCTACTTTTTGGAAAACTTTAAGGAGGATGGGTATTATGTCTTCACTAAATGTTTGATAAAATTCAGCAGTGAAGCCATCTGGTTCAGGTGTTTTGTTCTTTGGTCGTTTTTTGATTACCAATTCAATTTCCTTGCTGGTAATTGGTCTGTTCAGATATTCTCATTATTCCTGGGTCAGCCTTGGAAGATTGTATTTTTCTATAAAGTTGTCTATTTCTTCTAGGTTATCCAGTTTGTTACCATATAATTTTTCATAGTATTCTCTAATAATTCTTCGTATTTCTGTGGTGTCCATAGTGATTTTTCCTTTCTCATTTCTGATTCTGTTTATGTGTGTAGACTCTTTTTTTCTTGATAAATCTGTTGTAGGGTTTATTTTGTTTATTTTCTCAAAGAACCAGCTCCTGCTTTCACTGATTCTATTGTTTTATTCTTGATTTTATTTATTTCTGCTCTAATCTAATCCTTCTACTGACTTTGGGCCTCATTTGTTGTTCTTCTAGTTTAATTAATTGTAAGTTTAGACTGTTCATATGGGATTGTTCTTTCCTGAGGTAGGCCTGTATTGCAATATACTTCCCTCTTAGCACGGCCTTTGCTGCATCCCACAGATTTTGCAGTGTTGAGTCATTGTTATCATTTATCTCCATATATTGCTTGATCTCTGTTTTTATTTGGTCATTGATCCATTGATTATTTAGGACCATGTTATTAAGCCTCCATGTGTTTATGGGCTTTTTTTGTTTTCTTTGTGTAATTTATTTCTAGTGTCATACCTTTGTGGTCTGAGAAGCTGATTGGTACAATAGCAATCTTTTTGAATTTCCTGAGGCTCTTTTTGTGGCCTAGTATATGACCTATTCTTGAAAATGTTTCATGTGCACTTGAGAAGAATGTGTATCCTGTTGTTTTTGGATGGAGTGTTCTGTAGAAGTCCATTAGGGCCATCTGTTCTTTTACATTGTTCAGTGCTTCTGTCTCCTTACTTTTTTTCTGTCTTGTTGATCTGCCCTTCAGAGTGAGTGGAATATTGAAGTCTCCTTAAATGAATGCATTACATTCTATTTCCACCTTTAAATATGTTCGTATTTGTTTCACATATGTAGGTGATCCTGTGTTGGGTGCATAGATATTTGTAATAGTTATATCCTCTTGTCAGACTGACCCCTTTATCATTATGTAATATCCTTTTTCTCCGTACTTTCTTTGTTTTGAAGTCTATTCTGTCTGATACAAGTACTGCAACACCTGCTTTTTCCTCCCTATTAGTTGCATGAAATATCTTTTTCCATCCCTTTACTTTCAGTCTGTCTGTGTCTTTGGATTTGAAGTGAGTCTTTTGTAGACAACATATAGACGGGTCTTGTTTTTTTATCCATTCAGCTTTTCTGTGTCTTTTGATTGGTGCATTCAGGCCCTTCACATTTAGGGTGATTATCAAGAAGTATCTACTTATTGCCATTGCAGGCTGTAGATCTGTGGTTACCAAAGGTTCAAGGGTAATTCCCTTACTATTAGTCTAATTTAACTCACTTAACTCACTTATTATGGTATTACAAACACAACCTAAAGTTTCTTTTTTTTTCCTCCTTTTTCTTCCTCCTCCATTCTTTATATATTAGCCATCATTCTGTTCTCTGTCTATCCTTTGAGTGACTTTCTAGGTAGATTTGATTTTGCATCTTCTTAGTAATTGTTCTACTTTCTTTACTGTGGTTTTATTTCCCCTGGTGACAGCTATTTTGCCTCTGAAACACTTCCATCTATAGCAGTCCCTCCAAAATGAACTGTGGTTTGTGGGAGGTAAATTCTCTCAGCTTTTACTTACCTGAAAATTGTTTAATCCCTACTTCAAATTTAAATGATAATCTTGCTGATTAGAGTATTTTTGGTTCACAGCCCTTCTGTTTCATTGCATTAAATATATCATGCCACTCCCTTCTGGCCTGTAATGTTTCTGTTGAGAATTCTGATGATAGCCTGATGGGTTTTCCTTTGTATGTGATCTTTTTTCTCTTTCTAGCTGCTTTTAGAAGTCTGTCCTTATCCTTGATCTTTTCCATTTTAATTATTTTATTATATGTCTTGGTTTTGTCTTCCTTGGGTCCCTTGTGTTGGGAGATCTGTGCACCTCCATAGCCTGAGAGACTATCTCCTTCCCCAGATTTGGGAAGTTTTTAGCAATTACCTCCTCAAAGACACTTTCTATCCCGTTTTCTCTCTTCTTTTTCTTCTTCTGGTACCCCTATAATGTGAATATTGTTCCATTTGGATTGGTCACACAGTTCTCTCAATATTCCTTCATTCCTAGAGGTCCTTTTTTCTCTCCGTGCCTCAGCTTCTTTGTATTCCTCTTTTTGAATTTCTATTCCATTTACCATCTCTTCTACTACATCTAATCTGCTTTTAAATCCCTCCATTGTATGTTTCTTTTCAGATATGGAATTTCTTAATGATTGAATCTCCATCCTAAATTCTTCTCTGAGTTCTTGAATGTTTTTCTATACCTCCATGAGCATGTTTATGATTTTTATTTTGAATTCTCTTTTAGGAAGATTGGTGAGTTCAGTTTCACTTGGGCCTTTTTCTGGTGTTTGTGAGATTTTGGTGTGAACCAGGTTCCTTTGATATTTCATATTTGTATGTCGCGCCCTCTAGTGCCCAGAAGCTCTACTCTCTGGAGCTGCTCGGTCCCTGGAGTAATGTCGGGGATTGCAGGGGAGCATCGCTGGTGCCTCAAGGGTGGATAGAGCTGTTTCCTCCTTCCCAGCTTCAGTGCCTGTCTCCACTGTCAGAACCAGTGGGCTGAGCACACAGGCGTAAGCCTATGTGTTTTGCGTCTGTAGCTGTGATAGGCAGGGCTTCCCTCTGGCTGGCCTGATGCCCAGGCAGGGAGTGCCGGTTTGCCCACAGGTGCTGTCAGGCCAGGAGGAAGTATCACAGTGGGGGGCCTCAGAGCTGAGAAGCCAGTGAGAGGGATGGAGCACCTGAAGCTCCTGAAAGTTCCCAACCTGCTGGGCAGAGCACACCCAGACAACCTTTCCCATCTATCCCTTCTCCCTCCCAGCAAGCTCCATGCAAACCCTGCTCCTTCAGCAGCTATCTCCCTGCCAAGAAGCCTCTCAGACCACCTGCCTTTCCTTTGTCCCAGAGGAGCTGGATTTGGATGTCAGGAGTTCTCTTTCTCACCTCTCATGCCGCCATCTTGAATCCTCCTCTGTTATTTTCTTAATTTCCTTTGCATTTGCACCTATTCTTATAGATAAACTCCTGTTTAACTTTTATATTCTTGTTTAAATACAGTTAACAGCAATAATTGCAGATTACTCAAATGCAGAGGCTTTCAACATAGGAATGTGGAAATTGGGACACCAAAATGCTAAATCCTCCTCTGCCTCTCCCAGCCTATGGGGGTATAGCCACTGTTAAGAGTGTGATAACATTTTTTTGTTTTAATAAAAATGCTATTAAACCTAACATGTTCTATAGCATGCTTGTTTCACTCAAATATATATTAAAGATGTCTTTCTATGCCACATATATGGATCAGTCACATTCTTTTTAGTGGCTGTATATTCGTGTTGATGTGCCATCCCCTATTTAATCATTGGTCTCATTCAATTTTATTTTTATTCAATGTTTTATTCTTATAAAAAAGAGGTCACAGTAAACATCCTTAATAATTTGTAGGAATATTTCTCTATAGCAGATTTTTAGAAATGGAGTAACACTGTCAAGGAATATATACATTTTAAGTTTGAATGAAGTTGCGTTAGACAAATGTCCTGGATTTCATACTCCTACTTATTGCTGCAATGTGTAAGAGAACAGTTTTCCTCACATTTTGACCAAAAGTGTGTATTATCAGTTGTTGGTAGTTTTGTCAGTTTAATAGGTCAGCAGTGGTCCAGATAACTTTGAAAACCATTTGGTGAATTATGAAATGTTTTGTTTTTAAATTGGTATTAATTGGTATTGAAGGCCAGAAAGAATATTTTGTGACTTGTAAATATTATATGAAATTCAAATTTCAGTGTCCATAAATAAAGTGTTGTTAGAACACACTTATGTGTATTTGCTGACATATTGTCAGTGGCCACTTTTATTCTACAGTGGCAGGATTAGTAGTTGCAGACTATATGACCAAAAAGCCTTAAAGATTTACTATTTGCCAATCCCTGATCTAGAGCAACATACTAACAACCCACCCTGTTTTATGACAGTTGACTTTTTGGAAGAGACCTGGCTTATTGCTTTGAAAAATGTCCCTCATTTGGGACCTTTATTTCCTTGTAGTGTCATTTAACTTATTTTTCCTCTGTTTTCCTAAATTCCAGTGAGCTGCATGTTAGGATTAAAGGCTTCATTAGATTCAGGTCAAGCATTTTTGACAGGTATGCATATATATGTAAAGATTTTCTTAGAGGTAATCTTTGATAACATTTTCAGTTTCTTCTCTGATCTTTGGATGAGTTGGTTATCTTGTAGTCATGGTTGTAGTTTTGTGTTTATATTTTAACATTTTAATGAGTTACTCATGATATTTTCTGACAAAACTTCCATTGAGATTTTGAATTTAAAGTAGAATAAGGCTCATCTGTTATTTACACTTTCTCACTTCTAATACTGTTTCTTTTAAATTTTTAATTAGATTTGCAGGTTATATTTTATAAGATTCATAGCTTTAGCATTTGTTTTTTAATTCTATTTCCCTCACAATGAGAAAATAAAGTGTGACTTTTCCTTTTACTTGTATTTGCTAGTTTTGGGATTAGAAAAGAAGTGTATTTGTTTTTAAGCAAAGCACTTTAAAAAAATTGAGGTATAGCTTAATGTTAAACTTTATGAATTTTGACAATTATGTACACCTGTACCCATCACCCAAACAAGAATTAGAATATTGCCATCACCCCAGAAGTGTTTGCCTGTGCACTTTGCAGGCAGCACCCAACTCCTACCTCAGGCAGCTTTTAGATTTCTATCACTATAGATTTGTTTTACCTGATCTGGACTTCATATAAATATAATCAGGGGGTATATACTTTTTAGTGCCTGACTTCTTTATTTCCTTTAACATAATGTTTTACTTTTTCATAAACCAACCTTATTGAGGTACATTTTATGTACAATTAAATACACCCATTTTAAGAATATAGTTTGGTTAGTTTGAACAATTGCATATGCTCATATCAAGAAATAAAATATTTCCATCACCACAGAAAGCATCCTCCTGCCTTTTACAGTCAGTCAGTATTCCCACAGCCATACCAGCCCAGCACAAACAGTAACCTTCTTTCTGACACTGTAGATTAATTTTACCTTTTCTAGAATTGCATAATAAAATATGTTTAGCGTATTTTTGAGATTCATTCAAATTAGACTTGCTTCTTATTGTAGCGTGGTATTCTGTTGCACAGATATGGTTCAGTTGTTTATACATTTATCTCTTGATGGCCATTTAAGTTGTTTACAGTTTTTGGCTGTTATTATTAAGCCTGCTCTGAACATTGAGTTTGTAGGTCTTTTTGTGGAAGTTAGTTTTCATTCCTCCTTGGTAAATACGTAGGGGTGGAATGGCTGGACTCTCGGGTAGATGGATACCCAACTTTTTAAGAAACTAATAGAGTCTGACTCCATTTTTAATATTTGACTGATGATAGCTCTTAAGCCACAATTCCCTCTGACTCCCTATTGTCCTACATCTGGGCAAACTGATAAAAGCCCAGGTGCTCCTCTTTTGGCACAAGCAGGAAGTTCAAACCACATAAACCCCTGTTCTCATCCACACCCCGTACCCCAACTACCATTAACAACCCAAGCTAGTCTCCTTTCTTTCTCTGCTCTCTCAAGCTATATTTGAACTAGTTTGGGAAGTCTACCCTGCTCTTCCCAGAAAGCCTCACTGTGTGAATCATAAATCTTTCTATATCCTCTTGAAGCTTGTGTGCTTTTGTCTGTCTCAATATACAAACCAAATTTTGGGTGGGAGATCCAACGTTATCTCTGTGGAATGACCACAGTAAACTGCCCCACAGTTCTTCATAGAGAACTCCAGCAGTGGATGAGAATTTTAGTTCACGTCCTAGGCATGTCTCATTGTTTTGGTTTGTATTTCTCTGATGACTAATGACACTGCACATCTTTTCATGTGCTTATTGGCCATTGGAATATCTTCCTTTGTGAGATGTCCATTTGAATCTTTTGCCTATCTCTTTAAAGAAATAAAGTATATTTAATAATAGTTTAGATTTAGAGAAAGGTTGTGACTATAGTACAGAGCTCCATTTACCTCACATCCAGTTTGCCCTCTTGTTATCATACATTTGTTACAGTTAATGAACAGAATGCTAACAAAACCTTGGATCTCTGCCAGACTGAGCATCTTTCCTTGTGTTAAGGGGCCATTTGTATTTACTTTTTCACAAACTTTCTTTGCTTATGTTTTCCCTGTTTTTCTATTGGGTTAACATTGGCCTTTTTCTTATTTATAGAAATTCTTTATATATTAGAGAAATTAGCTTTTTGTGATAGGAGATGTCACACATTTACCCCCACATTTTAACATTTATATTTTCACTTTATAATTCTCTTATGTGAATTTTTTTCAAAAGAAGGTAGATTTATCCATTTTGCCATAAGTGGCTTTTGAGATTTATCTTACCCTTAAAAAGTCTTTTGCAAAAAAATTGTTAAAAAATAATTCTCCCATTGTTTCTTCTAGGAATTCCTGATTCCATTTTTCTTTCACATTTAAATCACTGATTTATTCACTACTCATTTTGGTGTGAATTGAGAGACATAGATACAGTTTTTTCTAGGTGGTCACCAAGTTCTTCCCAATTCTATTTGTTCTTTTTCCATTTGATTAAAATGCCCTTTTTGTTATATTTATGCTGAACTCATTTATTAGTTCTAGGAGGTTTTTTTTAGTAGATTAAATGGGATTTTCTATGTAGACAGTCATGTTATCTGCAAATAAGGACAATTTTATTTCTCCCTTCTCAACCTGTGTGCTCTTTATTTCTATTTACTTTTTACTTTTTTCCTAATTCCTACAACTAGTTCTAAGTGGAAATCCTATCTTGTCCCCAGTGTTTTTCACTGTTAAATATGCTATTAGTTTGTTTTTTCTTTAGATGTGCTTCAGTGCTCTGTTCCTCTTTATTCCTAACATACCAGGAGGTGTCTGTGTTTTTTCTTTAAATCATGAACGGGTGGTGAATTTTGTCATATGCCTTTCAGTGTCAATTGATATAATTATATGAACTTTATTCTTTATCCTTTTGATATAGTGGATTACACTGATTAATTTTTGATTGTTGAGCCAGCCTAGTGTACCTGGGATAAATCCCACTTGGTCATGATATATAATTTTTTAAATATGTTGTCAGATTTCATGTGATACTATTTTGTTGAGGAATTTTAGATGTAAGTTCATGAGAAATACTGGTCTGCAGTTGTTTTCGCACTATCTTTGGTTTTGATGTCAAGGTAATACCTCATAAAATGAGTTGGAAAGGGTCCCAAGTTTTTCTGTTTTCTGGAAAAGATTGTGTAGAATTGGGATGGATTCTTGAATATTTGGTATAATCTCCAGTGAAACCATCAGACCTTGGAGATTTTTTTGGGCGGGGAGCTTACAATTACAAATTCTATTTCTTTATTGGTTATAGGACCATTTTGGTATTATTCCACCTTTCCTGCATTTTGGTATATTACAGTTTTTCAAGGAATTTCAAGTTTTGGGGGTAAATTTTTTGAAGGCACTTAATTTTGTTGATATTTTTCAAATAACCAGGTTATTTCAAATTTGGTTTCATTGATTTTCTCCATTTTTCAAATTTTCAATTTCATTGCTTTCTGCTCTTTGTTATTTCTGGTCTTTGCTTGTTTTAAGTTATTTTTCACTGTTTGGTTTTCTTAGATTATTTGTTTGAGACCTTCTAATGTGAACATTTAGTGCTATAAATTGGTCTCACTACACTGTTAGCTGTGCCTCACAAATTTTCATATGTTGTATTTTAATTTTTATTCCGTTCTATGCATTTTTATATTTCCTTTGAGACTTCTCTTTGACCTATCCATTATTTAGAAGTATGTCATTTAACTACCAAATATTTAGAAATTTACTTATCTGTTACTGATTTCTAGTTTAGTTGTATTCTAAGAATATGCCTCTGTAATTGCAAATCTTTTAGATTCATTGAGGTGTGCTTTATTATTCAAAATGTGTTCTGTCTTGGTAGATGTTCTGTGGGTGCTTTAAAAAATTTCATCAAATATGATATTAAAAACTCAAAAGATATTCTTTCCATATTTCTGGTCTTTTTTTTTCTTGCTGATTTTATAATTTCCTTTCTGTTTAAGAACTTTCTTCATCCATTTCTTAAAGATAGGTATCCTAACAACCAATTCCTGAAGTTTTCCTCTGAGAACGTCTTTATTTCCCCCTTCATTTCTGAAGGATAGTTTCACTGGACATAGAACTCACAGCTGACAGTTCTTTTCTTCAGCACTTCAAAAATATGCCACTTCCTTCTGGCCTCCATAATATCAGAGGAGAAATATACCGTCATTTGAATTGTCTATAGGTAATCTGTCATTTTCTTATAGCTGCTTTCAAGACTTCTGGTTTTTGGAAGTTCGGTGTGGGTTGTGTTGGGTTTCACTCTGAGGTATGTTCAGCTTCTTGAATCTGTAAGTTTATCTCTTTCACCAGATTTGGGAAACTGCAGTTATTATTTTTTTCGATCTCAATCTCCTGGTGAGATCATATAAATGTTGGACTTTTTGTTTCTGTCCCATAGATCCATGCCATGAGGTTCTGTTCATTTGTTTTTTGGCTGTTCTTCTGTGTTGGTCAGACTGGGTGAATTTTGTTGATAAGATCTCAAGTCCTCTGATTCTGTCCTCTGCCATCTCTACTTTTACTTTTGAACGCATCTAGGGAGCTTTTAAAATTTCTCTTACTGTAATTGTATTTTAACTTTAACATTTCTTGTATTATATCGTGTAATTTTATTTTTCAGTTCTATAATTTCTACTTGGCTCTGTAATTTCTATTTGGTTCTTCAATTTCTTGAATGAAATTTTCAATTTTTTGGTTATTGTGATAGGATTTGTAGCTGCTTGTTGAAGCATTTTCAGATAGTTTTAAGATACTAGTCAGATAGTTCCAACATCTGATTCACTTCACGACTGGTGTCATTGGGTTGTTTCTTCACATTCAAATTAGAATTTTCCTGGATTGGGGTAAGGCAGGTGATTTTCTGTTGTATCCTCCACATTTGATTAATATGTTAGGACCCTCTGGGTCCTGTGTAATTTTTAATTTTAGCAGATAGTCCTCCTGTTTAGGCTTAGTGTGTAGGTCCCGGTATATTTTGTGGGCTGCAGTTCCAATGACAGTTTAATTTCAGAGCCTTTGTGGTGCTGTTTTGGTCTGCTTGGTCTGTTGGATGCCGCTGGTCTCTGCTGGTACCACCTAAGGAAATAGAGCAATCTCCCTGGGATGGACCACCTGGTGTGGCTAGGTGGGGGAAGCTTGTATTGGCCTGTGGGGCCAGTGTGCTCATTGTGAGGGGATCTTTGCTGGTCCTGCCCAGGCACACATTGTTTTGGGGTGGGGGTGAAGAGTCTCATGCCTGGCAGAATCTCCCTTTGCCCCATGACCCTTGACCACTTGTTCATTCTTGGTAGAGGAAAAGAGATTAAGCTTGTCAAGGGATGCACACACCTCCCCTCATCACTCACTGACAGTGGGGCTCCCAGTTCATCCCCCTTGCAGCGTTGCTGTTTACCTGGTGTTGCCGGCAAGATCTTTGTCCATCTGGGGGAAGAATGAGCTGCCTTCTGTTGCTAGCTTTGGGATTGGAAACAGTGACCCCCAGTCACCTTTCTGCAGGTCGTGGTGTAGTGAGACAGTAGCCATTATGTTAGTCCTCTAGTCCTGGGTTCCCTCACCAGCCTGTCTTTGCTTCCAGCTTTCAGAGTTCATTGATTGTCACTTGTGCTCTGTGTTATCCTATTGTTGGTTATACTTAGGAAGAACAAATGAAACATGTCTACACTATCTTTTCCACACCATAAGTCCTTGGTGGTATTTTTTATTGTAAGTGTGAAAGGGAGAATTGGCATCTTCCTGATACTGAGTCTTCCTTTCCAAACACATTGTAATCTTCATCTGCTCAGTAGATCTCAGTAACACCTCTTCACTGGGTCCTTTTGAAGAATGTGGTTAAGGCCTCCAGAGTCCTCAGAGCAGTGCCTGGTGTCAGAAGCACTTATTGGTGTAGCTAATGTTATTCCATGTGTCCTTTGGTAGCATATTAAAGCTTATTAAGTTTTTAAAATAAAGTCCTAGCACATTTCTTGATAGGTTTATTCCTATGTATTTTATCCTTTTTGTTCTTATTACAAATGGAATCTTCCCATCTTGTATATTTTCTTGGGCTCTTCAGTTCTTGGCTCTTCCTTATAGGAAAATGTTTTAACAACCCTTTCTAAATGTTGCTTCCCAAAGGAGTTTTAGCATCTTTTCCTTTTAAGACCCATAACTAAGAGCTCCAAAAACAAATGGATGAATGAACTCTTCATGTGGCTTGGCACTGTTTTGGGTGTAAATGCTGTACTTTATATAATCTCAGATTTTCCCTGGGTATGTCACACATTGTGTTGACCTTACCACTGAGACTCTTTTTCATGTGTGCTTTTACCAAGCCAGGGTATTTTCAAGTCACTCTTTGAACTGTTGATTTGGGGACTCACCTTCAGAGGGCCATGCATGCCACCTCTGTGCTTTTCTTCCAGGGTATCCATCACCTATACTAGAAAAACAGCTAAGTGGGATTTCAGAGTAAAGTGTGGAAATGTGGATAGAGTCCATTTACTTAACCTAAGCAGGTAGTGAAATACTGATAATTTAACAAGAAAAAGAAGTGAGTATAGAGTTCTTCTGGGGTGTGTAGCAGTAGGAACAGTAAAATGAAGTTGGGGTGCAGAGCACATGGGGCACCTGGTGGTACTAGAGCATCACACGCAGTCCATGTTCACAGAGGATTCATTTGGATGTTTTTTTTTGTTTTTTTTCCCAGAGGAGCTTTATGGTGACTTTGAAGACCTGGAAACAGGGGACATGCACAAGGGTGAATCAGGCCCGGAAACCCAGGTACAACTGCCAGGGCTGACCATCAGACACTGGCTTTTGTCCATGGTCAGGACGTTCTCAGGCCCATGCTGAGAATTGCAGATCTTAACTCATTACATGTGTAGGTTACAGACTGGATGAATGGTGGGGACACACCATAGGTCGTTGGTTTATTTGTTATCCTTGATTGTTGGGGTGACTCCTACTACATCTTCACTATGGTTCTTCAGCCATTGAAAGTTTTAACTCTTGGGCCACTGTCTTCCTCTCTACCATTCTTTTTCCATCATTCTCCTCTTCTTAAATTTAAGTGTCATTTGAAAAAACCAATTCACTGTTCTCCTTAATACTTCCTTAGAACTGTGTCTGGGGAGCATCTGGTTTGGGGACACTTGCTGTTACTTTTATTTATGTTTGGCATCCCAGCCAGATTATTGTAGGCAGCTAATTGTAATGCAGATGTCTAATGTTTCTTGTAGCATTACATGTTGTTAAGAGGCAAAGGCTGTATTTTGTTTCATGATGGTCATAAGATTTTGCAGCTCAAGTGGAACTTTAAATCTTCTTTAATGTTTAAATCTCTGCAAAGTTTTGCAAAATTTTCTCTTCTGGAAATTTAAGATTGAAGATGTGGAGGAAGACATTAAGGAAGAAATTGATCCCAACACAGAGGAAAGTGCCAAGAAAAAGCATTTGGAGAAGAAAAGAAAATTGAAGGAGATGTTTGATGCAGAATATGATGAAGGAGAAAGCACGTATTTTGATGACCTTAAGGGAGAAATGCAAAAACAAGCACAGGTAAGAAAACGAGGGTTCTTTCAGCCTTGTTCCAAGGCTGTTGTAGAGTGTTGTGCATGCACAGTGTTTAGATCTCTGCTCCCTGACCTGCTTCTGTGCCTTGCCTTTGGATTCCTAGGTCAAGATGCAGATGAGTGTGTTTATTCATCTGATTGTTTCTTGAGTTAGAAATTCACCAGAGAGCAGTACTGGTTTTGTACCACACCTCCAGGGAGCAAACGTGTTTCAACCTGACTGCTGCTTTTGAGGATCTCACAGTGTAGTGGTTTGTGACAGAGTGTTTATTTAAGTGCACGTATTGTCTTAGCCTTCTGGTTACTGCTTTCTGGAACCATAACGAGGCAATCTGAACAGGTACGTGATTGTTAGCCTGTGTGGCATATGTGTGCACCAGTGCTCCATGGGGAGGGTTTCTGAAAATTCACCTGGGCCAGAGTTAGAGGATATTTCAAGTGCCAGACCAGATGTGGAGATAAAGGGAGTGTGTGGATCCCTGAGAAGGAGCTAGCCTGGGCCTCCTGTGGGGGGATGCTAAACAGGTGTGTGAGTGGATGACCCCCCCCCCCCCTGAAGGAGACACAAAGATGTGTATGTGGTTGGTGGCATGAGCTGCACTTTGACAGTTGGGGCCACCAAGAGTCCCTATAAGCTGGAACATACCTTACATGCTTTCTGAAAATTAAGTATGTGGTTTGTGAAAATGGCATTGACTAGCTTGCTCAGCCTAGGCCTTCATAGAGTCAGAGTATTTCCTGGTTAGTCATTAATGTAGTGGTTCCAAGTCTGTACTGACCTTTGGTAGAAGTGACTAAGAAATGTAAAGGTAGTTCTGAAGTCTTTGCTTCAGGCCATTTACAATTTAAAATCACCTATAGAACCTTGATGGCCATTGTAAAGGACTTTGAAGCTTTTACTTTGAGTGAATGGGGGCCCAATGTGGGTGTTTGAGCAAAGGAGAGAGATATGTGTGACCTCTTTACCTTTGAAAGGATTGCTCTGGCGAGAGTTCAGTGGGACTAAGGTAACACACTAGGGGTTGGGGAGGTGTGTGGCAGTGGAGGGGAAAGAGAAGGGTCAAATCTAGATATAGTTTGAAAAGTAGATTAGTAGGATTTCTTGCATCAAGTGTAGCCTGTGTAAGGGGAAGTAAGGATGGCTTACTGGAAGGACTGGGTTGTCAGAAGAAAGATAGGAAAGCCTCTAGCTGGTGCAGCTCTCACCAGGAAGATGGTGTTTGCAGTTGTCAGGTGTGGGATATCTTTCCAACAAGTAGAACATCAAGTAGTGAGTGAGGAGTTCTGGGTGGAGGTTGGGCAGGGACTGAGATACACAGTCCTCAGCAGCTAGATGCTACCTAAAGCCATGAGCTGGATGGGAAGGCATGGAGAGTAAGTGTAGAGACAGGCGAGGAGAGGGCCAGGACTGCCTGGATATACCCCCTGGTGAGAGGCAGGGTGGGCAGGGCAGAGCAGCAGTGGGGACTGAGCAGCCTGCAGGAGATAGAACTCCGCTGGAGAAGGAAGTGATAAATTGCTTCAAATCCTGCTGACCTGTTAAGCACTGTTGAACTTCCATGAAGACAGAGTTGACCACTGGATTAGGAGTATGGAGGCCTTTAGTAATTTCAGGAAGCAGGTGTATGGAGTGTGGGTTAAAGTCTGATTTTAGGGAATTAATGGAATGGGAGCAGAGGAACTGGAGACTGATTAGAGAAAACTTCTGTGGCATTTTCTTCTCTGTGCCCCAGGGAAATAGGGCAATATTTAGTAGTAGTGAAGTCAAAAGGAGGTTTTAAAACGGGAAAAATAACAAGCAAATCTGTTGGAATAAAGTCCAACAAGAGTGGATGATTGCAAGCTAGTTTGGCACTGAGTAGAGAGGCATTGGCAAATTACCTGTCACAGATGCCCAGGAGAGCTTTCAGTGGTAAGGAAATATTGGCTGTAGAATTCCTTTACACTGCTTGCTTTTTGCGTGAATTTGGAACAGTCAACAGCTGAGAGTGAGGATGAGGGAAGTGATATTGTTGTTTGAAGAAAGGGGAAAAATGGGAAATAATGGTTTGCAGAATAAGAAAAGGAAGTGTGGACTCGGAGAGTTTAGAAGGGCTGCTTCCAGAGTGCCTGCATTAACTATGCCTTAGAGCAGCAGACAGGAAAGCAGCTGGGACATATCCTGAGCAAACTGTAAAGACAAAATGCATATCATTTGTAATTGGGCTAAAGCTTAAACAATTCTGTCCATGTTCCTTTATTTAGAAATTGCTATTTTTTAAATATTAATCCTACATTTATTGAAGTTAACAAGCATTGTGGATTTTTATAGTTCTCTTCCCCTCTTGTATATAGCTTAACCGGGCAGAATTTGAAGATCAAGATGATGAAGCCAGAGTCCAATATGAGGGTTTTCGACCTGGGATGTATGTCCGAATTGAGATAAAAAATGTCCCCTGTGAATTTGTGCTCAACTTTGACCCCCACTACCCAATAATTTTGGGTGGTTTGGGCAATAGCGAAGGCAATGTCGGCTATGTACAGGTAGGTGCTCTTTGCTGTGTGCCTGACAACTGAGGTTCTTCAGACGTAATGCCCCCAATAATTGTACTGAAATCTCTTTTTCTCTCAGATGCGTCTGAAGAAACATCGTTGGTATAAGAAAATCCTCAAGTCTCGAGATCCAGTCATCTTTTCTGTAGGGTGGAGGAGGTTTCAGACCATCCCACTCTATTATATTGAAGACCACAACGGAAGGCAGAGACTTCTGAAGTACACCCCACAGCACATGCATTGTGGGGCCACCTTGTGGGGTAAAATGTGATCAGAATAACTTGCTTATAGGTTAATTAAATCTTTAAGGCTTTTTTGTTGTTATAGTTTTTATTTTTTCCTTTCATGAAAGCCAGTTCATAAGATTTTTCTCTTATTTGGGGTTGGAGTATATATGTAAAACAGAACCAAAAATTTGTGGTTCACTGTATTTCTTTTTGCTGTTTTCTTTAAGGTCCTATCACTCCACAGGGAACTGGGTTCTTGGCAATACAGTCTGTCAGTGACATAATGGTAAGTATCATGGATGTTTTATTTTACAAATTGTGTTATGAATGTGGAATATGTATATGAAACTTTACATTAAAAATGACTCTTTTTTGTATTTTTAGTAAACTTTGCTTTTAATTTTCCTACATCTTTTTAAATAGGGTGTGGGAATGGAGAAAAGGGGGTAGAAGAATAATTGTAATGGAACTGATGAAATTTCTTATCTTCATGCATTTTTTGGATAAAACATTTAAGTGTTGCTCACCCTGTGCTAAGCACTTCATGGGTTCTGGGGGTACATCAGATACCAGCCAGACATGAATACCCCCTAGTAATGCTGGTTTAGCAAAGTATGTTCAAACAGTCTTCATTTGATCAATCAGAGCAGGTTTTATTGCCCCCATTTAATAAAAAACAGAGTAATGAGCAGATGGAATACTCCCTGGAAGTCCAAAATTTAATTTCTTAACCATTATAACCAAATTCTCATATTCTTTTCATTCTGAATAGGCCATTATTATGAAGTTATGTTACTATATCACCCTCAGGAAAATATTTAAACATCATCATTAGTTTAGCTTATGTGTAATATAGTTTCAGATTGCTTTGTTAACATACTATTTACATGATCAGATATTCTTTCTTGTCCTTTGATAGCTAATTGTAAGTAAAATGCACTTTGATAATTATTGCATTGCACAGAAAATGACAGTTTTTCTCTTGCTGATATTATTCCTATATTCACATTTTGGGGGTTCCTTTATAGCCTGATTTTCGGATAGCTGCCACAGGAGTTGTCCTTGATCTGGATAAATCCATAAAAATTGTGAAGAAATTAAAGCTAACTGGTTTTCCATATAAAATTTTCAAGAATACTTCATTCATTAAGGTCTGTATATCTGTGTATTCATATATGTGTATATTGTTAAAGGAGGAATGAAATATTCCTAAAATAAAGGTTTAATGTTTTCAGAAAAGTATTTAAATCTTTTATAAACTTGGTCTTTGATATTTTTAGTTTACTTCTTTACATTGGTCCCTGTTATTTATGTTCTTAGGTTTTAAGGGGCTATGAAATAGATACTTAGTAATCAAGGCTATTGCTTATTATTTCCATGTGTAACAATCAACAGAGGTAGTATTGAAAACGTGTAGTTTCCTTCACTGAGTTTTGTTTCCTACCCCTTTGGTTTGTGAAAGAAAGGGGGAAAATCATAGGTTTGTCAAACAGATCAATAGAAAAATAAAGCAGTTCACAAAATACTTGTTGGCAAGAGTACAGACAAGTGCATGCTTTGTTATGCAGTATGACATGGAGGGGGCATAGTTTAGCAACAGTTATTGAAAATTTCATTAGTGGGGGTGTTCCCATTAAAAACAGAGTTAAGATGATCATAAAATGTCCTTGTAATATGAGGTAATAATGCCACCAGCATTTATCTGGCTCTCTTTATTTTCTGAGTGCATGTACCTTAGTTAATAGGATATGAGCTGCAGCCTAGCCCTGTGAGATGACAGCACAGGCTATGTAGGCCCATGAAATAGCTTCTTGATTTTCTACAAAGATAATCAGTGATGAGCATGCTAATGAGCCCACAGGAGAGTCTTGATTAATGTTATTTTGAGGAAACAAAATAAAGGGGTATTCTTTTTGAACTAGTCATTCCACTTTCAGGGGGAAAAAATTAATTTTGGTTATTTTACCATCCTTCAATGAATTGTTTTTTGTGTTTTAGCCAAGGATATAATTATGAACTGAAGTAAGATTTTGTATGTGTGTGTGTGATTTTTTTCATATACTTGTAGGGAATGTTTAATTCTGCCTTGGAAGTGGCCAAATTTGAAGGTGCTGTGATTCGAACTGTCAGTGGAATAAGGGGACAGATCAAGAAAGCACTCCGGGCTCCAGAAGGAGCTTTCCGGGCCAGCTTTGAGGATAAGTTGCTGATGAGTGGTAAATATCCCTTCGGTGTCTTCATAAATGTGTTACCGTTCACTGTTGATTTCTAGCCAGCGTAGATTCAAAGGTGTAATTTCGGTCTTTAGAAAATAGGAGTTAGGTCCAGCTCTCCCAGTTAAAGCATATTTTACAGTGTGCAAAGTCACACTGGGTCTGGAGTCTTGTGGTTCACACCCAGTAAAAATTTTGTGATACTGAAGAGTAGTTCACTTGATGAAGTCTCTTCAAATACTGTGCATTTAGCTAGAGAAATTTGGGGTGAATGTTTTGTTCTTTTGTTTGATGAGATGGATATGAATCTTCTTTTGAAAATGTTAAACTAAATTTCCTGTCTTACCAGATATCGTCTTCATGAGAACTTGGTATCCTGTCTCCATTCCAGCCTTCTATAATCCAGTAACATCCTTGTTGAAACCAATTGGTGAGAAAGACACCTGGTCAGGAATGCGGACAACTGGTCAACTCCGGCTTGCCCATGGTGTCAAACTTAAGCCCAACAAGGACTCTCTCTATAAGGTATAGACACACATGTGCTCTGTAGAGAGAAGTCATCCAGATGTTTCATATGTGATGTTTTCTGTGCTTTGAATTTTCAGGTAGAAAGTCTAATGTTAAACTTAAATGAACATGTTGTATATTCATAGAATATTTTGGGAGGAACACAGAAAAGTGGAATGGTGGTTTCTATAGGTTGGAAAAGAGACTTAAACTTTTTATTGCATATCTTTTGAACTATTTTTTTCACCACCATATACATGTATTAGTTAAAAAAACATTAATATACCAATTGTAATTGAAGCAACATGGGTTTTTGGAAATTTTTAGTGCAGTTTTTAATCAAAGTGTTCACATATATACAGAACAGTCCACAAGTCATAATGTACATAAGCCCAGTGAACTTTAACACACCCAAATCGCCACCACCTGGGTCAAGCAATGAATCCCTAGAACAACAGAAGCCCCTCTTGTGACCTATCCCAGTCACCTCCACCTCAAGTGTGGCCTCTGTCTCACCTCGTATAGACCATGTAAGTTCGTTCTGTTTTCTGGTTTTATAAAATACAGCATATACTATTTTACTTGGCTTCTTTCATTCAGTGTTTTGAGATTCGACCATGTCTTGTGTATAGCAGACATTTAGTTTATGGTTATTGTCAGGTAGAATTCTGTTACATGGCAATGTCATTTTATCTATGGATGGACAATACGTCCAATTAGGGCCATTACAGATACTGCCCTGAATGCTTATACATGACTTGTTTGGTGTGCAGGGGCTTCATACACTTCTGTTGGTTAGATCCCCACAGCTGGGACCTCAGGGTTACAGGGCGTGCATGTGGTTCGGTGTCTGATGCCTATGGTTTTCTGAAGTCATACTGAATTATTAGACTCCCACTAACAGCTTATCAGGGTTCTACTTGTTCTCCATCCTTGCTAGTAGTTGGCCTCATCAGTATTTTTTCTCTTTTCTAAGTTGTCAGTGTCTGTCTTGATTCCTATTTTCATTTAGAATTTGGTCTCTGGGAACTTCTATTATCTTTTTCACAGGTTGACAATGCATTTTAAAAGGTTTGTTTTCATGTAGGCTACTTAGTTGTTTTATAATGAGAGGATAATTCAGGATATTGGCTTATGTTTCTGCTAAAAACAAGTTTCCTAAGCATTCCTTCTTCTATAAAATAATTAATAATGAAATTTTGAATCATCTTACATGAAATTCTATTAAAATGTCCCTCAGGACATGGTACCTGTTATCCAGCCTGTGGTACTTATTCTTTTTGAGATGATGGTTTTTCTGGTGTCTTTCATTCTAAAGTGTTTTAGGTTACTGCACAGAGAATATTGAACATTATCATGGATGATGTTTTTAAAAATAAATTTTAAATACATAGTAGAAATATTTTCTATATAGTTGATGTTGACCTTGCAAAACTTTCGATTTATTAACTATTTTGGAGGCAGGTAAGAATTTGGGTCATCAAAATTTAAGCATAGAACTTAGATTACCTTAAAAATTGTAGAGAGTTTAAATCTCATGTGTTGTGTAAATATCAGTATTTTGGCCGACCTTTCATTTGAAATAGAATGAAGTTAAACTTCTTAATAAGAATCAGAAATGGGGACATTTTGGCTGCTGGTTGGAAGAAGAGCTATTTCCTAAATCCAGAGTGATTGATAGTCAACATGAAAAGCTAGATAGTTCTTATTAGGAAAGAAAAAACCACCTCAGTGTCCCAAAGATAAGGCCTTAATTTTCCATTAAAAGGAATTTTAGATCTATTCATCTGCTCTATTGAGAACCCCCTGGTACACACTCTAGAAATGGGCACAGTTGATTTCTTGGAAAAACTGCAAATATATTCTATGTATTTTTCTGTTTTGCCGAGAGCTATGCACATCCATTGAGGCAATCTATATCTGATGGATGATTGAATCCTCATTCCTGATGGTCAGCAGACTCTGGTGTGACTGAACTTGTGGAAAAGCCAACCACTGATATTTTATGCAAATTTCAAATGCACATAGATCACAATTTAAATAAGTGACAGTTGTTGTTTTATTTTTCTTTTCAGCCAATCATGAGGCAAAAGAAACATTTTAATTCACTACACATTCCAAAAGCCTTGCAGAAAGCCCTGCCATTTAAGAACAAACCCAAGACCCAAGCAAAGGTGGACAAGGTGCCAAAGGACAGGCTGAGACCAGCCGTCGTACGGGAGCCTCATGAGAGAAAGGTACTGTAGCTGGATGGCTACCTACATGTTGTATTTAGATGGGAAAACAGTGCTTTCAGTAGTGCACTTGGTGTTTCTCCTGCGTTCTCATTTTTCATCAGGAAAGGACAAGGGCCAGCCTCAGGCACTAGACCTGGATGTTAGAGGGAAGGCCAGAGTCCATTTCCCTCCTTCTGTTTAGTCATGCTCTGCCTTATATGATTCAGGGGGAAGTAGTAGACACACAGCTGAGTCACTGTGTCTTAGTTGTGTATAGTATCCACAGAGTGGTTAACAAAGGTGGTTTTGTGGTAAAGGCCATTCTTTAAGTATTTCACTAAGTAAATATGCTCTTACTTATATCTCCATGCAAATTATGATTTCCTAGTTTGGGGCAAATTTCCACTAGGTTACCATTCATTTGGATCATGGGTTGTTTCTGGTTTTGATGCAGTCAGCCGAGGTATGTAGGCCCCTGAACATGCTGTAGCTGTAAGAATATCTGGTGCTCTCTTGTTTGTCCTTGTCAGATCCTTGCCCTACTGGATGCTCTGAGCACAGTGCACAGTCAGAAGATGAAGAAGGCCAAGGAGCAGCGGCATCTGCAGAGCAAAGAGCACTTCAAGGTGAAGCAGAAGGAGGAAGAGGAGAAACTGAAGCGACAGAAGGACCTCAGGAAGAAGCTCTTCCGAATTCAGGGTCAGAAAGAAAGAAGAAATCAGAAGTCCAGCCTGAAGGGGCCTGAGACGCAATCCAAGTGAACTCCAGTCAGATAGACTCATTTGCATCTGCAAAGGTGGATGGTACTCATAAATGACAAGTCAGGGGACAGGAGCCCAAGAAAGACCTCTTTGGTGGCTATTTCACCCAGACTGTGCCTTTGAGAGCAGAAATGGAAACTGCCGGCAGGACACCTGTTCATTTTCAGCATCTAGGTTACATCAAGCAATATAATTTATGGTTATCTAGATTCCCTTACATTCTTCTTGCCTGTCTCAATATCATTAAAATATTTTCCTGTTAATTATGGCTTAGTAATTTTCATTAGGGGTGAATGCTTGATAATTGTGGATAAGTGCTTATTCATTCTCCCACCTTCATGATGGGTCTTCCAGAAGGGGAAAATATACTAACTTGAAGCCTTAGCATTACAGTAAAATTGTAGAGAAGGGTGTGTGGTACAGCACAAAGCCCAGTTTCCCAGAGGCCATAGGATGTGTATAGTGCAATGGCCCAGCTGCAGATAAGAGAATCAGCTTCTGTTAAGCTGGTCTTAAAGAGGTTTGTACAAAAATGTAAAACAGTGCCACTTTCCCACTAATTTTTTGCTGTGGAAAACACTTTTCACAAGATGTCTGTTTATATTATATAATGGTTTTTTTCTTTTAAAACAAATTAATAAAAAATACTTGAAATTTTTCTCAGCTTTAATTTCTTACACAGTAAAAATTGATAGATACAGCACAAAGAAAACCTGCTTGAGGACCCCAGTCACTTTTAAGAGTAGATGATGCAGATGTCAGCACAGCTGCCCTGAACTCCTCCCTGCTGAGGTGACACCCCATGCCACTCACGAGTGTGCAACCATAACCCCATACCGGTGGTGCTGGCCCCTCATAGTGACAGTAAACAAGGATGAATTAATTGAGATCCTACTCTGTCACTGAGGCCTTTGATTTTTCCATGCCTTCCCAGATGTGGTGGCCTGGCAGCAAGTGCACAGAAAGACAGGGGAGCTGCTGCCAGGCTTTCTCCTTGGGCCACTCTGAGCATGCTGCACCTGCTCAGACCCAGTTCCAATAAGTGGCTGGCCAGTCTCAGGGATTTGGGGGACCTGAATGTGCTTTAAAGACCACAAGTTCTGACAAAGTTAAAGAATGTGATGAAAGAACTTACTAGTAGGGAGGTTGCTATCTAAGTGAAGCTATTTCACCACTGTCTTAAATTTCCTTTCCCTCCCATGGAGTCCTGACTGTAGAGAGAGAACTGAAGATGGGCCCCGGGGTCCTGGGCTGTATCAAGACAGAACCTGCCCTTGCAACCTAGTGCCCTCCAAGGGGGGGACAGTGAGAGCCCCAGCCTGGTTCTCCCCCTGGACAATGTTTTCTGTGTGCTATCTAATAGAAATATGTTAACAAAAGGAAAAATGAAACAGGTGACATGCGTTTATTATTTTTAAGCCAGTAAATCTATTACTTACTGTAATATATTATCAATATGAAAATCCTTAATGAGATACTCAACATTCCTGTTTTTCGCCAGCTCTTTGAAATTTGGTGTGTGTTTTCTTTACACTTACTCTGGAGACGTCTGAGGTAGTCAGGAATGCTGTCTGAAGCTCGGGTACACTTTCTGGGCTTAAAATGTACTCCTGAGGGACAGCAACACCGCCCTGGGAAGTTATGTAGGGAGGGGTCAAGATTGAACACTGGTGGTCCTTAGTCCAGCATTCTTTCCGCTACTTCAGTATTTTCACACACCTCAAAGACCACCACATCTAACCCATGCATGCAGACCAATCCCAGGGAGCCCAAGTGATCCTGGTAAGGGTCATTTGGCTCAAAGCTCACCAAGGCTGTGCCCAGAAGCCAAACATGTAAGTGACGTCAACAAAGGGGGCAGTCTCTCATCTCCAATGGCTTACACTACATGCAGACCTGATGGTGCCAGTGCTGAGAGGCTGGGCAGGGGACTGCAGGCGCTGCCACTATGATGTGGCTCTAGGCAAGTTCCTGAGTATTCTTGAGTTTCGTTTCTTGTCTGAAAGATGTGGATAATAAGCCAATTTTTCACCTTGTGAGGACTGAATGAGAATATATACAAAGTGACAGAATAGATTTAAATTTTTTCCTCTCTGGTCCTATTTTAAAGAGGTGCAAGGGTCTGTGAATGTTAACATGTATGTAGTCATGTAATCATCACAGACACCCCACCATCCCACCTCTCTGAAGCACTCCCTCTTGGTGTGTGCTGAACCCTCCCCCACGCCAGTCCCTGTAACTACTAATGTGTTTTCATCACGAAAGCTTCGGTGTTTTGAGAATGTCATGTAAGTGGAGCCATATGGTATATAATCTGTGATCGGCTACTTTCACTAAGTGTCATGCCTTGGAGTTCTTCCAACTGTTCTTTGATCAGTGGTGCGTTCCTTTTGGTTACTAAATAGTATCCAGCTGTACAGATAGACCACTGCTGGTTATCCACCAATGGAAAGACAGTGTGCTATTTTCAGTTTGGGGCCATTATGAATACAGCTGTTATAAACATTTGTGTAAAGGTTTTGTGTGAACATTTTTCTTCCTGCAGGGTAAATGCTCAGGAGTGGAACCCCTGGGTCATATGCTTTAAGAGAACTGTGAAGCTTTTGCAGAGTGGCTGTACCATTTTGCATACCCACAGCAGTGAAGGAGAGCTCCAGTACTCTGCCTTTTCTCCAACCTTTGGTATTGCCAGTATTTTTTATTTCAGCCCATCTAGTGGGTATGTAGTAGGTTCTCATTGTGGTTTTATTTCCCTAATGACCAATAATATTGAGCAAACTTTTCATACGCTTACTTGACTTTCATATACAGTGTCTTCTTTGGTGAAGTTTATGGTCAAGACTTTTGCCTACTTTTTATTTGGATTGTCTTCTTATTGTTGATTTTGAGAGTTCTTCATATATTTTGGAGTAGTAGTTGATTTGCAACTATTTTCTCCTAGACTATAACTGTCTTTTCATTCTCAACAGTGTCTGTTGCAAAATTTATAATACTTATCAAGTCTAATTTATTTTTTTCTTTCATGGATTTATGCATTTGGTGTCATGACTGAACTCTCTTCTTAACTCCAGGTCATAAAGATTTTCTCCTATGTTTTTTTCTAAAAGTTTTATAGCTTTATAATTTTCATTTTGAGTTAACTTTTGTATAAGGTGTGAGATTTAGGTTCTTTTTTTTTTAACTTATAGAAAGCTAGTTGTTCTAATACCATTGTTGAAAGACATCTTTTCTCCACTGAAATACATTTACATCCTTTTCAAAAATCCTTTGGACATATTTGTGAGGGTATATTTTTGGGCTCTCTATTTTGTTCCATTGATAAATGTGTCTACACATTTGCAACACAATCTAGACAACTATAGCTTTATATTAAGCCTTATAATTGGGTAATGTGATTCCTCTAAATTTGTTCCTCTTTTTCAAAATTGTTGCAGCTATTCTAGAGCCTTTCCCTTTTGGCATAAATTTTAATGAACTTGCCTACATTTACCAAAAATAATCCTGCTATGGTTTTTGATTGCATTAAATCTGTGATGCAATTTTGGAGAGAATTGGCAGCTTTGCTGTGTTGTCTTCTAATCCATGACTGTGGCATCTCTCTATTTCCTTAGGTCTTCTTTGATGTCTTTCATCACCATGTTACAGTTTTGAACATACAGAACCTGTGCATGTTTTGTTAGATTTATGCCCAACTTTTTAATAATTTTGGGGCCATTGGAAATGGTACTTGTTATTTAAATTTTGGTTTCAAATTGTTCACTGCTAGTTTTTAGAAAAATGATTGATTCTTGTGCATTGAATTTATATCCTACAAATTTCCTTGACCCATTTATTAGTTCTGGGTCTTTGTTGTTGTTTTGCAGATTCCTTGGGATTTTATACATAGGCCATCATGTTGTCTGCAAATAGGGACAGTTTTTATTCCTCCCTTTCCAGCTGTATATCTTTTTTCCTTTGATGTACTGCACTGGCTAGGATTTCCAGTCTAACGTGGAATTGGAGTGCTGAATGTGGGCATCTGTGCCTTGTTTCCAGTTCTTTTGTAGATATTCTTTCTCATCTCATGTCACTGAGGAAATTCCTTTCTGTGCCTAGTTAACTGGGAATTTTTATCATGAAAATGTGTTGCTTTGCCAAATGCTTTTCTGCATTAATTTATATAATCATGTGGTTTTTCATCTTTAGATTATTAATATGGTGAATCACATTGATTTAGTTTTCAAATATTGGACTAACATTGCGTTCCTGGGATAAAACCCACTTAGTTGTGGTATATTAATATTTTGCTAGATTTGATGCACAAATGCTTTGTTGAGGATTTTTGCATCTATGTTTATAAGGGATATGTTATCTATGGAAGTCTTGGGTCTTTATGTGATTTTGGTATCAGAGAAATGCTGGCCTTATGAAATAAGTTGGGAAATGTTCTCTATTTTCTGGAAGTGATCAGGTAGAATTGGTGTTATTTCTTCCACAAATGTTTGATAGAATTTGGCAGTGAAACCTCCAGGTCCTGGATATTTTTAAAAAATCAATTTTAAACAATGAATTCAATATTTTTAATAGTTGAATGACTATGAAGATTATTTCATCTTTAGTGAATTTTGTCAGATTATGAAATGGAATTGATTTATTTACTCTAAGATGTTGAATTTATGGGCAGTTATTTGTAGGATTTCCTTAGTATCCTTTTATTATCTTTGGGATCTGTAGTGACTTCTGCTTTTCATTCCTGATATTGGTAATTTGAATCTTCTCTACTTTTGTCCTTCGTCGGTCTTCCTAGAAGCTTATTTTATTGATTCCCGGGGGTTTTCTTTTTTAGCCCCTCCATCCAAGAAATGGGGGCATTGTGTATCCCACTCTGCACCTTCCTTGCCATGACTGCCCACATTCAGGGTCAAGCAGTAAAAGGATGGGGAGAGTATGAAAACAGTGGTTAAAAGAAATAAAACACAACCCACCCTACTTGGATCACAACTCTACCTAATAGAAAATGAGGTGCTTCTGGGCTACAGCATGAGAAAATGGAGTAAAGAGAAAGGGGGGTTATTTCTTGTACTCTTTCTGTGTGTTAGGAGACACTTTCCTGAGCTCTCTCTGCACTGATGTCCACCTCCCAGTTCAGGCTGCCTTCAAGGTAGGCTGTGAAACACTGGAGAAGGGAAAATAGTAAAGTTCTCCACTAGCTCAGTGTTACTTTGAATTATGGTTTCTTTCCCAATTCTTCTGTTGTTACATGATTTTAAAAGTTCTCAAATAGCTTCTCCATGCATTCTATCCAGTTTTTATAGTTTCATTTCAGTGGGAGACACAGAGTAAAATGTACTTACTCCATTTTCCCCTGAACTGAAATCTGCTTTGTTCTTTTCCTTAAAACAAATTCCTGCAAGTGAGATCCTATGGCCATTTAAAAAAATTGCCTGTTACTTTGAAATAATTATAAACTAACAGGAAATTGCAGAAAAATGTATAGGGTGGTTCCTTGTGCCCTTTTTCCAGCTTCCTCCAATGCTAACATCTGGCATAACCATAATACAATATCAAAATCAGGAAATGGACCTTGAAACAATCCACAGAGTTTATTCAGATTTCATGAGTTATTCATGTACTAATTTGTATGTGTTTGTATGTTGCTTTGCACAATATTATGTGTAGCTTTGCCTACCTACTGCCACAGTAATGATACATAACTGTCCTATCACTGCAAGGCTTCCTCATGTTACCAGTTTACAGCCATGCACCCCTCTTCCCATCCCTGACCTCTAGCAACTATTAGTCTGTTTTCCATCTCAATTGTCAGGTTATTTCACAACTGTATGGAATCATATAGTATGTGTCCTTTTAAAGTTGGCTTATGTCATTGAGTTGTTGCAAGTATGCAGAGTCTGTCCCTTTTCAGGGCTGGATAGGATAATAAGTGTACCACAGTTTGTTTAACCATTCACCATTGAAGGACATTTGAGCAGTTTCCAGTTTAGGGCTATTACAAATAAGCTACTATGAATATTCATGTACAATTTTCTGAGTAAAAAGAATTTTTCATTTCTCTAGGATAGATACCAAAGATCAAGGTCAAATGGTAAGTCCCCTTTCAGTTTTACAAGGAACCATTCTGTAGAGTGTCTGTGCCATTTACATTCTTATGAGCAATGTCTGAATGCTCTAGTCCTTTGCATCCTCATCAGTATTTGGTATTATCACTTTTTTTCTTTTAGCCATTCTAATAAGTGTGTAGTCATAATTCATTGTGGTTTTAATTTGCGTTTCCCTAATGGCTAATGAAGTTGACCAACCTTTCATGTGCTCATTTCCCATCTGGATGTCCTCTTTGATCAAATATCTGTTCATGCCTTTTGTACATTTTCAATTTTATTTAATGTTGATTTCTGAGAGTTCTGTATTCTTATCACAAGTTCTTTGTTACATATGTGATTTGCAAATATCTTATCCAGTCTGTAATTTGTCTATTTGTTGGTTAACAGGATCTTTTGCAGAGCAAAAAAATTTCAGTTTTGATGTGGTCCAATTTATCAATTTTTCCTTCTATGGATTGTATTTTTCATGTCAGTCTAAGAACTATTTGGCTAGTCCCTTCTCTCCCCTCCCCTCCACTCTTGCCAGTGCTTTGATCTTGGACTTCCCAGCATCCAGAACTGTACTAAAGAAATTTCTGTTGTTATAGCAGCCCAAATGGACTAAGTCAGTGGAAGATAGAAGGAGAATCCACAAACTCAGCACAGTGTCTTCCCTCACGTCCTGTGCTTCCCCATCAAGTCCACCTTCCTTTTTCCACTTTGCAGAGTCCTTTTCTGATTCTCTGTTAGATTACTTCCAGCACATTTTGTTACATAAAGAGAGAAGGAGCAGGGACACAGTGTATCTACACCATCTTGTCAGGGAACTACCAGTCAACTTTGCAAGCATTTGGAATGTGTTTCCACAGTTCCCTAGGAAGGGTGTAACAATTCATACTCCCACCAGCAATGTCTGCATGTATCCATTGCCTTCACCCATGAAAAATCTGATGTTACCATTTTTGTTTTTAAGTTTTACTTTTACTTCGTAATAAGATAAATTAGTATGAGCTGCTAGCTCTATTCTCTGAACCCAGACCTTGGAGATTTCACAAGAGGGATTAATTAATTGATAAGAGAGCCCAGAACCTGTGAAGAAAACCCATTAGAAACCCTTGGGGAGGCAGAGCATGAGAAGAGTAAACTCCAAGAGGGAAACCCCACAGTCTGAGCTCCAGAGGGAACAGATAAATAGAAAGGCAGGAAAAGCATTTACATGTGGATAATAAATATCCCTGGCAGGATATGGAGAGAGGAAGCCAAATGAGGTGGTTGTGAAGCAGCTGGGGATCCTGGGTATGAGCACCATCAGTGCTGAAATGATGCGCTTGATGGGAATGTTAAGGAGCAGAACACAAATGACTGAACAGGGATCACGATGGGGGCTCTTCCAGAGGAGGTGAGGAGGGGGCCACGAGGGAGTCACAGAGGGACAGAGGGGAGGAGGAAGTGTTCACATCTATCCAGTATGAATGCCAGGAGGGGAGGAAAAGATCAATAAGTAAGAGGAAATATCTGAAAGATGGCTATTTTCCCAATTCCCGCCAGTGGAGAATGTTGTCAATGCTTGTAATTTTTGCCAGTCTAGTAGGCACAAGAAATAGTGCATTGTTGTTTAAATTTGCATTTCTATGAGGTAACTAGAAGGCTTTAGCATCTTTTCAAGTGTTCATTGACCGTTCTCATCTCTTCTGTGATTTGTACATGCCCTTTTCTCATTTTTCTGTTGGTTGTTTCCCATATTTATTTGTGAACATTCCTTATATATTCTAGATATAAATCCTGTGGCTGTTCATAAATCTAACAAATATTTTTTCCCTACTATGATACTTGTGTTTGTAAGTCCATGATGCCTTTCTTTGTACAGAGGTCTTAAATGACCTGTTATCTTCCTTTATGGCTTTGAGTTGTTGCGTCCTATTTGAATAAATCATTCCTATCTCTTTAATCACAAAAATGACTTTCTATTTTAAATATCCTCATATGTTATAAAAGACCTTTCCACATATGCTCTAAATTTTAACTTATATTCTTTAGCTTAAAAGTAATGTTATGTGCTTGCACTAAAAAGAAAAGTAGGATAGTAGGTAAGCTGACAGCAGACTGAAAGTATCTGGCACAGGGTTCAGGAGACCTAAGGAATTAACCAAGTATATTTGTTTTGATGCATCTGATCAGCTAAAAAATAAACTCACGAAAAAAGTGGAAGTGAGTTGGTTGTTATTCCATGAGGCATGACAAGAGTACAACCCCTTTATGATTCCATCAACAAACCATTTACTATCTATTTGAAGAAGGAGCAGACTTCTGTTTTTTGTCTGAAAACCTTCCACTGTCAAGTTCTGATAAGATCATAAAAGGACTAGGGTCAATGTGCAGAATGGTGTCAGTGTCTTGGAGGAAAACTGCCAAATAGAATAGAGAACTCTTAAACAAAGCTTCAGTCGCAAACTATTATTGTCACAGAGGGCATTTTACTGTATTTCAAAGCTTGAGTAATTGGCCGAGTGAAAAAGTAATTCAGAAGAGTTAAACTCTGATATGAAGAAGTTTTAATTTTCCTATTTTTCTATTAACAAGGGTGATAGCTGATAAAAAAAATCTACCTCTAACTAGGTTTAAAAGGGTTATTTTAATACATATAAAATGAAAATTTTAAGTATTAAGAAAACATTATGTCATGATTTAATTGGTAGGGATTTTTCTTAATTATACATAAAATAATATCTTAAAATTGATGAACCCTCAGATGCAATGCATTATATATATTACAGTTGCTCCACCAGCTTCCTGTTTATATTTCATGAAATGGCTATTTTAGGCTTTTATTTTCAACCCTCCTGTGTCTCTGTTTCAAAATTTCTTCTGCAGCTCACATATTGTTTGATACTATTTTTGTGTTAATCACTTCTAAGAGCTTCAACCTTTTAATTGTCAGGTTTAACCCTTTTATATTTTTTAAATTACTGCTATGTTAACAATATTTCCATTTACTTTTGTCTACTGAATATATGTTTTCTTTCAGTGATTTAAAACTTCTAAATCTTATTTTTATTCATATGGCAATTGACTTAGTATTCAAACATGCTATTTACCTCTTTTATTTTCTTAAGTACATTAGTATACGTATCTGTTGCTCTGGGAGGAGGGTTTTCCCTGCTCTGGGCCAAGTTCACTATAAATTTGCTGAGACCAACTAACAACAAGAGCAAGTTTTCTCTGCTGGTGGCTGGGTGGTGGGTGGGTTTAAAAGGGGCTCATACTATGTTTATTCTCACAGAAGTGGGTCCCAGTCTCTCCTGGCTCCAGGTCTGCTCCCTCCTACGCCCTAGCTCGGGGCTTTCTCCCCTCCCAGCACCTGGGCTCCTCAGCCTCTCTCTGCCAGCCTCCATTCTCTCCTGGTTACCCTCCAGGCTTCCCCTGTCTGCTCCCACCACTGTCCTCTGCTCTCTTCTGAGGCCCTAGCCCCTGGAGGAACTCAGTGGGTGGATCTCTATGGTGACTGGTGGATATTTGACCAATTATGTACCAGGAACTGCAGAGAGGAGAGAATGGGTGTTTCCTCCCCACCCCTGGCCTCGGTCCTTACTCCCTTGACTGACTCAGCTGCTGGTAAACACCCCGCTGCTTTCCGAAGCGTGCAAAGCAGGCTCTTTCAGGTCTACAGTGGGTGATATTAAGACTGTGGGAATCCTGTTCAGAAATTTCCATTTTCTCTATTCTCTATAATATCTTTCTTCAAAAATTTATACATACATTAGATATTCACAGTTCCTTTGATCTCTCCTTCCTGCTCCCACAATCCCTGTCATGTTGATACTGTCAGAATCTTAGTTCTTAATTGATATGGATGAGGTTTCTTATTTTCTTTGGTCTTACATTTCTGGTCTTCCCCCATCCTTCTCTCCCTTCCTCCATTCCTTCTCTCCTCCCTTCTGTCTTTCCTTTCTTCTTTCCGTAATTTTTTTTCTTGCTGAGACAGGGAGGCAGCAGGGCATAACTCCTCCCCAGTTAGAGTAGGTGTGGGCCCTAGAAAAGCACAAAGTCTTACAAAACAGGGTGCTTGACATGGAAACAATGTAACAATTTATTCCCCATCGGGACCCAGTGTTATAGAACAGCTCGTTGCTCATAGCTGCGTAGGCCCATTAGCTTACAATAGAGTGTCTGGGAAACCTTCACAGACATAGGTTAAAATATAACCAGCATTCTGGCTGAATCTATTGAAAATTCCCACTGCAGCAAGCATAAAACCCTAGACACCGAGACCCCAAACAGCAACCTTGCCCCTCTCTGCACCTGTAGGGAGTTCCATACTTTCTCTTATCCTGAATAAAACTTGCTCTTTCTGTAACTGAATAAAATCTCTCTCTAAATCTCCTGCTTTGTCTGTTCACGAAGTTCATTCTTTGACTCCCCTAACAAGAACCCCAGTATCACTAGCAGGTATGAGGTGACATTTCATTGTGTTTTTGATTTGGATTTCCCTGATGATTAGTGATACTGAGCACCTTTTCATGTACCTTTTGCCATTTGTATGTCTTCTTTGGAAAAATGTCTATTCAGATCCTTTGCACATTTTTTATCAGGTTGTTTGTTTTTTGACATTGAGTTGTGTAAGTTCCTTATATATTTTGGATATTTAACTCTTACCAGTATACAGTTTGCAGATATTTTCTGCCATTCAATAGGTTGCCTTTTCAATTTTGTATATTGTTTCCTTTTCTGGGCAGAAACTTTTTAGTTTGATGTAGATGCTCTTTTTTTTTTTTTTTTTTTTTTTAAATAACTATTTTTTATTGAAGGGTAGTTGACGCACAGTATTACATTACATTAGTTTCAAGTGTACAACACAGTGGTAGAACATTTATATACATAATTCGAGGTTCCAGCTATCACCCTACCAAGCTGTTACAATATCTTGACTACATTCCTTATGCTATACATTACATCCCGGTTATTTATTTTACCATTGGAAGTCTGTCCTTTTTTTTTTTTTTTTTTTTTTTTTTTGTGAGGGCATCTCTCATATTTATTGATCAAATAGTTGTTAACGAAAATAAAATTCTGTATAGGGGAGTCAATGCTCAATGCACAATCATTAATCCACCCCAAGCCTAATTTTCGTCAGTCTCCAATCTTCTGAGGCATAACAAACAAGTTCTTACATGGAGAACAAATTCTTACATAGTGAATAAGTTACATAGTGAACATTACAAGGGCAGTCATCACAGAAACTTTCAGTTTTGCTCATGCATTATGAACTCTAAACAGTCAGTTCAAATATGAATACTCATTTGGTTTTTATACTTGATTTATATGTGGATACCACATTTCTCTCTTTATTATTATTATTTTTAATAAAATGCTGAAGTGGTAGGTAGATACAAGATAAAGGTAGAAAACATAGTTTAGTGTTGTAAGAGAGCAAATGCAGATGATCAGGTGTGTGCCTGTAGACTATGTGTTAATCCAAGCTAGACCAGGGCAATAAAACATCCATGTATGAGAAGATTTCTCTCAGAACAGGGGGGGTGAGGTTCTAAGCCTCACCTCTGTTGATCCCCAATTTCTCACCTGATGGCCCCCCTGCGACTGTGCCTGTCTTAGGTTGTTCCTCCCTTGAGGAATCTTACCCGTCTCTGGCTAACCAGTCATCTTCCGGGGCCATACAGGGAAATGTGAAGCTGGTAAGTGAGAGGGAAGCCTTATTGTTTGAAAAGGTTAGCTTTTTACATCTTTGCATATTTATGCCCTGTGGCTTCTATGCCCAGCATTTGTCTTGAGGTATCTTTACCACTTGGAAGAATTATGATACTCGGTAAATTTGATACGAGGCACGAATTCTATTTAAGGGTTGTAATTAGGAAGGAAGAAGAAAAGCTATAGAAGTAGCAGGCGGAAGAAAACATGGGAAGATTGATTATTTCTTTGGCATATCTTCTTGTAGAGTAACTTCAGCATGTATAGGTTTTAAGCTACTACTTAAATTGGGCACACACATTAACATAATAGGAGTATAGTTACATAACCAAAGCATATCTGTAATTACCAGCCATCTCCAGTGAAACCAAGTAAACCAGTTAGGCACCTTAGGCATTTGTGAAAACTTATCTATGACATGGTGGATATTGTCCAACTGAACTTGAACAGTCTGAGAGAAATCAGACAAATTAAAACAACCCATTCCTGGGGACTGTTCACATGCCATATGTTCTTTTAACAGCAAATAGTCTGTAGTTGTAAGACTTTGGAGCGCTACAATTTGCACTTCTCCAAATTCTTGGTTGAGTTCCAAAAGTATAGATCCAGTCAAATTTGTTGTTTTACTGTATGCACAGGCCAGCTTAGATATCTCCTTCTTCATTCCCATGGCAAGTCCAGGAACGGGTGGGATGAGTGCATCTACAGCTGTAGCAGTGCGTGGATCTTTGTTGGGGTTTTTGATGATCATCTTCTAGCATGAGTCTTCCAGAGAGTGCAGATGTTGGAAGTTTTTTTCATATCGTATCTTAGTTCATTTTCGGGGT
Organism: Manis pentadactyla; assembly: GCF_030020395.1. Taxonomy (NCBI): domain Eukaryota; kingdom Metazoa; phylum Chordata; class Mammalia; order Pholidota; family Manidae; genus Manis; species Manis pentadactyla. The sequence continues at coordinate 62,842,767 of NC_080026.1, forward strand.
AACCCAATTAGGCTTTGATCCTCTGTATAAACACAAACAGGACTTTTCCCTACACTTTTATATGCCCTTTATACCCTTGGGTAGAACTCATTGGAGGTCACCACACAGGAACTGCCTTTTTTTTTTTTGGTATCATTAATCTACACTTACATGACGAATATTATGTTTACTAGGCTCTCTCCTATACCAGTTCCCCCCTATAAACCCCTTTACAGTCACTGTCCATCAGCATAGCTAAATGTTGTAGAAACAATACTTGCCTTCTCTGTGTTGTACAGCCCTCCCCTTTCTCCTACCACCGCATGCATGCTAATCTTAATACCCCCCTTCTTCTCCCCCCCCTTATACCTCCCTACCCACCCATCCTCCCCAGTCCCTTTCCCTTTGGTACCTGTTAGTCCATTCTTGAGTACTGTGATTCTGCTGCTGTTTTGTTCCTTCAGTTTTTCCTTTGTTCTTATATTCCACAGATAAGTGAAATCATTTGGTATTTCTCTTTCTCCGCTTGGCTTGTTTCACTGAGCATAATACCCTCCAGCTCCATCCATGTTGCTGCAAATGATTGGATTTGCCCTTTTCTTATGGCTGAGTAGTATTCCATTGTGTATATGTACCACATCTTCTTTATCCATTCATCTATCGATGGACATTTAGGTTGCTTCCAATTCTTGGCTATTGTAAATAGTGCTGCAATAAACATAGGGGTGCATCTGTCTTTCTCAAACTTGATTGCTGCGTTCTTAGGGTTAATTCCTAGGAGTGGAAGTCCTGGGTCAAATGGTAAGTCTGTTTTGAGCATTTTGATGTACCTCCATACTGCTTTCCACAATGGTTGAACTAACTTACATTCCCACCAGCAGTGTAGGAGGGTTCCCCTTTCTCCACAGCCTCGCCAACATTTGTTGTTGTTTGTCTTTTGGATGGCAGCCATCCTTACTGGTGTGAGGTGATACCTCATTGTAGTTTTAATTTGCATTTCTCTGATAATTAGCGATGTGGAGCATCTTTTCATGTGTCTGTTGGCCATCTGTATTTCTTTTTTGGAGAACTGTCTGTTCAGTTCCTCTGCCCATTTTTTAATTGGGTTATTTGTTTTTTGTTTGTTGAGGCGTGTGAGCTCCTTATATATTCTGGACGTCAAGCCTTTATCGGATGTGTCATTTTGAAATATATTCTCCCATACTGTAGGGATCCTTCTTGTTCTATTGATGGTGTCTTTTGCTGTACAGAAGCTTTTCAGCTTAATACAGTCCCACTTACTCATTTTTGCTGTTGTTTTCCTTGCCCGGGGAGATATGTTCAAGAAGAGGTCACTCATGTTTATGTCTAAGAGGTTTTTGCCTATGTTTTCTTCCAAGAGTTTAATGGTTTCATTGCTTACATTCAGGTCTTTGATCCATTTTGAGTTTACTTTTGTATATGGGGTTAGACAATGGTCCAGTTTCATTCTCCTACATGTAGCTGTCCAGTTTTGCCAGCACCACCTGTTGAAGAGACTGTCATTTCGCCATTGTATGTCCATGGCTCCTTTATCAAATATTAATTGACCATATATGTCTGGGTTAATGTCTGGATTGTCTAGTCTGTTCCATTGGTCTGTGGCTCTGCTCTTGTGCCAGTACCAAATTGTCTTGATTACTATGGCTTTATAGTAGAGCTTGAAGTTGGGGAGTGAGATCCCCCCTACTTTATTCTTCTTTCTCAGGATTGCTTTGGCTATTCGGGGTCTTTGGTGTTTCCATATGAATTTTTGAATTATTTGTTCCAGTTCATTGAAGAATGTTGCTGGTAGTTTCATAGGGATTGCATCAAATCTGTATATTACTTTGGGCAGGATGGCCATTTTGACGATATTAATTCTTCCTAGCCACGAGCATGGGATGAGTTTCCATCTGTTAGTGTCCCCTTTAATTTCTCTTAAGAGTGACTTGCAGTTTTCAGAGTATAAGTCTTTCACTTCTTTGGTTAGGTTTATTCCTAGGTATTTTATTTTTTTTGATGCAATTGTGAATGGAGTTGTTTTCCTGATTTCTCTTTCTGTTGGTTCATTGTTAGTATACAGGAAAGCCACAGATTTCTGTGTGTTGATTTTGTATCCTGCAACTTTGCTGTATTCCGATATCAGTTCTAGTAGTTTTGGGGTGGAGTCTTTAGGGTTTTTTATGTACAGTATCATGTCATCTTCAAATAGTGACAGTTTAACTTCTTCTTTACCAATCTGGATTCCTTGTATTTTTTTGTTTTGTCTGATTGCCGTGGCTAGGACCTCCAGTACTATGTTAAATTACAGTGGAGAGAGTGGGCATCCCTGTCTAGTTCCCGATCTCAGAGGAAATGCTTTCAGCTTCTCGCTGTTCAATATAATGTTGGCTGTGGGTTTATCATAGATGGCCTTTATTATGTTGAGGTACTTGCCCTCTATTCCCATTTTGCTGAGAGTTTTTATCATGAATGGATGTTGAACTATGTCAAATGCTTTCTCAGCATCTATGGAGATGATCATGTGGTTTTTGTCTTTCTTTTTGTTGATGTGGTGGAAGACGTTGATGGACTTTCGAATGTTGTACCATCCTTGCATCCCTGGGATGAATCCCACTTGGTCATGGTGTATGGTCCTTTTGATGTATTTTTGAATTCAGTTTGCTAATATTTTGTTGAGTATTTTTGCATCTACGTTCATCAGGGATATTGGTCTGTAGTTTTCTTTTTTGGTGGGGTCTTTGCCTGGTTTTGGTATTAGGGTGATGTTAGCTTCATAGAATGAGTTTCGGAGTATCCCCTCCTCCTGTATATTTTGGAAAACTCTAAGGAGAATGGGTATTATGTCTTCCCTGTATGTCTGATAAAATTCCGAGGTAAATCCATCTGGCCCGGGGGTTTTATTCTTTGGTAGTCTTTTGATTACCACTTGAATTTCGTTGCTGGTAATTGGTCTGTTTAGATTTTCTGTTTCTTCCTGGGTCAATCTTGGAAGGTTATATTTTTCTAGGAAGTTGTCCATTTCTCCTAGGTTTCCCAGCTTGTTAGCATATAGGTTTTCATAGTAATCTCCAATAATTCTTTGTATTTCCGTGGGGTCCGTCGTGATTTTTCCTTTCTCGTTTCTGATACTGTTGATTTGTGTTGACTCTCTTTTCCTCTTATTAAGTCTGGCTAGAGGCTTATCTATTTTGTTTATTTTCTCAAAGAACCAGCTCTTGGTTTCATTGATTTTTGCTATTGTTTTATTCTTCTCAATTTTATTTATTTCTTCTCTGATCTTTATTATGTCCCTCCTTCTGCTGACCTTAGGCCTCATCTGTTCTTCTTTTTCCAATTTCGATAATTGTGACATTAGACCATTCATTTGGGATTGCTCTTCCTTTTTTAAATATGCTTGGATTGCTATATACTTTCCTCTTAAGACTGCTTTTGCTGTGTCCCACAGAAGTTGGGGCTTAGTGTTGTTGTTGTCATTTGTTTCCATATATTGCTGGATCTCCATTTTGATTTGGTCATTGATCCATTGATTACTTAGGAGCGTGTTGTTAAGCCTCCATGTGTTTGTGAGCCTCTTTGCTTTCTTTGTACAGTTTATTTCTAGTTTTATGCCTTTGTGGTCTGAAAAGTTGGTTGGTAGGATTTCAATCTTTTGGAATTTTCTGAGGCTCTTTTTGTGGCCTAGTATGTGGTCTATTGTGGAGAATGTTCCATGTGCACTTGAGAAGAATGTATATCCTGCTGCTTTTGGATGTAGAGTTCTATAGATGTCTATTAGGTCCATCTGCTCTACTGTGTTGTTCAGTGCTTCCGTGTCCTTACTTATTTTCTGCCCAGTGGATCTATCCTTTGGTGTGAGTGGTGTGTTGAAGTCTCCTAGAATGAATGCATTGCAGTGTATATCCCCCTTTAGTTCTGTTAGTATTTGTTTCACATATGCTGGTGCTCCTGTGTTGGGTGCATATATATTTAGAATGGTTATATCCTCTTGTTTGACTGAGCCCTTTATCATTATGTAGTGTCCTTCTTTATCTCTTGTTACTTTCTTTGTTTTGAAGTCTATTTTGTCTGATATTAGTACTGCAACCCCTGCTTTCTTCTCACTGTTGTTTGCTTGAAATATGTTTTTCCATCCCTTGACTTTTAGTCTGTACATGTCTTTGGGTTTGAGGTGAGTTTCTTGTAAGCAGCATATAGATGGGTCTTGCTTTTTTATCCATTCTGTTACTCTGTGTCTTTTGATTGGTGCATTCAACCCATTAACATTTAGGGTGACTATTGAAAGATATGTACTTATTGCCATTGCAGGCTTTAAATTCGTGGTTACCAAAGGTTCAAGGTTAGCCTCTTTAGTATCTTACTGCCTAACTTAGCTCTCTTATTGAGCTGTTATATACACTATCTGGAGATTCTTTTCTTCTCTCCCTTCTTGTTCCTCCTCCTCGATTCTTCATATGTTGGGTGTTTTGTGCTGTGCTCTTTCTAGGAGTGCTCCCATCTAGAGCAGTCCCTGTAAGATGTTCTGTAGAGGTGGTTTGTGGAAAGAAAATTCCCTCAGCTTTTGTTTGTCTGGGAATTGTTTAATCCCACCGTCATATTTGACTGATAGTCGTGCTGGATACAGTATCCTTGGTTCAAGGCCCTTCTGTTTCATTGTATTAAATATATCATGCCATTCTCTTCTGGCCTGTAGGGTTTCTGTTGAGAAATCTGACGTTAGCCTGATGGGTTTCCCTTTATAGGTGACCTTTTTCTCTCTAGCTGCCTTTAACACTCTTTCCTCGTCCTTGATCTTTGCCATTTTAATTATTATGTGTCTTGGTGTTGCCCTTCTTGGATCCTTTCTGTTGGGGGTTCTGTGTATTTCCGTGGTCTGTTCGATTACTTCCTCCCCCAGTGTGGGGAAGTTTTCAGCAATTATTTCTTCTGAGATACTTTCCATCTCTTTTCCTCTCTCTTCTTCTTCTGGGATCCCTATAATACGGATATTGTTCCTTTTGGATTGGTCACACAGTTCTCTTAATATTGTTTCATTCCTGGAGATCCTTTTGTCTCTCTCTATGTCAGCTTCTATGCGTTCCTGTTCTCTGATTTCAATTCCATCAATGGCCTCTTGCATTCTATCCATTCTGCTTATAAACCCTTCCAGAGTTTGTTTCATTTCTGCGATCTCCTTTCTGGCATCTGTGATCTCCTTCTGGACTTCATCCCATTTCTCTTGTGAATTTCTCTGCATCTCTGTCAGCATGTTTATGATTCTTATTTTGAATTCTTTTTCAGGAAGACTGGTTAGGTCTGTCTCCTTCTCTGGTGTTGTCTCTGTGATCTTTGTCTGCCTGTAGTTTTGCCTTTTCATGGTGATAGGAATAGTTTGCAGAGCTGGGACGAGTGACGGCTGGAAGGACTTCCTTTCTTGTTGGTTTTTGGCCCTCCTCTCCTCGGAGAACAGCGACCTCTAGTGGCTTGTGCTGCGCAGCTGCGCGCAGACAGGGTTTCTGCTTCCTGCCCGGCTGCTATTGAGTTAATCTCCGCTGTTGCTGTGGGCGTGGCCCGGCTCGGGCAGCTACTCCAAAATGGTGGAGTCGCGTTGGAGCAGGAGCTGCTGGGAGGCTATTTATCTACGTAAGGGGCCTCCCTGCTCCCTGCAGCCCAGGGGTTAGGGTGCCCAGAGATCCCGGATTCCCTACCTCTGGATTAAGTGACCCGCCCTGCCCCTTTAATACTTCCAAAAAGCACCCACCAAAACAAAACAATGACCTCCAAAAAAAAAAAAAAAAGTTTTTAATAAAAAAAAAAAAAAAAAAAAAAGGGGGTCGTCGTTCGTTTTTCTTTATTCTCCGGTGCCAGCCTCAGGCCTCTGCTCACCGGTCTTTCTGCCCTGTTTCCCTAGTATTGGGGTCCCTATCCCTTTAAGGCTTCCAAAAAGCGCTCGCCAAAACAAAACAGCAAAAAAGCAAAAAAAAAAAAAAATGGTCGCGCGCTTTTCTTATGTCCTCTGTCGCCCAGCCTCCAGTGCCTGCTCACTGTTCTTGCTGCCCTGTTTTCCTAGTATCGAGCGCCCTGCACTCTGGCCCGGATGGCGGGGGCTGGGTGCTCGTCAGTCCTGGGCTCCGTCTCCCTCCCGCTCTGCCTGCTCTTCTCCCGCCGGGAGCTGGGGGGAGGGGCTCTCGGCTCCCGTGGGGCCGGGGCTTGTATCTTACCCCCTTCGCAAGGTGCTGCGTTCTCTCAGGTGCGGATGTGGTCTGGATATTGTCCTGTGTCCTCTGGTCTTTATTCTAGGAAGGGTTGTCTTTGTTATATTTTCATAGATATATGTTGTTTTGGGAGGAGATTTCCGTTGCTCTACTCACGCCGCCATCTTCCGCCCCTCCCTCTAGATGCTCTTTTTTAATTTTGCTTTTGTTGCTCTCTGATTTTGGTGTTACATCCAAAAATCATTTATGTTTCTTGTCTAGTTTCCTTGGTCAGAACCTCCAGTAAAGTTTGAAAATAAATGGCAAGAGCATGCATTTTTGCTTTGTTCCTGATTTAAGGGGTAAACAGCTAGTCTTTTATTATTATATCTGATGTTAGTTGTGGGTTTTCATAGGTGTCCTTTATCAAATTGCAGAAATTTCTTTTATTCTTTTCACCTTTTTTGTGTTTTTATCATGGAAAGGTGCTGGAGTTTATTAAATGTGTTGGAGTTTATTTGATGCTTTTCTTCTGAATCAGTTGAGATGTCATGTGGGTTTTCTCCTATATTCTATGAACCTGGAGGATTACTCCATATAGTTGATTTTCAGTCAAGCTGACCTTGCTATCATCTCTAGATAATCCCACTTGGTCATGGTATACAACTTTTTAGTGTTGCTGAATTCAGTGCTCATATTTTGCTGAGGATATTTGTGTCTATATGAGATATTTGTCTTTAGTTTTTGTAAGACCCAATGGCCTTATTCTGGTCTGCACTTCCCCCCCAGTGAGGAGATGAAGGCCACGGCAGAACGATGCAACAAGCAAGAGGTTTATTATTCCAGCTAGCTGGGGTCCAAGTGTCTGCCTGACACAGCGGGTTTCAACAAGGACCCTGAGCACTCAGAACCAAGGGTTTATATAGCATTTTCAAAGCACTTAACTCATAGTAATTTCCCACAGCTATACATTATTCTTGCAAGACATACATCCTGGGGTTAGGCAAGAGCAGGATAAGACTATTCTTCAGGGGGTGGAGCCAAGATGGCGGAGTGAGTAGAGCAGCGGAAATCTCCTCCCAAAACCACACATATCTATGAAAACATAACAAAGACAACTCTTACTAAAATAAAGACCAGAGGACACAGGACAACATCCAGACCACATCCACACCTGCGAGAAACCAGTGCCTCATAAAGGGGGTAAGATACAAGCCCCGGCCCGGAGGGACCCGAGCACCCCTCCCCCCAGCTTCCGGTGGGAGAAGAAAAGGCAGAGCAGGAGGGAGACGGAGCACAGGACTGCCGAACACACAGCGCCAGCCATCTGGACCAGAGCGCAGACACAGTGTGTGTGCGGGGCCCTGGATACTAGGGAAGCAGGGCAGCAAGAACGGTGAGAGGGTACTGGAGGCCTGGCGCCAGAGGACATAAGAAAAGCTACCGGCCATTTTTTTTTTTCTGTTTTGTTTTGGCGAGTGCTTTTTGGAAGTTTTAAAGAGATAGGGACCCCAATACTAGGGAAAAAGGGCAGCAAGACCGGTGAGCAGAGGCCTGAGGCTGGTGCCAGAGAATAAAGAAAAACGAGCGGCCATTTTTAATTTTTTTTTAATTTTTTTAATTAAAAAAATTTTTTTTTTGTGGTCTTTGTTTTGTTTTGGTGGGTGCGTTTTGGAAGCCTTAAAAGGGCAGGGTGGGACACTTAATCCAGAGGTAGGGAATCCGGGGATCTCTGGGCACCCTAATACCCTGTGCTGCAGGGAGCAGGGAGGCCCCTTAAGGAGATAAATAGCCTCCCAGCAGCTCCCCCTCCAACACAACTCCACCATATTGGAGCAGCAGCCCGAGCCAGGCCACGCATACAGCAACAGCGGAGATAAATTCCATAGCAGCCGGGCAGGAAGCAGAAACCCTGTCTGCACGCAGCTACACAGCACAAGCCACTAGAGGTCGCTGTTCTCCCATGAGAGGAGGGCCAAAAACCAACAAGAAGGGAAGTACTTCCAGCCGTCACTCATCCCAGCTCTGCAAACTATTCCTAACACCATGGAAAGGCAAAACTACAGGCAGACAAAAATCACAGAGACAACACCAGAGAAGGAGACAGACCTAACCAGTCTTCCTGAAAAAGAATTCAAAATAAAAATCATAAAAATGCTGACAGAGATGCAGAGAAATAAGCAAGAGCTATGGGATGAAGTCCAGAGGGAGATCACAGATGCCAGAAAGGAGATTACAGAAATGAAACAAACTCTGGAAGGGTTTATAAGCAGAATGGATAGGATGCAAGAGGCCATTGATGGAATAGAAACCAGAGAACAGGAACGCATAGAAGCTGACATAGAGAGAGATAATAGGATCTACAGGAATGAAACAATATTAAGAGAACTGTGTGACCAATCCAAAAGGAACAATATCCATATTATAGGGGTACCAGAAGAAGAAGAGAGAGGAAAAGGGATGGAAAGTATCTTGGAAGAAATAATTGCTGAAAACTTCCCCAAACTGGGGGAGGAAATAACCGAACAGACCACGGAAATACACAAAACCCCCAACAGAAAGGATCCAAGGAGGACAACACCAAGACACATAATAATTAAAATGGCAAAGAACAAGGACAAGGAAAGAGTTTTAAAGGCAGCTAGAGAGAAAAAGGTCACCTATAAAGGAAAACCCATCAGGCTAACATCAGACTTCTCAACAGAAACCCTACAGGCCAGAAGAGAATGGCATGATATATTTAATGCAATGAAACAGAAGGGCCTTCAACCAAGGATACTGTATCCAGCACGACTATCATTTAAATATGATGGTGGGATTAAACAATTCCCACACAAACAAAAGCTGAGGGAATTTGCTTCCCACAAACCACCTCTACATGTCATCTTACAGGGACTGCTCTAGATGAGAGCACTCCTACAAAGAGCACAGAACAAAACACCCAACATATGAAGAATGGAGGAGGAGGAATAAGAAGGGAGAGAAGAAAAGAATCTCCAGACAGTATATATAACAGCTCAATAAGCGAGCTAAGTTAGGCAGTAAGATACTAAAGAGGCTAACCTGGAAACTTTGGAAACCACAAATTTAAAGCCTGCAATGGCAATAAGAACATATCTTTCAATAGTCAACCTAATTGTTAATGGACTGAATGCACCAATCAAAAGACACAGAGTAACAGAATGGATGAAAAAAGCAAGACCCATCTATATGCTACTTACAAGAAACTCACCTCAAACCCAAAGACATGTACAGACTAAAAGTCAAGGGATGGAAAAACATATTTCAGGCAAACAACAGCTAGAAGAAAGCAGGAGTTGCAGTACTAATATCAGACGAAATAGACTTCAAAACAAAGAAAGAAACAAGAGATAAAGAAAGACACTACATAATGATAAAGGGCTCAGTCCAACAAGAGGATATAACCATTCTAAATATATATTCACTCAACAGAGGAGCGCCAGCATATGTGAAGCAAATACTAACAGAACTAAAGGGGGATATAGACTGCAATGCATTCATTCTAGGAGACTTCAACACACCACTCACACCAAAGGATAGATCCACTGGGCAGAAAATAAGTAAGGACACGGAAGCACTGAACAACACAGTAGAGCAGATGGACCTAATAGACATCTACAGAACTCTACATCCAAAAGAAACAGGATACACATTCTTCTCAAGTGCACATGGAACATTCTCCAGAATAGACCACATACTAGGCCACAAAAAGAGCCTCAGTAAATTCCAAAAGATTGAAATCCTACCAACCAACTTTTCAGACCACAAAGGCATAAACTAGAAATAGACTATAAAAAGAAAGCAAAAAGGCTCAGAAACACATGGAGGCTTAACAACACGCTCCTAAGTAATCAATGGATCAATGACCAAATCAAAATGGAGATCCAGCAATATATGGAAAGAAATGACAACAACACTAAGCCCCAACTTCTGTGGGAAGCAGCAAAAGCAGTCTTAAGAGGAAAGTATATAGCAATCCAAGCATATTTAAAAAAAGAAGAACAATCAAAAATGAATGGTCTAATGTCACAATTATCGAAATTGGAAAAAGAAGAACAGATGAGGCCTAAGGTCAGCAGAAGGAGGGACATAATAAAGATCAGAAAAGAAATAAATAAAATTGAGGAGAATAAAACAATAGCAAAAATCAATGAAACCAAGAGCTGGTTCTTCGAGAAAATAAACAAAATAGATAAGCCTCTAGCCAGACTTATTAAGAGAAAAAGAGAGTCAACACAAATCAACAGTATCAGAAACGAGAAAGGAAAAATCACGACGGACCCCACAGAAATACAAAGAATTATTAGAGAATACTATGAAAACCTATATGCTAACAAGCTGGGAAACCTAGGAGAAATGGACAAGTTTCTAGAAAAATACAACCTTCCAAGATTGACCCTGGAAGAAACAGAAAATCTAAACATACCAATTACCAGCAACGAAATTGAAGCGGTAACCAAAAAACTACCGAAGAACAAAACCCCTGGGGAAGATGGATTTACCTCAGAACTGTATCAGACATACAGGGAAGACATAATACCCATTCTCCTTAGAGTTTTCCAAAATATACAGGAGGAGGGGATACTCCCAAACTCATTCTATGAAGCTAACATCACCCTAATACCAAAACCAGGCAAAGACCCCACCAAAAAAGAAAACTACAGACCAATATCCCTGATGAACGTAGATGCAAAAATACTCAACAAAATATTAGCAAACCGAATTCAAAAATACATCAAAAGGACCATACACCATGACCAAGTGGGATTCATCCCAGGGATGCAAGGATGGTACAACATTCGAAAGTCCATCAACGTCTTCCACCATATCAACAAAAAGAAAGACAAAAACCACATGATCATCTCCATAGATGCTGAGAAAGCATTTGACATAGTTCAACATCCATTCATGATAAAAACTCTCAGCAAAATGGGAATAGAGGGCAAGTACCTCAACATAATAAAGGCCATCTATGATAAACACACAGCCAACATTATATTGAACAGCGAGAAGCTGAAAGCATTTCCTCTGAGATCGGGAACTAGACAGGGATGCCCACTCTCCCCACTGTTATTTAACATAGTACTGGAGGTCCTAGCCACGGCAATCACACACAAAAAAAATACAAGGAATCCAGATTGGTAAAGAAGAAGTTAAACTGTCACTATTTGCAGATGAAATGATACTGTACATAAAAAACCCTAAAGACTCCACCCCAAAACTACTAGAACTGATATCGGAATACAGCAAAGTTCCAGGATACAAAATCAACACACAGAAATCTGTGGCTTTCCTATACACTAACAATGAACCAACAGAAAGAGAAATCAGGAAAACAACTCCATTCACAGTTGCATCAAAAAGAATAAGATTATTCTTTTTGTATAAGAATAAGATTATTCTTAAGTATAAGAATAAGACTTATACTCTGAAAACTACAAGTCACTCTTAAGAGAAATTAAAGGGGACACTAACAGATGGAAACTCATCCCATGCTCGTGGCTAGGAAGAATTAATATTGTCAAAATGGCCATCCTGCCCAAAGCAATTTACAGATTTGATGCAATCCCTATGAAACTACCAGCAACATTCTTCAATGAACTGGAACAAATAATTCAAAAATTCATATGGAAACACCAAAGACCCTGAATAGCCAAAGCAATCATGAGAAAGAAGAATAAAGTAGTGGGGATCTCACTCTCCAACTTCAAGCTCTACTATAAAGCCATAGTAATCAAGACAATTTGGTGCTGGCACAAGAACAGAGCCACAAACCAATGGAACAGACTAGAGAATCCAGACATTAATCCAGACATATATGGTCAATTAATATTTGATAAAGGAGCCATGGACATACAATGGAGAAATGACAGTCTCTTCAACAGATGGAGCTGGCAAAACTGGACAGCTACATGTAGGAGAATGAAACTGGACCGTTGTCTAACCCCATATACAAAAGTAAACTCAAAATGGATCAAAGACCTGAATGTAAGTCATGAAACCATTAAACTCTTGAAAGAAAACATAGGCAAAACCTCTTAGACATAAACATGAGTGACCTCTTCTTGAACATATCTCCCCGGGCAAGGAAAACAATAGCAAAAATGAACAAGTGGGACTATATTAAGCTGAAAAGCTTCTGTACAGCAAAAGACACCATCAATAGAACAAAAAGGAACCCTACAGTATGGGAGAATATATTTGAAAATGACACATCCGATAAAGGCTTGACGTCCAGAATATATAATAAGCCCACACGCCTCAAGAAACAAAAAACAAATAACCCAATTAAAAAATGGGCAGAGGAACTGAACAGACAGTTCTCCAAAAAAGAAATACAGATGGCCAACAGACACATGAAAAGATGCTCCACATCGCTAATTATCAGAGAAATGCAAATTAAAACTACAATGAGGTATCACCTCACACCAGTAAAGATGTCTGCCATCCAAAAGACAAACAACAACAAATGTTGGCGAGGCTGTGGAGAAAGGGGAACCCTCCTACACTGCTGGTGGGAATGTAAATTAGTTCAACCATTGTGGAAAGCAGTATGGAGGTACATCAAAATGCTCAAAACAGACTTACCATTTGACCCAGGAATTGCACTCCTAGGAATTTACCCTAAGAATGCAGCAATCAAGTATGAGAAAGATCAGTGCACCACTATGTTTAACGCAGCACTATTTACAATAGCCAAGAATTGGAAGCAACCTAAATGTCCATCGATAGATGAATGGATAAAGAAGATGTGGTACATATACACAATGGAATACTACTCAGCCGTAAGAAAAGGGCAAATCCAACCACTTGCAGCAACATGGAAGGAGCTGGAGGGTATTATGCTCAGTGAAACAAGCCAAGCAGAGAAAGAGAAATACCAAACGATTTCACTTATCTGTGGAATATAAGAACAAAGGAAAAACTGAAGGAACAAAACAGCAGCAGAATCACAGTACTCAAGAATGGACTAACAGGTACCAAAGGGAAAGGGACTGGGGAGGATGGGTGGGTAGGGAGGTATAAGGGGGGGGAGAAGAAGGGGGGTATTAAGATTAGCATGCATGCGGGGGTAGGAGAAAGGGGAGGGCTGTACAATACAGAGAAGGCAAGTATTGATTCTACAACATTTAGCTATGCTGATGGACAGTGACTGTAAAGGGGTTTATAGGGGGGAACTGGTATAGGAGAGAGCCTAGTAAACATAATATTCGTCATGTAAGTGTAGATTAATGATACCAAAAAAAAAAAAAGGCAGTTCCTGTGTGGTGACCTCCAATGAGTTCTACCCAAGGGTATAAAGGGCATATAAAAGTGTAGGGAAAAGTCCTGTTTGTGTTTATACAGAGGATCAAAGCCTAATTTGGCTACCCTGAAAATCAACTAAGATACAATATAAAAAGAACTTCCAACATCAGCACTCTCTGGAAGACTCATGCCAGAAGATGATCATCAAAAAACCCCAACAAAGATCCACACACTGCTACAGGTGTAGATGCACTCATCCCACCAGTTCCTGGACTTGCCATGGGAATGAAGAAGGAGATATCTAAGCTGGCCTGTGCATACAGTAAAACAACAAATTTGACTGGATCTATACTGTTGGAACTCAAACAAGAATTAGGAGAAGTGCAAATTGTAGTGCTCCAAAATCTTACAACTACAGACCATTTACTGTTAAAAGAACATATGGGATGTGAACAGTTCCCAGGAATGGGTTGTTTTAATTTGTCTGATTTCTCTCAGACTGTTCAAGTTCAGTTGGACAATATCCACCATATCATAGATAAGTTTTCACAAATGCCTAAGATGCCTAACTGGTTTTCTTGGTTTCACTGGAGATGGCTGGTAATTACAGGTATGCTTTGGTTATGTAACGATACTCCTATTATGTTAATGTGTGTGTGCAATTTAATTAGTAGTTTAAAACCTATACATGCTGAAGTTACTCTATAAGAAGATATGTCAAAGAAATAATCAATCTTCCCATGTTTTCTTCTGCCTGCTACTTCTATAGCTTTTCTTCTTCCTTCCTAATTACAACCCTTAAATAGAATTCGTGCCTCATATCAAATTTACCGAGTATCATAATTCTTCCAAGTGGTAAAGATACCTCAAGACAAATGCTGGGCATTGAAGCCACAGGGCATTAATATGCAAAGAAGTAAAAAGCTAACCTTTTCAAACAATAAGGCTTCTCTCTCAGTTACGATCTTTACATTTCCCTGTATGGCTCCAGAAGATGACTGGTTAGCCAGAGATGGGTAAGTTTCCTCAAGGGAGGAACAACCTAAGACAGGCACAGTCACAGGGGGGCCATCAGGTGAGAAATTGGGGATCAACAGAGGTGAGGCTTAGAACCTCACCCTCCCTGTTCTGAGAGAAATCTTCTGCATAGATGGATGTTTTATTGCCCTTGTCTAGCTTGGATTACTACATAGTCTACAGGCACACACCTGATCATCTACATTTGCTCTCTTACAACACTAAACTATGTTTTCTACCTTTATCTTGTATCTACCTACCACTTCAGCATTTTATTAAAAATAATAATAATAAAGAGAGAAATGTGGTATCCACATATAAATCAAGTATAAAAATCAAATAAGTATTCATATTTGAACTGACTGTTTATAGTTCATAATGCATTAGCAAAACCGAAAGTTTCTGTGATGACTGCCCTTGTACTGTTCACCATGTAACTTATTCACTATGTAAGAATTTGTTCTCCTTGTAAGAACTTGTTCGTTATGCTTCAGAAGTTTGGAGACTGACGAAAATTAGGCTTGGGGTGAATTAATGATTGTGCATTGAGCATTGACTCCCCTATAGAGAATTTTATTGTTGTTAACAACCATTTGATCAATAAATATGAGAGATGCCCTCACAAAAAAAAAATGTGAAGAAAAAAGTTTTTATCCAAAAATGGTAAAGAAGTCATGGTTAAATAATGACACCATGTTCTTGGATAGAAATTTTTAATGTTGTAAACTGTTATTTTTCTCTAAATTATATATTTAATTCAGACTGTGGTCAAAAAAAAAAAAAGCCTGTGGCTTCTGTCTTGCTGGCCATCTCCTGGTCTCTCATTCCCTTTTTTCTCTAATGGAAGTCAGCTGCTATGTTGTAATCTGCCCTACAGGAAGGCTGTTTGGCAGCCTCTGGTCAATGGCCAGCCAGTGAGGAGCTGAGGCCCTCAGTCCAATGGCCTGGAAGGAATGAAATCTTGCTTATAATCATGTAAGTGGGCTGGGAAGGAGATCCTCCCCCACTTAAGCCTTGAGATGACCATGGCTCTAGCCAATAGTTGATTGCTACTTTGTGAGAGACCCTGAACCAGAGGACTCAGTCAAGCCATACCTAGATTCCAGACCTGCATGAACTGTCTAAATAATAAATAATGTATTGTTGGGTACTAAATAAATAAATGAGAGTAAAAAAAAAAAAGACTTTTCTTCAATTGTCAGGGTGGACATACATCCTGGGGTTAGGCAAGAGCAGGATAAGACCATTCCTCAATTGTCAGGGCGGTTCCGCATGATAAGCTTGGTATGTAGGATTTACTGACCAAGGTTAGCTGACCAAGGGTCTCCGCTGCCTTATTCTGGTGTTCATGATTGATTATCTTGTTTTTCTCGGCCTTACCCAATTCCAGTTCACACACACTCAGGAAATGGCTTTTAGGCCCTTAAGATGGCTACTCTTATGTTAACCTATTTCTATTCTTACATTTTCTTACTAGGTCTTTTTCTGGTTTGGTACCAGGGGTAATACCAGCCTTATAAGTTTGAAAATGGTGAAGGCTTTTGGCCTCGGCTTTTCTTTGTGGGTAGTTTTTTGATTATTGATTTTTAAAAACTTGTTATGGGCCTTATTGAGATAGTCTATTTCTTGAGTCAGTTTTGTTTGTGTGTTTTTTGTAGGAATTTGTCTGTTTCTTCTAAGCTATGTAATTTGTTGACATAAAGTTGTTCATAGTATTCTATTATCGTTAATTTTAGTTTTGTAAGGTTAGTACTGATGTTACCTTTTCATTCCTGCTTTTATTCATTTGACTGGCCTCTCTACCTTCTCTCTCTTTTCTTATTTTTGCTAAAGTTTTCTTGTGTTGATATTTTCAAAGGCCAACTTTTGTTTTCAGTGATATTCTCTATTAACTTTCATTTCTATTTCATTTATTTCCACTTTGATTCTTATTTCCTTCCTTATGTTGTTTTAGTTTAGTTTTCTTTTGATAGTATCTTAAGGGGGAGTTTAGTTTATTTATTTGACATCTTTCTTCATTGTTAGTATAGATATTTATGGCTATAAAATTTCCTTTAAGTAGTACTTTAGTTGCATCTCATAAGTTTTGGTATGCTGTGTCATCATTTTCATTTAGTTCAAAATATTTTCTAGTTTCCCTTGTTATATGTTTTTTGACCTATTGGTTATTTGGGAATATAAATTCCTAACCTGTGTTAAAGTTCCACATATTTGTGAATTCCCAAAATTTCTTTCTGTTGTTGATTTCTAATTTCATTACATTGTGGTCAGAGAACCAACTTCGTGTAGTTTCATCTGTTTAAATTTTTTGAGGCTCTTTTTATGACATAGCTTGAGGAATGTTTAATATGCTTTTGAGAAAAATATGTATTCTGTTATTGGGTAGATTGTCCTATAGATGTGTTAGATTTAATTGTTTAGACTATTTTTCAAGTATTCTATATCCTTGGTGAGCTATTGCCTTGTGTTTTATCCATTAATGAAAGTAGGACTTCAGACTCTCCAAATTTTACTGTTGAAGTATTTATTTCTTCATTCAATTCTATGTCTACTTTTAGTTTTTACTTTATATATTTTGAAATTCTGTCTTCAGTGCATGCATGTTTATAATTGTTATATCTCCCTGGTGGACTGACCTTTATATCATTATACAATGTCTCTGTTTATCTCTAATAACTTTTTTTTTCTGTCAAAAAGTTTATTTGTCTGATATTAGCATAATCATTACAATTCTCTTTCCAGCCTTTTACTTTTAAGGTATTTGTGTTTTTTGAATTTCAATTGTGTGTCTTATAGAAAACATATACTTTGAGAGAGGGGCAGAAGATGGCGGCGTGAGTAGAGCAGCGGAAATCTCCTCCCAAAACAACATATATCTATGAAAATATAACAAAGACAACCCTTCCTAGAATAAAGACCAGAGGACACAGGACAATATCCAGACCACATCCGCACCTGAGAGAACCCAGCACCTCGCGAAGGGGGTAAGATACAAGCCCCGGCCCCGCGGAAGCCGAGCGCCCCTCCCCCCAGCTCCCGGAGGGAGAAGAGCAGGCAGAGCGGGAGGGAGACGGAGCCCAGGACTGCCGAACACCCAGCCCCAGCCATCCGGGCCAGAGTGCAGGGCGCTCGATACTAGGAAAACAGGGCAGCAAGAACAGTGAGCAGGCACTGGAGGCTGGGCGCCAGAGGACATAAGAAAAGCGGGCGACCATTTTTTTTTGCTTTTTTGCTCTTTTGTTTTGGCGAGCGCTTTTTGGAAGTCTTAAAGGGATAGGGACCCCAATACTAGGGAAACAGGGCAGAAAGACCGATGAGCAGAGGCCTGAGGCTGGCAACGCAGAATAAAGAAAAACGAAAGACCACCTTTTTTTTTTTTTTTTAATTAAAAAAATATTTTTTTCTTTTTTTTTTGGTGGGCGTTGTTTTGTTTGGCTGGGTGCTTTTTGGAAGTCTTAAAGGGGCAGGGCGGGTCACTTAATACAGAGGTAGGGAATCCGGGATCTCTGGGCACCCTAACCCCTGGGCTGCAGAGAGCAGGGAGGCACCTTACGGAGATAAATAGCCTCCCAGCCGCTCCTGCTCCAACGCGACTCCACCATTTTGGAGTAGCTGCCCGAGCCAGGCCACGCTCACAGCAACAGCGGAGATTAACTCCATAGCAGCTGGGCAGGAAGCAGAAACCCTGTCTGCGCGCAGCTGTGCAGCACAAGCCACTAGAGGCCGCTGTTCTCCGAGGAGAGGAGGGCCACAAACCAACAAGAAAGGAAGTCCTTCCAGCTGTCACTCGTCCCAGTTCTGCAGACTATTCCTATCACCATGAAAAGGCAAAGCTACAGGCAGACAAAGATCACAGAGACAACACCAGAGAAGGAGACAGACCAACCCAGTCTCCCTGAAAAAGAATTCAAAATAAGAATCATAAACATGCTGACAGAGATGCAGAGAAATACGCAAGAGAAATGGGATGAAGTCCGGAAGGAGATCACAGATGCCAGAAAGGAGATCGCAGAAATGAAACAAACTCTGGAAGGATTTATAAGCAGAATGGATAGAATGCAAGAGGCCATTGATGGAATTGAAATCAGAGAACAGGAACGCATAGAAGCTGACATTGAGAGAGACAAAAGGATCTCCAGGAATGAAACAATATTAAGAGAACTAAGTGACCAATCCAAAAGGAACAATATCCGTATTATAGGGGTCCCAGAAGAAGAAGAGGGAGGAAAAGAGATGGAAAGTATCTTAGAAGAAATAATTGCTGAAAACTTCCCCACACTGGGGGAGGAAGTAATCGAACAGACCATGGAAATACACAGAACCCCCAACAGAAAGGATCCAAGAAGGGCAACACCAAGACACATAATAATTAAAATGGCAAAGATCAAGGACAAGGAAAGAGTGTTAAAGGCAGCTAGAGAGAAAAAGGTCACCTATAAAGGGAAACCCATCAGGCTAACGTCAGATTTCTCAACAGAAACTCTACAGACCAGAAGAGAATGGCATGATATATTTAATACAATGAAACAGAAGGGCCTTGAACCAAGGATACTGTATCCAGCACGACTATCATTCAAATATGACGGTGGGATTAAACAATTCCCAGACAAACAAAAGCTGAGGGAATTTGCTTTCCACAAACCACCTCTACAGAACATCTTACAGGGACT
Organism: Manis pentadactyla; assembly: GCF_030020395.1. Lineage (NCBI taxonomy): Eukaryota > Metazoa > Chordata > Mammalia > Pholidota > Manidae > Manis > Manis pentadactyla. The sequence continues at coordinate 62,861,875 of NC_080026.1, forward strand.
GCTCTAGATGGGAGCACTCCTAGAAAGAACACAGCACAAAACACCCAACATATAAAGAATCGAGGAGGAGGAACAAGAAGGGAGAGAAGAAAAGAATCTCCAGATAGTGTATATAACAGCTCAATAAGAGAGCTAAGTTAGGCAGTAAGATACTAAAGAGGCTAACCTTGAACCTTTGGTAACCACGAATTTAAAGCCTGCAATGGCAATAAGTACATATCTTTCAATAGTCACCCTAAATGTTAATGGGTTGAATGCACCAATCAAAAGACACAGAGTAACAGAATGGATAAAAAAGCAAGACCCATCTATATGCTGCTTACAAGAAACTCACCTCAAACCCAAAGACATGTACAGACTAAAAGTCAAGGGATGGAAAAACATATTTCAAGCAAACAACAGTGAGAAGAAAGCAGGGGTTGCAGTACTAATATCAGACAAAATAGACTTCAAAACAAAGAAAGTAACAAGAGATAAAGAAGGACACTACATAATGATAAAGGGCTCAGTCAAACAAGAGGATATAACCATTCTAAATATATATGCACCCAACACAGGAGCACAAGCATATGTGAAACAAATACTAACAGAACTAAAGGGGGATATACACTGCAATGCATTCATTCTAGGAGACTTCAACACACCACTCACACCAAAGGATAGATCCACTGGGCAGAAAATAACTAAGGACACGGAAGCACTGAACAACACAGTAGAGCAGATGGACCTAATAGATATCTATAGAACTCTACATCCAAAAGCAGCGGGATATACATTCTTCTCAAGTGCACATGGAACATTCTCCACAATAGACCACATACTAGGCCACAAAAAGAGCCTCAGAAAATTCCAAAAGATTGAAATCCTACCAACCAACTTTTCAGACCACAAAGGCATAAAACTAGAAATAAACTGTACAAAGAAAGCAAAGAGGCTCACAAACACATGGAGGCTTAACAACACGCTCCTAAATAATCAATGGATCAATGACCAAATCAAAATGGAGATCCAGCAATATATGGAAACAAATGACAACAACAACACTAAGCCCCAACTTCTGTGGGACACAGCAAAAGCAGTCTTAAGAGGAAAGTATATAGCAATCCAAGCATATTTAAAAAAGGAAGAGCAAACCCAAATGAATGGTCTAATGTCACAATTATCGAAATTGGAAAAAGAAGAACAGATGAGGCCTAAGGTCAGCAGAAGGAGGGACATAATAAAGATCAGAGAAGAAATAAATAAAATTGAGAAGAATAAAACAATAGCAAAAATCAATGAAACCAAGAGCTGCTTCTTCGAGAAAATAAACAAAATAGATAAGCCTCTAGCCAGACTTATTAAGAAAAAAAGAGAGTCAACACAAATCAACAGTATCAGAAACGAGAAAGGAAAAATCACGACGGACCCCACGGAAATGCAAAGAATTATTGGAGAATACTATGAAAACCTATATGCTAACAAGCTGGGAAACCTAGGAGAAATGGACAACTTCCTAGAAAAATATAACCTTCCAAGATTGACCCAGGAAGAAACAGAAAATCTAAACAGACCAATTACCAGCAACGAAATTCAAGCGGTAATCAAAAAACTACCAAAGAACAAAACCCCCGGGCCAGATGGATTTACCTCAGAATTTTATCAGACATACAGGGAAGACATAATACCCATTCTCCTTAAAGTTTTCCAAAAAATAGAGGAGGAGGAGATACTCCCAAACTCATTCTATGAAGCTAACATCACCCTAATACCAAAACCAGGCAAAGACACCACCAAAAAAGAAAACTACCGACCAATATCCCTGATGAACGTAGATGCAAAAATACTCAACAAAATATTAGCAAACCGAATTCAAAAATACATCAAAAGGATCATACACCATGACCAAGTGTGATTCATCCCAGGGATGCAAGGATGGTACAACATTTGAAAGTCCATCAACATCATCCACCACATCAACAAAAAGAAAGACAAAAACCACATGATCGTCTCCATAGATGCTGAAAAAGCATTTGACAAAGATCAACATCCATTCATGTTAAAAACTCTCAGCAAAATGGGAATAGAGGGCAAGTACCTCAACATAATAAAGGCCATCTATGATAAACCCACAGCCAACATTATATTGAACAGCGAGAAGCTGAAAGTATTTCCTCTGAGATCGGGAACTAGACAGGGATGCCCACTCTCTCCACTGTAATTTAACATAGTACTGGAGGTCCTAGCCAAGGCAATCAGACAAAATAAAGAAATACAAGGAATCCAGATTGGTAAAGAAGAAGTTAAACTGTCACTATTTGCAGATGACATGATACTGTACATAAAAAACCCTAAAGACTCCACCCCAAAACTACTAGAACTGATATCGGAATACAGCAAAGTTGCAGGATACAAAATCAACACACAGAAATCTGTGGCTTTCCTATATACTAACAATGAACCAACAGAAAGAGAAATCAGGAAAACAACTCCATTCACAATTGCATCAAAAAAATTAAATACCTAGGAATAAACCTAACCAAAGAAGTGAAAGACTTATACTCTGAAAACTGCAAGTCACTCTTAAGAGAAATTAAAGGGGACACTAACAGATGGAAACTCATCCCATGCTCGTGGCTAGGAAGAATTAATATCGTCAAAATGGCCATCCTGCCCAAAGCAATATACAGATTTGATGCAATCCCTATGAAACTACCAGCAACATTCTTCAATGAACTGGAACACATAATTCAAAAATTCATATGGAAACACCAAAGACCCCGAATAGCCAAAGCAATCCTGAGAAAGAAGAATAAAGTAGGGGGGATCTCACTCCCCAACTTCAAGCTCTACTATAAAGCCATAGTAATCAAGACAATTTGGTACTGGCACAAGAGCAGAGCCACAGACCAATGGAACAGACTAGAGAATCCAGACATTAACCCAGACATATATGGTCAATTAATATTTGATAAAGGAGCCATGGACATACAATGGAGAAATGACAGTCTCTTCAACAGATGGTGCTGGCAAAACTGGACAGCTACATGTAGGAGAATGAAACTGGACCATTGTCTAACCCCATATACAAAAGTAAACTCAAAATGGATCAAAGACCTGAATGTAAGCCATGAAACCATTAAACTCTTAGACGAAAACATAGGCAAAAACCTCTTAGACATAAACATGAGTGACCTCTTCTTGAACATATCTCCCCGGGCAAGGAAAACAACAGCAAAAATGAGTAAGTGGGACTGTATTAAGCTGAAAAGCTTCTGTACAGCAAAAGACACCATCAATAGAACAAGAAGGATCCCTACAGTATGGGAGAATATATTTCAAAATGACACATCCGATAAAGGCTTGACGTCCAGAATATATAAGGAGCTCACACGCCTCAACAAACAAAAAACAAATAACCCAATTAAAAAATGGGCAGAGGAACTGAACAGACAGTTCTCCAAAAAAGAAATACAGATGGCCAACAGACACATGAAAAGATGCTCCACATCGCTAATTATCAGAGAAATGCAAATTAAAACTACAATGAGGTATCACCTCACACCAGTAAGGATGGCTGCCATCCAAAAGACAAACAACAACAAATGTTGGCGAGGCTGTGGAGAAAGTGGAACCCTCCTACACTGCTGGTGGGAATGTAAACTAGTTCAACCATTGTGGAAAGCAGTATGGAGGTATATCAAAATGCTCAAAACAGACTTACCATTTGACCCAGGAATTGCACTCTGAGTAATTTACCCTAAGAACGCAGCAATCAAGTTTGAGAAAGACAGATGCACCCCTATGTTTATTGCAGCACTATTTACAATAGCCAAGAATTGGAAGCAACCTAAATGTCCATCGATAGATGAATGGATAGAGAAGAAGTGGTACATATACACAATGGAATACTACTCAGCTGTAAGAAAAGGGCAAATCCAATCATTTGCAGCAACATGGATGGAGCTGGAGGGTATTATGCTCAGTGAAACAAGCCAAGCAGAGAAAGAGAAATAGCAAACGATTTCACTTATCTGTGGAATATAAGAACAAAGGAAAAACTGAAGGAACAAAACAGCAGCAGAATCACAGAACTCAAGAATGGACTAACAGGTACCAAAGGGAAAGGGACTGGGGTGGATGGGTGGGTAGGGAGGGATAAGGGGGGGAGAAGTAGGGGGGTATTAAGATTAACATACATGGGGGGGTAGGAGAAAAGGGAGGGCTGTACAACACAGAGAAGGCAAGTAGTGACTCTACAACATTTTGCTATGCTGATGGACAATGACTGTAAAGGGTTCTATAGGGGAGACCTGGTATAGGGGAGAGCCTCGTAAACATAATATTCGTCATGTAAGTGTAGATTAGTGATACCAAAAACAAAGCAAAAAAAAAAAAAGTGGGCAGTTCCTGTGTGGTAACTTCCAACGAGTTCTACACAAGGGTATAAAGGGCATATAAAAGTGTAGGCAAAGGGTCTGTTTGTGTTTATACAGAGGATCAAAGCCTAATTGGGCTACCCCGAAAATGAGCTAAGATACGATATGAAAAAGAACTTCCAACATCTGCACTCTCTGGAAGACTCATGCCAGAAGATGATCATCAAATAACCCCAACAAAGATCCACGCACTGCTACAGCTGTAGATGCACTCATCCCACCAGTTCCTGGACTTGCCATGGGAATGAGGAAGGAGATATCTAAGCTGGCCTGTGCATACAGTAAAACAACAAATTTGACTGGATCTATACTGTTGGAACTCAACCAAGAATTTGGAGAAGTGCAAATTGTAGCGCTCCAAACTCTTACAACTACAGACTATTTACTGTTAAAAGAACATATGGCATGTGAACAGTTCCCAGGAATGGGTTGTTTTAATTTGTCTGATTTCTCTCAGACTGTTCAAGTTCAGTTGGACAATATCCATCATATCATAGATAAGTTTTCACAAATGCCTAAGGTGCCTTAATGGTTTTCTTGGTTTCACTGGAGATGGCTGGTAATTACAGATATGCTTTGGTTATGTAACTATACTCCTATTATGTTAATGTGTGTGCACAATTTAAGTAGTAGCTTAAAACCTATATATGCTGAAGTTACTCTACAAGAAGATATGTCAAAGAAATAATCAATCTTCCCAAGTTTTCTTCCATCTGCTACTTCTATAGCTTTTCTTCTTCCTTCCTAATTACAACCCTTAAATAGAATTCGTGCCTCATATCAAATTTACCGAGTATCATAACTCCTCCAAGTGGTAAAAATACCTCAAGACAAATGCTGGGCATAGAAGCCACAGGGCATAAATATGCAAAGATGTAAAAAGCTAACCTTTTCAAACAATAAGGCTTCCCTCTCACTTACCAACTTCACATTTCCCTGTATGGCCCCGGAAGATGACTGGTTAGCCAGAGACGGGTAAGATTCCTCAAGGGAGGAACAACCTAAGACAGGCACAGTCGCAGGGGGGCCATCAGGTGAGAAATTGGGGATCAACAGAGGTGAGGCTTAGAACCTCACCCCCCCTGTTCTGAGAGAAATCTTCTGCATCCGTGGATGTTTTATTGCCCTTGTCTAGCTTGGATTAACACATAGTCTACAGGCACACACCTGATCATCTACATTTGCTCTCTTACAACACTAAACTATGTTTTCTACCTTTATCTTGTATCTACCTACCACTTCAGCATTTTATTAAAAATAATAATAATAAAGAGAGAAATGTGGTATCCACATATAAATCAAGTATAAAAACCAAATGAGTATTCATATTTGAACTGACTGTTTATAGTTCATAATGCATGAGCAAAACCGAAAGTTTCTGTGATGACTGCCCTTGTAGTGTTCACTATGTAACTTATTCATTATGTAAGAATTTGTTCTACATGTAAGAACTTGTTTGTTATGCCTCAGAAGATTGGAGAATGACGAAAATTAGGCTTGGGGTGGATTAATGATTGTGCATTGAGCATTGACTCCCCTATACAGAATTTTATTGTTGTTAACAACCATTTGATCAATAAATATGAGAGATGCCCTCACAAAAAAAAAAAAAAAAAAAGGACAGACTTCCAATGGTAAAATAAATAAGTAACAGGGATGTAATGTATAGCATAAGGAATATAGTCAAGATATTGTAACAGCTTGGTAGGGTGATAGCTGGAACCTCGAATTATGTATATAAATGTTCTACCACTGTGTTGTACACTTGAAACTAATGTAATGTAATACTGTGCGTCAACTACCCTTCAATAAAAAATAATTATTAAAAAAAAAAAAAAAAGAAAACATATAGTTTGATCTTTTTTTTTCTTCTATTTTTGTAATAAAGTCTGATCATCTCTTCCTTTTGACTAGATTATTTAACTCATTCACTTTTAATGCCATCACTGGTATGACTGGATTTTTGTCTGCCACTTTATTCCTTATTTCCTATAAGTAGCATGTCTTTTATTTCCTCTATTCCTCTTTACTGCTTTCTTTTCCATAAAGTGAATATTTTTTAACATTTAAATTCTTCTATATATTTTTTTGCTGTATTTTGAGTTATTTTCTTTGTGGTTGCCTTATGTATATGAATATTTCTTCTAGATCCTGATTTATTTCACATATATACCCAGGAGTGGAATTGCTGATCATATGGTAATTCTGTTTAATTTTAGGGGGAATCACCATACTGTTTTACACAGTGGCTGCAACATTAAACATTTGCACTAGCAATGCACAAGGATTCTGTTTCTCCAGATCCTCACCCAGTTATTTTATGTTGTTTTGATAAACAGCCATTCTTTTTTTTTTTCTTTTCTTTTCTTATGGCCTGCCTCTTTCTTTGGCCACGTACTTCATGCTGAGACAGGGACGGTGGGTGTAGTCAAAGTAGGGAGAGGGCCTCCAGGAACAGCAGGGCAGAATATTTACAGTCAGAGCAATATAACAATGGACAAAGAAGTCCCCATTGAAACTCTGTTAAGCATTTTGCAAAGTCCAAGTCACACTAATTCTCTAGGGAAAGATACCTAATAATATAGACATCTTCAGTGAGATCAGTTAAAGGTCAAAAGGCTAGGAGCAACTTGGCCTGGAATGTTTGAGTGTTCTGCAAGAGTATCAGCATAACCCGTGACCCCGCTGTCAACCCTGGCAATCAGACTATGACCCAGCCCACCTTGAGGACAGGGCAGGTGATGCAAATCCACACCCCTAAGTTTTTTTCATTTTCTCGAAAAATCCTCAACTGCCTATAAAACCCCCTAGACAACGCACCACTACAGGCTCTCTTGTCCCCTCCTGGTGTGAGCCAGGAGCTTCATTATCTCACTTTGTTTCTAAATAAAAGCCTGTACCTTTCTCTCCTACCTTGAGTGTTTGTGAAGCTCATTCTTCAGCTTTGTGAACAAGAACCCCGGCATCAATGCCGCTGCTCTGGTGCTGGACTGGAGACAACTACATGCTTTTCTCAGATGACTTCCTTTCTTTACACATGGGGCAGTGAGTGGGGCAGTAGCCCTTGTTCTTCTGCCTCTCCTGGCATGGAACTTCCTCTCTTGGCATGGAATTCCTACCATATGACTGATCTGGAATAAGGGCACCTCAGAGCTCAGTATTCTTGGCCAGCTGCACTTGGGATAGAGCTTGTGCGCTAAGAGTGGAGTCTTAAGTAGAAGAAAGGAGTGTCAGACCTCTTGCCCAAGCTTGCCTGGAATAGAGCTTCTGCAAAAAAGAGTCAGTTGAGATGAGAAATGGTGGTGGTCTGCCCCTCACAGGGTGAAATAATAGCTCTAGACTTGGAGCCTGGGGGACAACAGAGACGTGTTGTCTTAGCTGCACATCCCTGAAATAGATCTTCTCTTTCACTGAGTTGGGTGGAGGGCAAGGAGGGAGTAGGTCAAGACTTAAATGCCACAGACACTCACTGCTTTTACTGAGATTAGTAGATTTTCTTGGTAAATGTTTTTTCATCTATTGTATGCATTTAGGACAATTTCCAGTCACTCTACTATTTTTTTGTTTTGTTTTTAGTTTTCACCAGTTCTGGTTGTTTCACTCTGAAGAATCTCTGTGGAGCTCTCATGCCATCATTGTGGAAATGCTTCTTATCATTGCTTCCTAACAGCTGAGAAGTGAAACTTCTTTTCCAAATTAAATCTCAAAAGGAAGTAGATAAAAGTGGAGATGCTCCATTTGAACAGAAAGTGAACTAATGATGGGACTGATTGGCTTTTTTCTTATTTCATCCACTCCCCCGACCCCTATCCTCCAAGCCCTTGATATAGGTGGGAACACTGTTTGAGAATCACTTGCTTTTAGGAGCACTCACTTCATGCACTGGCCATTCACAGTTTTTCCCTGCATGCCCTCATCCACTCTTCCCATGTGTAATGGTCACAGTTCCACCAGAGAAACAGAACCAGAAGGATATGTGTTGTGAGTAAAATTGTAGTATTTCCAGAATATCTCGCCAGGCTTTAGTACATCTGCCTATCAACAGGTGCTCAAGGGTGGAGAGAAGTATGGCTTTAGGGCATTTGCATCATTCCTCAGGGGTGGAGAGAAGTTCATCTCCATATCAATGGGTAATTACCTGGGCAACCAAGGGCGTGTCTGAACCTGAGAGGTTAAGGGGAGAGGGCTGGCTTGCTTGCTGAATTGCTTCTTTAGGAGCAAAGGAGACAGCCTTGGACTGCAGTTTGTAAGCAATAAACGGGTTTTAAATTTTATTTCTCCTTTTGACTGGTTTCAGTTTTTAGAGGTAACTTTCCCTGGACTTACATCTGGTGGTAGTCGACAGGATTCCTCTGAACCCAAAATCTGTCTTAATGGGTGCAACCTTTGGGAGAGTCATCCCTAGAAATGGTGGGGAGAAGTGCTCATGATGAGGGAAGTGCATCTACACTTGTGTGGTCATGGAGGCGCTGAGAAAGGGACCATGGGTGTAGTCAGAGTAGTGTGAGGGCCTCCAGGAAAAGCAGGGCAGAATATTTACAATCAGAGCAATGTAACAATGGGAAAAGAAGTCTCTATTGAACTCTGTGTTAAGCATTATTCAAAGTCAGGGTCACACTAATTCTCTAGGGAAAGATACCAGACTAAGAATATAGACATCTTCAGTGAGATCAGTTAAAGGTCAAAAGGCCAGGAGCAACTTGGGCTGGAATATTTGAGTGTTCTGCAAGGGTATCTGCATAATCCGTGACTGCTGTCAGCCCTAGCAGTCAGACTATGACCCAGCCCACCTTGAGGACAGGGCAGGTGGTAAAGGTCCACACCCCTAAGCCTTTTTTTTGATGTTCTTGAAAAATCCTCAACTGCCTATAAAACCCCCTAGACAACGCACCACTATGGGCTCTCTTTGTCCCCTCCTGGCATGAGCCAGGAGCTCTTTCCTCTCACTTTATTTCTAAATAAAAGCCTGTACCTTGCTCTTCTACCTTGAGTGTTTGTGAAGCTCATTCTTCAGCTTCATGAACAAGAATCCCGGCATCAGTGCCACCACTGCTGCTGGCTGTGCCAACCCCGGCTCATGGCCCAAGCCTAACGCTACTGCTTCTGCCACTGCTGCTGCTCCTGCTGCTGGCCAGAGCCTGATCACAACTATGGAAAGGAGCAGAGGTCCAGGTCACCTTGATAGAAAAGCAACTGGCTGCTGTGTACCACACCTTGCTGGCTAAGGAGCCCATCACTGGAACAGCTCTGACTAAGGTAATAACCACCTATCCCATTACAGGGTGGGTAGGAGACTGGACCCAAAGGCCACGGAGTGGTGTGGCACATCATCTGACTGGCCATTTGCCTTTGGTGTCCCCAGGGAATAATGAAGCATACACATTGGCCCAGGTGCACTGGCTAGAAGGAAAGTCTGCCTCTGATGTGGCCCAATGGTTACATCTGCATTTGTTGCACGTGGGGCAAAAGACAATGTGGGCTGTAGCCCATCAATGTAGCTTGCCATTGACCTTTGAAGAAGTCAGCTGAGCCTGGAAGGAATGCCCTGCACATTGTGCAGATCAGCAAACCACCAAGAGGGGCCTAGAGTGTCTCTTTGCAGCCTATGGCTGGTCGCCGGTGATTCAGAGTGATCAGGGCACCCACTTTATTGGACATGTGTTGCAAGAATGGGCACAGCAATTAGGAATAAAATGGGCATAGCCCTGGACATTTCAACACATGGACTGGCAATGGCTGGCTCTTCTGGCACCTTGGGGATAAGACCTGGAAGCTGGCCTCCTGTGTATTCCTGGAATAACAGCAAAGTGGCCCCCCCAAAATCACAGTTATTTGCTTCTACAGTCCTTGTGTCCTGGATGCATCCCCTGGCTGCAGCTGCCGTCTGATGGCTGGAATGGAGGAGCTTTAGCCTTAATTGGCATGGGACTTTGAACCTAGCTAAATCCTCTGGCTTAAGAATTATCATGATTGTGTTGCTGTTGTCAAGAAAAAAATGCTTAGAGAGGCTTGATTTTGTCTAATGTTTGGATAAAGTTTTGTGAGCAATCTATCATGGTTGTTAGGAATGAGTAAACAAGTATAGAAACATATTTTGTGCTTATTGAGAAATTGTGCTGTAAAGTACATTTACTTAATCTGCATAGGCTGAATCCTCTGGTTTGAGGATTATCATGATTTTATTGTTGTTGCTATTGTATGTCATTAGTTCGAAGAGGGGGAATGAAAAAATTGTAAGGTGAGATTTCTGGAGGGGTGGCCTGTGGGTAAAATTGTAATATTTCTGGACACCTGGCTTTAGTTCATCTGCATATCAACAGGTGCTCAAGGGTGGAGAGAAGTATGGCTTTAGGGCATTTGCATAATTTCTCAGAGGTGCAGAGAAGTTTATCTCCATATCAATGGGTAATTACCTGGGCAACCTAGGGCGTGTCTAAACCTGAGAGGTTGAGAGGGGGCTGTCTTGCTTGCTGTCTTGTTTTTCCAGAAGCAGAGGAGAGAGATGGCCCTGGGCTGCAGTTTGTAAACAATAAACAGGTTTTAAACTTTATTTCTCCCTTTAACTGGTATTGGTTTTTAGAGGTGTTTTGCTCCGGGATTTCCTTTCCCCCAGACTTACAGTGTACATAAGAAGAGAAGTTTTGGAAGGATGGTCTTATATGATTATGGGGGCTGGGTAAGCAAGTCTGAAATCTGTAGGACAGGCTATTAGGAAGGGCAGACTGGACACTCAGGCAGGAGCTGATGATGCAGCTGTCCACAGGAGGAAATTCCTCTTTCTCAGGAAAAACTCACTTATGTTCTTAAAGCCTTTAACTGATTGGATCGGGCCCACCCAGATTAATCCAGGATAATCTCTTTTATGTAAAGTCAACTGACTGTAGATATTAATCATATCTGCAAAAAATCTTTACAGCAACAGGTAGGAGTATGTTTAAATAACTGAGTACTATAGCCTCGCCAGGTTGACACATAAAGCTGACCACCGTGCCAGGCTTCAAATACTGTGCTGCTCCTTGAATGCTCTACATCTTCTCATTCCTATGAAATCTTGTCATATGTCTTACCCTTGGTCCTATTTTCCTTCTCTGTCTCTTGATACCCTCCTCCAAGCATCTACACAAATGTTGCTTATTTCATGGAGCCCTTTTTGACTTCCCCAGGCAGAGTGAGCTGTACCTCTTATGAGCTCCCAACTTTTGCTCATGGCCATGTTTCACAATTGCCACTCTGTTCCTATTTGCTTGTTTCCACCTCCCCCAACATATTCAGAAGTACTTGAGGGCCAGGACTGTATCTTACTCATCTCTTGGTATTTATCATGATGCTAGGCATGGAAAAGCTGTAAAAAGATCCTAGGTAACTTGAGTTACTGGAGATCCTGCAATTTGCTAGGAGAGCATGGTGTCTATGGTTGGCTCAGACAGGCAGCATGACCAAGAGCCAGAGAGAGTATCTGTAACTTCCTCTCCAGCTGGTTGCATCATCCCTTGACTCACGGAGGGAAACTTGTGGCTTGTCCACAGGAAGCCCTGTAGCCACTGTACTCATAACTGCAGCAGAGCAAGTGTGCCCAGCCAGCAGGACAACATGGCCCCAGAGCCCTGGCTGGCCAGGGAAGTGACTGGGGACAGGTCCTTCTGAGCATCATTTTCCTCTGGAGGGTTTTTGTGGGACCATACCTTCTTTTGGCCAGCTCCTAACATTTATAGCCCATTTCAGTTTCTCCTGGCTCATTTGCATAGTTAAACAGAATCAAGCACTGTCTACCCCTGAGCACTAAACAGAAATACTCATTGGAGCACTAAACAGAAATACTCATTGGAAAAAAAAAAGAAGGAAAAAGAAATCAATTGCCCCAACCCAATCTCCCCATCTGTGCCTGTGGGTAAAATTGTAACATTTCCAGAGTATCTCACCTGGCTTTAGTGCATTTGCATATCCTTATGGGTGGAGAGAAGTTCATCTCCATGTCAATGGGTAATTACCTGGGCAACCAAGGGCGTGTCAACCTGAGAGGTTAAGCGGAGGGGGCTGGCTTGCTTGCTGGCTTGCTTCTTCTGGAGCAGGAGAGAGAGACAGCCTTGGACTGCAGTTTGTAAGCAATAAACAGGTTTTAAACTTTATTTCTCCCTTTGACTGATTTCAGTTTTTAGAGGTATTTTGCCCTGGGATTTTCTCTCCCTGGACTTACAGTGCCCTAGAACAGATGACCTCATGGTCCTGGTGGATTTCCTGTCAATGTGGATGTTACCAGCTCCTTCCAACCCCATTGTTTGTTTAGTTGCCATTTGTCCTATTCCAGGAAGAATAAGAGGCATAAGACTTTCTTAAGAAGTCCATGTATCTTTGTAAGGATCTGTTGAAAGAATAATAATAAAACAAACACCTATTGTGGCTCCCTCTATCTGTGATCAAAGCTTAGACACTTTTGGATGAACGCCTCTCCTGCCTTGACCTTCTCCTCTTTGTGCCCTTCAGAATAAGACCAGACTATTGTGGGTTGGTCCCCTCCTATCCATCAAGGCTGTTCCATAAATGGTGCAGGACACTTCACACTACCTTATCTTGGTTTATGCTTTCCTAAGACCCAGGTAGGTGGCTCAATTCAACTACTCTATTTTATTTAGGAAGACAAAGCTCATCAATGTTCTTCCTTTGGAACTTCTTTATTAAGTACAAAGATACTTTTTGATATAGAAAGGACAAGATGCAGATAGACTTGTTATATTTGTGATTAGTATTTTTTCAAAAGGGGAATCATTCTCATACTCAGGTTGAAACCCACATGATAGTTTTCACTCAGAGATTAAGTAATCACAAGAGGTTTTCTCTGCATGTCCTGACTGAACAAGCACAAGAGAAATAATTCACTCAGGGGTCTGAGCATGCTCATTCCTTCTCAGAGAGGCCTGATCTAACCTGCCTGAAAGGATCCCTGTTTTTTCTCTCTTCACACCTGTGAACTTCATCACATTTACCAGTGCCTGACATTGTCTTGTGTCTTTCCTTGCCTGTGTCTCCCACCAGGGGCTGGGCACTGTGAGATGTTGCCAGTTCTATTCCCATTCACATGTGTGATCCCTACAAGGATTTGTGGTGACACGTAGGTGGGAGGAAAGGGAGCTAATAATTTTTTAGGCACTCTGTGCTAACAAATTTTACATAGACTATCTTATTTATTCTTACAACACCTCCAGGAAGCAAACATCATTACTTGATTTTACAGAGAAGGCAGCTGTAGCTCCAGGCTGAAGTGGGTTTCAGCTCTGGGCAAGTTCACTCTGGATTCACTGAGACTGAAAAATGACAATGGAACATTGGGGGTAAAAAGGGGCTTATACCAAGCCTTATTCTTATGGTGGCAGGTCAAGAGCTAGGACCCAACTGCCTCTAGGGAAGTCTGCATGTGGCAGGTCCGTGTCTGTCTCTGCCTCTAATTCAGCCACTGCCTCAGATGCTGCCTGCACTCCAGCCTCTGCTTTTCACACCAGGCAGAGTTCTTTTTATAGCAACACTGGCAATAATGGCTTATTGCCAACAGGTATGCAAGGATGTGCCTGTGCAGTAGGCTAAGTATTACATCGCTACCTGTACACAGTGGGCAAGTAGATTAAGATCAGGTGAGGAGCCTGGCCTTGGAACTTCCACTTTCTCTGCAGAAGCCCAAGTTCAAATATCTCCTGAATGGCACTGTATGTGTGTAAGCATGTGTGTGCATGTAAATGTCTCAGGGATGTGAGGACTGCAATCAGTATGCAAGAAAACATCACTAAGAGTGAAAAAAATCTTAAAGGAGAATGCTCCAGCCTGATAAAAAAAATCCCAATACCTAAAAATATCAATTATATGTGTGATGTTAGCTAACCTTTACTGAGGACTTTATGCTGCCAGGCATTCTATCAAGAATTTTATTTGGGCAGGTACTATTTTCACTTTCACTTTTCAAATGGGGAAACTGAAGTAAAGAGGTACCAAGTCACAATCTAAGGCTGCACACCTAGCATGAAATGATGAAAAACTAAAATCAAAATGGAGTCAGCATGGCTAAGGGCCACAACTAAAATGGAGCCTAAATGTATTAGGGAAATGGGGTCTGCACACATCAGCAGTCTCACATCTCAGAAGAATGCCAAACTGCATTCCTGAGACCACCATTGGGACACGCCTGACTCTGACCATAGCAACTAAATCAGAAACTGAATAATGTACAAACCTCTCTGCTGGCTCCAATTATAAAATATTCAAAACAACTTGTGTTAATGAATTAACTTCCTGCCATTTACTTTTAAAGACCCTAAACATTGCCAGCAATTCAGAGTATAATTCAGCTACCTAAATCTGTGTCTCCTGGATTATAATCCCTAAGACCTCAAATAAACCCAACTTTTTTACAGCTTTGTCTTTCTTGGTTGACACTAGTAAGTGGTAGAGTGAGATTTGAATCTTGACAGTCTAACTCCAGGGCCCAGCCTGTAACCAAAGATGTAGGGGAGAAGGGAGGTGTGACTTGTAAAATGAATGAAACACCCCACACCCACACCTTTTACAGTTTAAGTATTTTGGACCCATGAGACTACTGATAATAGTATTGACTCACATTTGCATAGCACTTTGTACATTCCAAAACATTTTCTTGCCCATGACTTCACTGTGCTTCTCACAATGACTCTGAGAGGCTGGAGAGGTGAGTGTTATTCTCAGCTGACAGTTGGGAAAGAGAAGCTCAGAAAGGTGAGATGATTTGCCCAGTAATCTGTTCCATGAGGTGGCCACAATGTCTCTCGTTCATCTCACTTGTCTGGGACTGGAGGTTGGTGGGATTTCATACCAAGTATCAGATCCCCAGAGACCAAGTCTGAAACTAAAGGTCCTGTTTGGGGAGGGAAATTGGGAAGCCAAAGGTGGGAGGAAGTGGATAAGGAAAGGCCAAACTTCTCTTTATCCAGTTTTGCAGACAAGCACTTTATATCTTTGATCTTAAAGCACTTTATATCTTTGTGCTGAGCTGGTGGCAAAATTAAGAGCTGCTCCACAGTTAAGTAGTGGGGTGGGAATCATGGTTGGGGAGGTTAATTCTCCTGGTTTTCATCTCAATAGTAGGCCACCAAGTGATGGTAGCAAAAGGGGAGAGTAGGGAGGGTAAATCTGGAGTGCAAAGGGCTGTCAAGTTTCTTCACTAAGCCTGATACTTCTTGGAGGAGTCAGAAATATCTCTGAGGTTTCCTGCCTTTCGGGAAAAGGCTGACTCCATCACCAACCAGTCAGTGCTCAGTATTGCGGTTTGCATTTAGTAGGTGCTCAACAAATGTTGAATCAGTGAATCTGCTTTTTGCTTAAATCTTGATTTTTTAAATCAGGCAAACCCATCCATTCTTTGATTCTGCATTTTGTTGTTTCTCATTTAATGTTATCTGATAAACTCTGATATTTTACTTATGGGTTGGCGAGCTGACAAGTTGCTATAACAGTCTGTAAATTTGTTTGTAGGTATTTGATGCACTGTCCAGGCATGAGTGGTCTGAGTCCAAATTTCTTAATGTGAAGGACACCATTTCTCACTAAAAGAACCTAGAGCTCCTTGGAGAAATGGTTGATTTCAGGTCAGGACCAGGAAATCTTCAAGATAGACCTGGAGAATTTGTGGGATCTGAAAGAAAGGAAGCTTGATAGCTACTGGGATTATATCAAAGACCCTTAGTCCAACTTCAAGAGGCTCATACAGGGTCAATTTGGGCATGAAAACAATAATAACTAAAGTGACTGATACAAAATCAAAACAAGTTGTTGATCATTTTTCTGGTTGCTAGAGCACCTGCTTTTTATTCTGAAAGCAGGTGAATAAAGGATGAAAAAATAAAGTGAGAAACATCAGTTTTTATGGTGGTCCAAAATAAAATGTAACTCAACACCAGTCTGGAACTATCCTAGGAACTAAAATGAGCAGCAGGAATTTGAGGTCAAAAGACAGCAAGAACTTTAAGGATCATTTAATCTCACTGTCTGGTATGTCAATGTCTTCTATAAATTCTCCACCAACGTTCTGCCCACAACATGCTCGAACACTCTTGGGAATACGGACTTCACTGTCCGACCAGGCAGCCCATTCTATCTCTGGTTCACTCTGAGAATCTGAAAGCCATTATGTGACCCCAAGTCTGTCCCTCTAAAGCTTTTGCCTATTGTTCCTAATTAGACTCCTTAAAGTCACATACACACATAATACTAGCTCATAGGCTTTATCAGGACCCATGGTTCTCTGTTGACTTCTGTGTGGAGAATTGGTTAAGTAAGAGTATGAGATCTAGCATCAGACCACCTGGGTTCAGATCACTGGCACACTAGCCTTGTGTCAGGAAAGTTGTTTAACCACTCTGAACCTTGTTTTCTTCATCTGTAAAATGGGGTTAATAATTTCTATGTCATAGTCTTGTTATAAGGGGCACATGCACACAAAACGTGTGTTTTGTGGTATCAAATATTATTAATAATTAAAATACTTTTTATCAAATATGTATACAGCATAAAAATAATCAAATAAATGCTGTACCCAACACTCAGCTTAAGAAAGACAGCATTAACCGTATCTTTGAAGGCCCCTGGTGACTAACTGGCACATCAACTTTACTTTCCTCAAAGTAGACATGCACTTGAACTTTGTATATATCATTCCCTTGACTTTCTTTGTTGTTTTATCTCAAATGTTTTATGAGTTTTAATTAATAACTAATGTTTTTAGTTAATTAATATTATATTCAGTGTTACATGATTTTGACTATTCAGTGTTACATGATTTTGACCTTTCTTAAATGGAGTAACACTATTTTTCTGTGACTTTACCCTACAGATAATCCTGATTTCCTTCCATGTTAAGGTTTGTAAGCTGTACTTCCTTTTCTCTATAACCAACTCTATAACTGGCAAAGCATGATGAAATCACCTCTCATCTAGAAAAAAAGAAAAAAAGAAAGCTGAAATGTTTGTTTCTGATTGTAGAGCTATGCTCGTTGGGCGCAATCTCCTTGAGCAGAGCAGACAGCTTGAACATCTATAAGGTTTTGGGGAAGTAGGGTTCAGAGACTGGTGGACTTTCAGAAGCATACACAGGTTGACGTCATCTGTAGACTTGGGTGAGTGCTGTGGACTGGGGTGAGTGCATCCCTGATTGGCCGACCCAGAAGTGAAGGGCTGACACTGATCAGTAAATTTACAAAATCATATTCACTGAGATGCATTGTTCTGGATCAACTGAACAGTTTTAAAATGTGTTCTAGTGCCTACTTGTTACTAGGGCTACAGAAAATCAGCCAATTTCTAAATTTGTAAGAATATTTTTATTTTTATAACATTCCACGAATGAATATACGTCAACATACTCACCTGTCTCCAGTTGATTGTCTTTATTGTTTGTTCGTTATTTGATCATCACTGCTGTGAATGTTCTTATTCATCTCTTAGTGCTTGTGTGCAAAAGATTTGGAAGGTATATAGAAGCAAGTGAATTACAGAGTCAAGGAGCATGTGTCTTTATTAGGTAATGACAAATTCATCAAAATTAATTGATTTACACTTACAACAGCAGTATATGAGGTCTGCTTCTTCCACATTTTCAAGGATATCAGATTGTCAGATTTAATGTTTTCCCCCATTCTGGTGGATTTTAAATGGTATCTTAATTCTTATTTCACTGACTATTAATGAAATTGGGAAACTTCATATGTTTAAAGGTAATTTTGATTTCCACTTTGAGGATATATCTATACAACCTTTCTATTGTCTTTTTAAATAATTAATTTTTAGGATTGTCTTAGTCTGTTTGGGCTGCTCTAATAAAAATAGCAATGACTGGGTGGCTTATAAACAACAGATATTTATTTCTTACAGTTCTGGAGGCTGGGAAGTCTACCATCATGGTGTCAGGAGATTTGGCATCTGGTGAGAGTCTGTCTCTTGATTCATAGTTGGCCATCTTTTCACTGTTTTACTCACATGAAGGAAGGGACAAGAGAGTTCTCTGGGTCCTTTTAATAAGGGGACTAATCCCATTCCCAGGGGCCCCACCTTCATGACCTAATCACCTCCCTAGGGCCTAAACATAGGTTTCAGCATTTTGATTTTGAGGGATACAAACAGTCTATAACAAGAATTTTCAGGTATATTCTGGATATGAATGCTTTGTTGGCAATAAGTGTTATAAAAACTTCCTCCTGTTGAGACTTTAGACTTTTACTTTCTATTTGGTATTTGGTTTTTTGAGAAGTATAATCTCCCAACTTTAATGGGATCAGATCCATTGATCTTTTCTCTGTGCTTTTGACTTTTATGGTCTTGTTTAACATATCCTCCTCACCCCAAGGTCATAAAGATATTCTCCTATATTATCTTATAAAAAGTTGTAATTTTCATTAAAAATTTTTAAATTGGAATTGGTTCTTACATATGTTGTGAGGTAGGGATCCCGTTTCATTTCTACCCATATTGATGTCAACTGTCTCAGAACAATATGTGTAGTAGAGTTTTCCTTTCCCCACAAATATGCCATGTCAAATACATAGTAACAAATGTTGCACAGTCTCTTTTTGCAAAAAGAAAAAGAGAAAACCTTTGTGACCCTGCTTTAGGCAAAGATTTTTAGCTATGACACCAAAAGCACAATCCAAAGAAGTAAAAAGTTAATAAGTATTGGACTTCACCCAGATAAGAAATATCTCCTTTTCACATTCCAGAGAAAGAAAAGACAAGCCCAGACTGGAAGAAGTATTTTCAAAATCACATCTGAAAAGGACTTTATCTAGAACATATAAACTCATTAGTAATAAAACAAAAAATTTAAAAGTGGGCAAAAACTTGGATAGACACATCACTAAAAATGGTATATAGATGGAAAATAAGCACCTGAAAAGATGTTCAATATCAAATTCATTAGGGAAATGCATTATAAAACTACAATGAGATACCACAACTGAGTTATTGGAATGACTTAAATTAAAAAGACAGACTGTAAAGTGTTGGCAAGGATATGAGGCAACATATTTTGCTGGTGGAAAGGTAAAACTGGACAGCCACTTTGGAAGACAGTTTGCCAATTTTTTAATAAGACCCATTCTATTCCTAAGTATTTACTCAAGAGAAATGAAGACATTTGTCCATGCAAAGATTGTACAGAAATGGCTTATTTCATTCAGCAAAATGTCTTTAAGCTTCATCCGTGTTGTGGCATGTGCCAGAATTTCCTTCTTTTTTAAGACTAAATGATATTCCATGGTATATATAGATAAAATGTTTATCCATTCATCTATTATTGGGTATCTGTGGTGCTTTCTTCTTTTGGTAACTGTGAATAATGCTGCTGTGAATACATCTGTGCAAATATCTTTTCAAGTGCCTGCTTTTAATTCTTTTGAGTATATACCCAGAAGAGGAATTGCTGAATCATATGCTAATTTTATATTAAATTTTTGAGGAACTTCTGACTCATAGCTTTAAGTATAAATACCAGAGCTTTAAATTGCTAAGTAACACTAAATATATATATATATACACACACACACACATATCTATTTGGATATTCATGGTTCCTTTATTGTATGTTAATTGACCATATATGTGTGGGTTTATATCTGGGCTCTCTATTCTGTTGCACTGCTCTGTGGGTCTGTTCTTATGCCAGTACCATACTGTTTTGATTATTGTGGCTTTGTAGTATAGCTTGAAGTCAGGGAGCATAATAATTCCAGGTTTGTTCTTCTTTCTCAGGATTGCTTTGGTTATTCAGTGTCTTCTGTGATTCCATGTGAATCTACATCTACTTTTTCCAGTTTGCTGAAAAATGCTGTTTGTATCTTGATAGGGATTGCATTGAATCTGTAAATTGCTTTGCACAGTTTGGCCATTTGACAATATTAATTCTTCCTATTCATGAGCATGGGATAGATTTCCATTTATTTGTGTCTTCCTTATTTCTCTCATGAGTGTTTTAGTTTTCAGAGTATCGGTCTTTCACTTCCTTTGTTAGTTTATTCCTAGTTATTTTATTCTTTCTGATGTAATTGTAAATGAAATTATTTTCCTGATTTCTCTTTCTGCTAATTCATTGTTAGTATATATTAATGCAACAGATTTCTGTGTATTAATTTTATATCTTTCAACTTTGCTGAATTATTAACTCTAATAGTTTTTTGGTGGAGTTTTTAGGGTTTTCTATGTATAATATCATGTCATCTGCAAATAGTGACAGTTGAAATTCTTCTTTTTGAATCTGGATGCCTTTTATCTCTTTGTGCTGTCTGCTGTGGCTGGGACCTCCAGCAGTATGTTGAATAAAAGTGGTAAGAGTACACATTCTTTTCTTGTTCCTGATCTTAGAGGAAAAGTTTTCAGGTTTTTACTATTGAGTATGGTGTTAGCTGTGAGTTTGTTGTATATGGCCTTTATTAGGTTGAGGTATGTTCCCTCTGTACCATTTTGTTGAGTTTTTATCATGAATGGATGTTGAATTTTGTCAAATGTTTTTCAGCATCTATTGAAATGATGATGTGGTTTTTATCCATTGTTTTGTTAATGTGGTATATCACATTAATTGATTGGTGAATATTATACAATCCTTATATCCCTAGAGTAAATCCCAATTGGTTATGATGAATGATCCCTTTGATGTATTTTTGAATTTGGCTTATTAATATTTTGTTGAGGATTTTTGTATCTATGTTCATCAGGGTTATTGATATGAAGTTTTCTTTTTTTGTAGTTGTAACACTAAATATTTTTAACATTCTAGAGTAAAGGAGGCTTTCCTTAGAAAGACAGGAAAGCCAGAAACCTAAAACAGGAAAGAATTGCTAATTTGATTACATAAAAAATCAAAATCTCCATACACTCAGATACACACATAGATACACAATAAACAAAAGCTCTTTATAATGTGTGGTAGATGAGAAAATAATTTCTTAATATAGCAAGAACCCATGCAAATAATTGAGAAAAAGACAAAAAGATGGCAGAGTAGAATGGCAAGGTAAAAACCTCCTCAAACTTACACAGCAAGGAAGCAATTATAGCAAATACAACTGACCCTGAAAACAACCTGAAGACTGGAGAACAGGCCATCTACACCTGGTGAAGAATAGAGGACCACACAGAGAAGGGTAAAGGGGCAGAGCTGTAATGGACAGGACCCAAGTCCTTCCCCGATCTCACCCCATAAGAAAGAAGGAGAGGAATGGAGTGGGGAGGGGATAAATTCTCAGGAATCTGTCACACATGTCTCTGGAGAGCTTCTCTACAAACATGAGTCCATTGTACACTGGGCTTTGATGATTAACAGGGCTGGATACCAGGGATGGTTGGAGCACTCTGAGGGGTCTGAGATCCCTGTTGCTTGTGGAGGACAGGCATGGTCTGTTGGTCCTATGAGACCCAACACAGAGGCAGCAATTTGAGAGCAGCAGAAAGTGTACCAGAGGGGTGGAAGTCAGAGGGCCCTCTCTCTGGAGGAGAAAGGGGAGCAGAAACACTTCACAGTCCTCCCTTACTTCAAGTGGTCAGGTGCTCGAGGGAGCCAGGCCCAAAACTCTCCATTTCCCTTGCTTGTGGCTCAACTCCACAGCAGCACTTCTCTGTGAACCTGCTTTGCCTGGCCTGCTTATCCCAACCCATGGTCCAACTTTGTTGGCTGGCAGGTGAGGATGGCAAACTCTACTTTCCTGGCCCTCTCTCAGCTCAACTGGCCAGAAGTTTGTGGGAGCCAGCTCTAAACTCTCCACTTGTCCCACTGGCTCAAACCCAATGCTCCACCGTGTACCTGCCCTGCCCAGCATGCTCTGCACTGATCCACCACTGCTGACTGGCAGGAAGAACACAGCTCTACCCACAGTGAGTCCCAGCAGAAGTGCCTCACATCACACAAAGAGCTCACAGAGGGGGATAAGCTGTGGGATAAGCTGCTGCTAGCAGACAAGCCAAAAGATGGGCCCTTCCTGCAGCCCACCAATAGCAACTGTGGCTCAACCACAAAAGAGAACCAGACACTGGTGAGCAGAGAGTATTGAGCTTCTGGGCATCACATGATGCCCACTTAATAAGGCCATTGCTCTCAAGACCAGGAGGCATAGCTGATCTATCTAATACAAAGGAAGAAACACAGAAACCCAGACTAAATGAGGAGGCAGAGGAATATATCCCAACCAAAAGAACAAGGGAAACGCCAGAAAAAGGGCTAAATGAAAGAAAGAGTGGCAATCTTCTTTATAAAGAATTCAAAGAAACAGTCATAAAGATGCTCACTGAACTGGGGAAAAGAATTGATGATCTCAGTGAGAATTTCAATAAAGAGATAGAAAATATGAAAAAGAGCCACTCAGAGCTGAAGAACACAATAACTGAAATGAAAACTACTATAGAGGGAACGGTTAGTAGACTGCTAGAAGTAAAGAATCAGTCTGATGGAAGAAAGAGAGCAGCAGAATAACCAAACGCAGGAACGGAGGAAAAAAGAATTTCTAAAAATGAGAAAATGCAGTGATCTCTGTGATAACTCCAAAAGTTTGCATAATAGGGATCCCAGAAGGAGACGAGAGAGACAAAAGAGTAGAAAGTATCTTTGAACAAATAATAGCTGAAAACGTCCTTAGACTGGGGAAGGAATAGACACTCAGGTCCTGGAAGCACAGAGAGCCCCTATCAAGATGAACCCAGGGAGACAACACCAAGATGCATACAAATTAAAATGGCAAGGATTAAAGATAAAGAATCTTTAAAGCAGCAAAAGAAAGGCAGTGACCTATAAGGGAAACTTCATAAGGCTATCATCAGATTTCTCAGCAGAAACATTATAGCCAGAAAGGAATAGCATGAAATATTCTAAGAATTGAAAGGGAGGAACCTACAACCAATAATTCTCTACCTCAAAGGTTAACATTCAGAATTGAAGGAGAGATGAAGAGTTTCCCAGATTAAAAGACTTCACCACCACTAAACTGGCCTTACAAGATATGTTAAAGGGTCTTCAGTAGATGGAAAAGTTCTTAAGTCTAAGTATTTTTCATCAGTGAAAATAAACCTACAGAAAAAGTAGTAGGCCAATTATTTACAAAACAAGTAAGAAATTTTTTTTAAGTAGTTAAATCAACTATACATAAAATTAGGCAAGGGGTACACAAAAGATGTAGATTACCCTATCTAATACATAAACTATGGAGGAGGAAGATGAAGAAAAAAGTAGGACTTTTACATTGTGTTTGAAACTGAGAGACCATCAACTTATCTTCACTGTTACATATTTAGGAAAATATCTGTGAACCTTGCGGTAACTACAAACCTAAAACTTATAACAGATACACAAAAGTTTAAAAAATGAGCCCAATCATACCACTAAAAATACCCCATCAAATCACAAAATAAAACTATAAGAGAGGAAGAAAGGAACAGAGAAGAACTACAAAAACAACCAGAAAACAATGTGTCAATAAGTACATACTTATTGATAATTACCTTAAATATAAATGGACTAAATGCACCAAGAAAAGACACAAGGTGGCAGAATGGATAAAGAAACGGGACCCACCAATATGTTGCCCCCAAGAGATTCATTTCAGGCCAAAAGTCATACATAAACTGAAAGTGAAGGGATGGAAAAAATATTTTATGCAAATAAAAGGGAGAAAAAAGCAGGAGTAGCTGTACTTATATCAGACAAAATAGACTTCAAAACAAAGAAAGTAACAAGAGACAAGGATATTACAGAATGATGAAGAGATCACTCCAACAGGACAACATAACAGGTGTAAATTTCTGTGTACCCAACATAGGAATATGTAAATTTTTATAATTTAATTTTTTATTTTGGTATCATTAATGTACAATTACATGAGAAACATTATGGTTACTACACTCCCTCCATTATTAAATCCCCACCACATACCCCATTACAGTCACTGTCCATCAGCATAGTAAGATGCTATAGAATCACTATTTGTCTTCTGTGTGTATATTGCCTTCCCCGTGCCCCACCCTCTACATTATTTGTGCTAATCATAATGCCCCTTTTCCCCACTCATCCCTCCCTTCCCATCCATCTTTCACAGTCCATTTCCCTTTGGTAACTGTTAGCCCATTTTTGGATTCTGTGTGTCTGCTGCTGTTTTGTTCCTTCAGTTTTTCTTTGTTCTTATACTCCACAGATGAGTGAAATCATTTGATACCTGCCTTTCTCTGCCTGGCTTATTTCACTGAGCATAATACCCTCTAGCTCCATCCATGCTGTTGCAGATGATGGGATTTGTTTTCTTCTTATGGATGAATAATATTCCATTGTGTATATGTACCACATCTTCTTTAGCCATCCATCTACTGATGGACACTTAGGTTGCTCCCATTTCTTTGCTATTGTAAATAGTGCTGTAATAAACATAGGGGTGCATCTGTCTATTTCAAACTGGGCTCCTGCATTCTTAGGGTAAATTCCTAGGAGTGGAATTCCTGGGTCAAATGGTATTTCTATTTTGAGGTCTTTGAAGAACCTCCATACTGCTTTCCACAATGGTGGAACTAATTTACATTGCCACCAGCAGTGTAGGAGGGTTCCCCTTCCTCCACATCCTTGCCAACATTTGTTGTTGTTTGACTTTTTTATATTGGCCATCCTAACTGGTGTGAGGTGATATCTCATTGTGGTTTTAATTTGCATTTCTCTGATGACTAGCGATGTGGAGCATCTTTTCATGTGCCTGTTGGCCATCTGAATTTCTTCTTTGGAGAAGTGTCTGTTCAGATCCTGTGCTCATTTTTAGTTGGATTATTTGCTTTTTGTTTGTAGAGGTATGTGAGCTCTTTATGTATTTTGGATGTCAACCCTTTGTCAGATATGTCATTTATGAATATATTCTCCCATACTGTAGGATGCTTTTTTGTTCTATTGGTCGTGTCCTTTGCTGTACAGAAGCTTTTCAGCATGATATAGTCCCACTTGTTTGTTTTTGCTTTTGTTTCCCTTGCTCAGGGAGATATGTTCATGAAGAAGTCGCTCGTGTTTATGTCTAAGAGACTTTTGCCTGTATTTTCTTCTAAGAGTTTTATGGTTTCATGACTTACATTCAGGTCTTTGATCCATTTTTAATTTACTTTTGTGTATGGGGTTATACAATAATCCAGTTTCATTCTCTTACATGTAGCTGTCCAGTTTTGCCAACAACAGCTGTTGAAGAGGCTGTCATTTCCCTGTTGTATATCCATGGCTCCTTTATTGTATATTAATTGACAATATATGTTTGGGTTAATATCTGGACTCTCTATTCTGTTCCACTGGTCTGTGAGTCTGTTCTTGTGCCAGTACCAAATTGTCTTGATTACTGTGGCTTTGTAGTAGAGCTTGAAGTTGGAAAGCAAGACCCTACCTGCTTTATTCTTTTCTCTCAGGATTGCTTTGGCTATTCAGGGTCTTTTGTGGTTCCATATGAATTTTAGCACTATTTGTTCCAGTTCATTGAAGAATGCTGTTGGTATTTTGATAGGGATTGCATTGAATCTATAGATTGCTTTAGGCATGATGGCCATTTTTATAATATTAATTCTTCCTATCCAGAAGCATGGGATATATTTCCATTTACTGGTGTCTTCTTTAATTTCTCTCATGAGTGTTCTTGTAGTTTTCTGGGTATAGTTCTTTAATCCCCTTGGTTAGATTTATTCTTAGATATTTTAGTCTTTTTGATGCAATTGTGAATGGAATTGTTTTTCTGATTTCTCTTTCTGCTAGTTCATCATTAGTATCTATAAATGCAACAGATTTCTGGGTGTTGATTTTGTATCCCACAACTTTGCAGAATTCAGTTATTAGTTCTAGTAGTTTGGGAGTGGATTCTTTAGGGTTTTTATGTAGAATATCATGTAATCTGCAAATAGTGACAGTTTAACTTCTTCCTTACCTATCTGCATGCCTTTTATTTCTTTATGCTATCTGATTGCTGTGGTGAGGCTCTCCAGAATTGTGTTGAATAAAAGTGGGGAGACTGGGCATCCTTGTCTTGTTCCTGATCTTAAAGGAAAAGCTTTCAGCTTCTCACTGTTAAGTATGATGTTGGCTGTGGGTTTGTCTTATATGGCCTCTATTATGTTGAGGTATTTGCTCTCTATACGTACTTTGTTGAGAGTTTTTATCATGAGGGATGTTGAATTTTGTCAAATGTGTTTTCAGCATCTATGGAAATGATCATGTAATTTTTGTCCTTCTTTTTGTTGGTATAGTGAATGATGTTGATGGATTTTTTTAACGTCTCCTGAGAGGAATCCCACTTGGTCATGGTGTATGATCCTCGTGATGCATTTTTGTATTCAGTTTGCTAATATTTTGTTGTATATTTTTGCATCTATGTTCATCAGGGTATTGGTCTGTAATTTTCTTTTTTTGTGTGGTGTTTTTACCTGACTTTGGTATTAGAATGATGCTGGCTTAATAGAATGAATTTGGAAGTACTCCAATGTCTTCTACTTTTTGGAAAACTTTAAGGATGGTGGGTAGTATGCCTTCCTGAAATGTTTGATAAAATTCAGCAGTGAAGCCATCTGGACCAGGTGTTTTGTTCTTAGGTATTTTTTTGTTTACCAATTTAAATTCATTGCTGGTAATTGGACTGTTCAAATTTTCTGTTTCTTCCTGGGTCAGCCTTGGAAGGTTGTATTTTTCTAGAAAGTTGTCCATTTCTTCTAGGTTATCCAGTTTGTTAGCATATAATTTTTCATAATATTCTCTAATAATTCTTTATATTTCTGTGGTGTCCATAGTGATTTATCCTTTCTCATTTCTCATTCTGTTTATGTGTGTAGATTATTTCTTCTTCTTGATAAGTCTGGCTAGGGGGTTATTTATTTTGTAATTTTCTCAAAGAGCCAGTTCTTGGTTTCCTGATTTGTTCTATTGTTTTATTCTTCTCAATTTTATTTATTTATGCTCTAATCTCCTTCTACTGACTTTGAGCCTCAGTGTTCTTCTTTTTCTAGGTTTGTTGTGAATTTAGACTGTTAATATGGGATTGTTCTTTCCTGAGGTAGGCCTGTATTGCAATATAGTTCCCTCTTAGCATGACCTTTGCTGTATCCTGCACATTTTGCAGTGTTGAGTTATTGTTGTCATTTGTCTCCATATATTGTTTGATCTCTGTGTTTATTTGGTCATTGATCTATTGATTATTTAGAAGCATGTTGTTAAGCCTCCATGTGTTTGTGGGTTTTTTGTTTTCTTTGTATAATTTATTTCTAGATTATTACCTTTGTGATCTGAGAAGCTGGTTGGTACAATTTAAATCCTTCTGAATTTACTGAGACTGTTTTTGTGGCCTAGTATATGATCTATTCTTGAAAATATTCCATATGCATTTGAGAAGAATGTGTGTCCTGCTGCTTTTGGGTGGAGTGTTCTGTAGATGTCTGTTAGGTCCGTCTGTTCTATAGTGTTATTCAGTGCCTCTGTCTCCTTACTTATTTTCTGTCTGGTTGATCTGTCCTTTGGAGTGAGTGGTGTGTTGAAGTCTCCTAAAATGAATCCATTGTATTCTATTTCCCCCTTTAATTCTGTTAGTACTTGTTTCACGTATGTAGGAGCTTCTATGTTGGGTGTGTAGATATTTATAATGATTATATCCTCTTGTTGGACTGACCCTTTTATCACTATGTATGTCCTTTGTCTCTTATCACTTTCTTTGTTTTGAAGTCTATTTTGTCTGGTATATGTACTCCAACTCCTGCTTTTTATCCCTATTATTTGCTTGAATATCTTTTTCCATCCCTTCACTTTCAGTCTGTGTATGTCTTTGGGTTTGAAGCGAGTGTCTTGTAGGCAGCATATAGCCGGGTCTTTTTTTAAAATCCATTTAGTGCCTTTTGATTGATGCATTCAGATCATTATACCTAGGGTGATTATTGTTAGGTATGTATGTATTGCCATTGCAGGCTTTAGATTCCTGGTTACCAAAGGTTCAAGGGCAGATTCTCTTTATTAACTAACAGTCTAACTTGCTTAGTACACTATTTCAAACACAGTCTAAAGGTTATTTTTTTTCTACACTTCCTTTTCTTTCTACTCCACTCTTTATATATTATGTGTAATATTCTGTGTTCTTCATGTATCCCTTGACTGACTTTGTGGGTAGTTTAATTTTGCATTTGCTTAGTAATTAATTGGTGTACTTCCTTTACTGTGGTGTTTTTTTCTCTGGTGACTGCTAGTTAGCCTTA
Organism: Manis pentadactyla; assembly: GCF_030020395.1. Taxonomy (NCBI): domain Eukaryota; kingdom Metazoa; phylum Chordata; class Mammalia; order Pholidota; family Manidae; genus Manis; species Manis pentadactyla. The sequence continues at coordinate 62,890,518 of NC_080026.1, forward strand.
GGAGCACTTCCATCTATAGAAGTCCCTCCAAAATATGCTGTAGAAACATTATGTGAGGTAAATTCCCTCAACTTTTGCTTATCTGGAAAATTTTTAAACTCTCCTTCAAATTTAAATGATTATCTTGCTGGGTAGAATTTTCTTGGTTTGAGGCCCTTATGCTTCATTGCATTAAATGTATAATGACACTCCCTTCTGGCCTGTAAGGTTTCTGCTGAAAAGTCTGATGATAGCCTGATGGGTTTTCCTTTGTAGGTGATCTTTTTTTCTCTCTCTGGCTGCTTTTAATATACTCTATCCTTGTCCTTGAACTTTGCCATTTTAATTTTATGTGTCTTGGTTTTATCTTTCCTGGGTCCCTTGTGTTTGGAGATCTGTGCATGTCCATGGCCTGAGAGACTATTTCCTTCCCCAGATTGGGGAAATTTTCAGCAATTATTTCCTGAAAGACACTTTCTGTCCCTTTTTCTCTCTGTTCTTCTGGTTCCCATATAATATGAATATTGTTCCTGGATTGGTCACACCATTCTCTTAACATTCTTTCATTCCTCGAGATCATTTTTTCTGTCTGTGCCTCAGCTTCTTTGTGTTCCTGCTCTCTAATTTCTATTTCTTTTACCATTTCCTCTACCTTGTATAATCTGCTTTTAAATTCCTCCATTGTATGTTTAATTTCAGATACTGTATTTTTCAAAGTTTCTGTCTCTTGAATTCCTCCCTGAGGTCTTGAATATTTTTCTGTAGCTCCATGAGCATGTTTATGATTTTTATTTTGGAATCTTTATCAGAATGATTGGTGATTTTCATTTCACTTAGCCCTTTTTCTGGTGTTTGTGGGATTTTTGTTTGCACCAGGTTCTTTTGCTGTTTCATGTTTGTATTAATTCTTGTGGAACAATAACTTTGTGTAGGTAGAGCCTTCTAGAGCCCAGAAGTTCTACTCTCTGGAGCTTCCCAGCATCTGCAGTGATGGCCAGCATTGCAGATGAGCAGTGCTGGTGCCTATTGGGAGGAAATAGCTCTTTCCTGCTTCTTGGCTGCTGTACCTGCCTCCACTGCCAGAGCCAGTGGGCCAAGCCCACAGGGAGGAATCTCTGCATTATGCCCTTGTAACTGCTGTAGGCAGAGCTGCCCTCTGGCTGGCTTGGTGCAGTGGTGGGGTCAGCAGTTTTGTGAACTGGTGCTGATCAGATGGAAGGAGCAGCATGCTGTGAATCATGGTGTGGGGTCTCGGCACACATCGCCAGCCAAGAGGATGGAGCACCTGAATATCTTGACAGTTCTCAACCTGCTGGGCTGAGTGTGCTGGGACAATTTTGTCCACCTGTCTTTTCTCCTCAGCAGCAAGCTCTATATAATCCTTGTCCCTTTAGCAGACCTCTTGCTTTTGGAAAGCCTTTCAATGTACCCACCTTTTTTTTGTCCCAGAGCAGCCAGTTGTGGGTACCTGTTCTCCACAAGTGGCTGGCATATTAGTCTCTCCAAATATTCCACTTTTCTTTGCTTTCCAGCCCCACTAATCTCCAGAGCACCATGTAATGTGGATTTGTGTTCCTGGAGCAGATCTCCAGGGATGAGTGTTCAGCAGTCCTAGGCTTCTACTCCTTCCCTGCTCCATTTCTCTTCCTCCCTCTGGTGAGCTGAGGTTGGGCAGAGAACTTGGGTCGCACTGGATCATGGCTTTGCTATTTTACCCTTTTCCATGAGGTCTTCTTTTTACCCTAGATGTAGACAGTCTGTCACAGTCTTCTTTCCAGTGGTGATTTCAGGATTCATTGAATTTGCTATATTTTCATATTACATGTGGTTTTGGAAGGAAGTTTCTGTCTCATTTCTCATGCTTCCATCTTTAAGCCAATCTGATCTAAACAACTTGCTTTAAATAATCAATGGGTCAATGAACAAGTCAAAGAATAAATTAAACAATACATGGAGACAAACATGGAGAAAACAGAAATAGAACAATTCAAAATATGGGGGTTATAGCAAAAGCAATTCTAAGAGGGAAGTATATAGAATACAGGCTGTCTCAAGGAACCAGAACAATCCCCAATAAAAATCTAACCTTACAAATACAGAAACTAGAAGAAGAAAAGTAAAGCCCAAAGTTAGCTGAAATAAATAAAATAGAGAATAGGAAAACAAAAGAAAAACTCAATGAAACTGAGAAGTCATTCTTTGAGAAGATAAACAGCACATACAAACCACTAGCCAGACTTATTAAAAAAAAAAAGAGAACACAAAATCAAAAATAAAAAGTTACAATTGATACCACAGAAATTCAAAGAATTAGAAGAAAATTGCATGAAAAATGATATGCCAATAAATTGGACAACCTAGAGAAATGGACAATTTCTAGTAAAGTAATTTTCCAAGACCCAAAAGTAAACAAAAATTCTGAACAGACTGATTACCAGTAATGAAATTGAACTGGCAATTAAAAACTCCCAACAAATGAAAGTTCAGAGCCAGATGGCTTCACAGCTGAATGGCACCAAACATTTACAGAGCTAAAACCCATCCTTCTTAAAGTATTCCAAAAAGTAGAAGAGGAAGGAATACTTCCAAACTCATTCTATGAGGCCAACATCACTCTAATATCAAAACCAGATAAAGACACTATAAAAAAAGGAAATTATAGACCAATATCCCTGATGAACATAGATGTAAAAATCCTCAACAAAATATTATCAAACTGAATTAAAAAAGACATAAGAAGGATCATCCATCATAACCAAGTGGGATTTATTTCAAGGATTTAAGAATGATACAATATTTATTAATCAGTCAATGTGATACACCACATTCAACATCCATTCATGATAAAAATTCTCAACAAAATGAATACAGAGGGCACTTATGTCAACATAATAAAGGCCATGTATGATAAGCCCAGGGCTAGCTAACTTTATTTAATAGCGAAAAGCTCAAAAAAAGACAAGGATGTCCACTCTCACTACTTTTATTCAACATAGTACTAGAAGTCCTAGTCTCAGCAATCAGATAAGAAAAGAAATAAAAGGCATCCACATTGGTAAGGAAGAAGTAAAACTGTCACTATTTGCAAAAGACATGATACTAGTTGTGAAAACCATAAATATTCTACCAAAAAACTATTAGAATAACTGGATTCAGCAAAGTTGCAGATAAAATATCAATATATGGAAATCTGTTGCCTTCCTATAACTAACAAGGAACTAACAGAAAGAGATATCAAGAAAGCAATTCCACCTACAATTGCATCAAAAAGAATAAAATGCCTAGGAAAAAAGCCTAACAAAGGAAGTGAAAGATACATACTCTGAAAACTATAAGACACTGATGAAACTGAAGAAGACACAAATAAATGGAATTTATCCCATGCTTACAGATAAAAAGAATTAATATTGTCAAAATTCCAAACTCATTCTATGAGGCCAACATCACTCTAATATCAAAACCAGATAAAGACACTATTAAAAAAGGAAATTATAGACCAATATTACCACAGGAAAACAAAATCTCTGATTCTAAAATATATGAATCCCTATGTTTATTGTCATGCTTACAGATAAAAAGAATTAATATTGTCAAATAAACCCACACATATATGGTCAATTAACTTAAGAAAAAGGAGCGAGGGTATACAATGGGGGAAAGACAGTCTCTTCAATAAATGGGGTTAGGAAAACTGGACAGTTGCAGAGAATAAAACTAGATTGCTGTCTGATACCATACAGAAAAGTAAACTCGAAATGGACTAAAACCTAAAATGAAACCATAAAATCTTAGAAGAAAACATAAGTAAAATCTCCTAAATATAATCATGAATAATGTTTTTGGGTTTGTCTTTTAGGAAAGGGAAACAAAAACAAAAATAAACAGGTCAAATACATCAAACTAAAAAGCTTCAGGACAGCAAACGACACCATTAATAAAACAAAAAGACAACCTACACTATAGGAGATATATTCATGAATGGTTTATCCAATAAGGGGTTAACATCCAAAATATATAAAGAACTCATATGACTGAACACCAGATAAACAAACAACCCAATTAAAAAATAGGCAGAGGACCTGAATAGACATTTTTCCAACAAAGACATACAGATGGCCAACAGGCACATGAAAAGATGTGCCACATCTCTGATGATCAGGGAAATGCAAATCAAAACCACAATGGGGTATCACCTCTCACCCATCAGAATGGCCACTATTAAAAACACAAGAAGTAACAAGTGTTGGAGAGGATGTGGAGAAAAGGGCACCTTCCTACATTATTGGTGGAAATATTAATTGGTGCAGCTGCTATGGAAAGCAGTATGGAGAGTCCTCAAAAACTAAAAATAGAAATACCATGTGACCCAGTAATTCCACTTCTGGGCATTACCCCAGGAAAACAAAATCTCTGATTCTAAAATATATGAATCCCTATGTTTATTGTCATGTTATTTACAATAACCAAGGTATGGAAGCAACCAAAGTGTCCATCAATAGATGAATGGATAAAGAAGAGGTGGTACATATACACAATGGAATGTTATTCAACCATAAAAAAGGAAGATATACTGCCATTTGTTGACAACATGGATGGACCTAAAGGGTATTATGCTAAGTGAAATAAGCCAGGTGGAGAAAGACAAATACCATATGATTTCACTTACATTTGGAATCTAAAAACAAAACAAATAAAAATTCACAAAATAACAATAGACTTAGATACACTGAGAAGTGACTGGCAGTTGCAATGGGGGAGGGGTTGAGTTGGGTGGAAGGGAATAAAGAGGCATAGAATTTCAATCATAATACATATAATGGTTAGGAGTGATGAAAGTACAGAATAGAGATTACAGTCAATAGTTCTGTAGCATGTTTCTGTTGACTATAGGGACTGCACTAGTGATGAGCATTTGACAGTGTGTGTGTGCCACATCACTGTGTTGTACACTTGAAACCAATATAATATTGTACATCAACTATACTTCAATAAAAAATATATCAAAAAAAGAGAAAAAGAATAACTGTGCAAATTTAATATACATGAAAAGCTGTCCATCCCCTCTAATTAAAATAATAATATGTAAAATTAGAGCATATATTTTATTTAGCAAAGATGAAATACCAAAATAGTATGGGTGTACTTATGAAAACATTTCCTTGGTTGGCAATTAGGTAATATTGAACAAAATCCCATGTTACAGTAATTTCATTTCTAGACATTTATCTTATTTTACATTTTTTTCTTCTCTGTAACTATAAATTCTATGGTTGCTTACTATAGATTATTCATTCAGTCTTTTATTTTGATTAATCTCTTAAATGACTGCAATTTGCTGTCAAGTAGAGATTTTTTTGGTTAAAAATAAATTTTTACAAACTATTGAGATATAATTAGCATACAACAGGTTGCTCATATTTAAAATGTACAATATGAAATGTTTGGGCACATATGAAGCCATCACCACAATCAAGAAAATTAGCAGATATATTCTTCACTTTCAAAAGTTCCCTTATGCTCTTCTGTACTGCCTTTCCCAAGCCACCATTGATGTGCTTTCTGTCACTACAGATTAGCATACATTTTCTAGAATTTTTACATAAGTGGAATCCTATTGAATGTACCATTTTTGTCTGAATTCAGCATAGTTACTTTGAGATTCATTCATGTTACTGCATGTATCAATTGTTCATTTTTTTTCCAGTATATACAATTAATTTTCATGAAAACATCATGTTTTATTGTTTTACTGAATTTGTAAATCCATTCTTTTTTTTTTCTAGTAATGAATTCCTCTTACTTTTGTATTTCTGAAATGTTTCACTTTTATTTTTGAAAGATATTAATTAGCAGCAGACATACACAACATGAAATGTTAAAGGAAGTCTTCAATGAGAAGGAAAATTACACCAGATAGAAAGCTAGATTTACTCAAAGGAATGAAGAACACCAGAAATGGTAATTTTAGGAAAAATGTAATACTTTATTTCTTATTATTCTTTGTCTTTCTTGTTATTGTTTCCTTAAAAGACAACAAACTAAAGAAAAGTAACAATGTTGTGGGATTTATAACATATTCAAAAGTAGAACAAATGATACACGCTACCTGGAAAGAAGTAAAATAATGTTATTGTAAGGTTCTCATACTACATATTAAATGGTATATTGTCATGAGATACACTGTGATAAATTAAAGATGAATATTATAAACCCTAAAGCAATGCCTAAATTAACTTAGAGTTATAGTAAAGAAAAAGTAGGAAATCAAACAAAATACTCTAGTAATGCAAAAAAAAAAGAGCATACAATGAGAATAACTGGAACAAAAAAAAAACCAAATAGATGTAAATTAAAATACAACTAAAGTTAAAGTCTAGGGCACTCTCAAAACATTGGGTTGAGGTGAAAGGCAACTGGGGGAGTAAATTCATGGATAAGATGAAGATACAGCCTATATTAGGGTAGTGAGTTCACAGGGAAGAGCCAAGAAGTAAAATGGCTGGGAGAAGGCCCCCCTGGTGTGAGAACTAATGTAAAACACTTACCTCAGACTGTTCCTTCCAAGGAACCACAATTTCATTAAATTAGTTTCTAGAGTAATTTATGCTGCTGGGCATTGTTGAAAACAATAAAACAATCAGCTGGCAGTTAGTGGAGTTCAACACCTGGGTGTGATCAGGGAAAGAGTGGAAGAGACCCACAGTGCCGACATCCCAGGGTGACTGTGGCTTTCTCCGGGCCACTCTTTCCTGAGGCTTCTGTCAGGTAATTAACAGTCGGGAGGGGATAGGCTTCACTAAAACAACCCACTCAGTCACTGATCAAATAAGCAAAGAAATAACAAGCCTGGAGCAGGTGCCGAGAGTTGATCCAATATATTATCTAAAATGTTCAGTTTCCAAAAAAGTAGGTATATATTCCTGCTTCTTTGCATGTCTGATATGCGACTTATGTCTGGCATAGGAATTATTTTAATATTCTGTGGATATTTTAAAACTGTAACTATGTTCAACAGTTTTTCTAGGGAAAATGAGCCTTTTCTGGTTCTTCTACTGATTTCTCGTAGAACCTTAATAGAGGACAGAATTCAACAATGACTGGAGATAAAGATGTAGAATGAGTGGGACAGGGAGGAATGAAGTTGAGGAGCTCTGATAGGATGGTATTTCTCTTTTCAGAAAGGTGTGAGGCAAGGCCAATAGTTGAGTGTGGTGGAACGATAGAAGGGGGATTCGAAGAGTATGAAATGTGCTCTGGGCTACAGCTGGGTGATAAAGAATCAATTTAAAAAATTGGGTTGTTCTGAAAGCTGGTCCTAGCTGAGGTTGGGACACATGCCTGGGAAATATAGGCAGTGGAATTGCCCTTGCCGGAGTCCTCATGATGTTCTGTAATCCCCACATTTGCACGAGTTTCCAAGCATCTCCTTATCAGAAGCCGCCCCTGTCTGCGGAGTCTCAAGACACAGATTCTACTGGCTTTCAGTTATGCCACACTTCTGCTTGGCACTCTTTTCTACCAGATGGCAACTTTTTGGGTTTACAGATAATTTTTGAGTCTCACCACTCTGGGACTCTTTCTGGATGCTGCATTAGGGATATCAGAACTCTTAAATTCATTTTCTAACTTTCCTAGAAAGTTAAAAGACTTTAAGTGTTGATTGTTTCCCTCTCTCCTTTTTTCACCTTCCCTTCAACTTTGTCTTCCTTCCTGTATAACTGTATAATCATTCCCCTTTAATTTCTTTGAATCTGTTTTAGGGAGTTACAAATTTCACTCTGACTGCCAGTCTTTTTTTTTAATTCACTGTCTTTAGTTTCCTCTTATATATCTGTGACAATTGTTAATTTTTCCCAAAACTTTATTCTCCCTTTTTCCTATACATATGACTTGATATGTATCCTCAGCTTGATACATATCCCAGCTTCCTTTACAGATAAATGAGGCAATGTTACTAAACTTTTGCCAGTAGAATGTAAGTGGAAGTTATGTGTGCAACATCTGCCTCACTTGCTTAGAAAAAATTGCTTCCATGGACTTCCTCTCTCTCTTCTTCCTACAAGCTGGAATGCAGAGGCTGTAGCAACTGTCATTATGGAGAAGAGAACAGCAGCCTAGGAGATGAAGGATCATTGGCTTGGGAGGAATCTGGACACCTAATGACAATGGAACAGCACTGCTCCATCAGTCTGGAAACTACCCCACCACTCATGCACACCTTCAGATTGCTGAGTGAGAGAAAATATTAAGCCACTACATACTTGGGTCTCTTTATTATAGAAGTTTAGCCTTTAGCCTACTAATACACATCTATTCATGATTGATAACCTATTAAAAACACAGGAAAGGCACTGTTTATGTATCTTTTATTCTGTTGGAAAAAAGATTATGTGCTTGGTCATAATACTGTCAAGGCAGAATTTTTCTGTTATTATTTCTGTTAATGATACACCCATGATAACAACTAACATGGTTGCTAAAATGGATTCCTGTATATCATCTTATTTAGTCCAAAGAAACATCCTGAAAGTAAAGAGTAGTATTCTCAATCAAAAACAATTAGATTCAGAGAGACTATGAAATTTACACAAATTTACACAGCTACTTAAGCAACACAGTCATGTATCAAATCCATCTGTTAACTATTTAGTGTTTATTTTAAGTATATATGTTACTTAGTAAAATTAGATCGTTTGAAGTGCCTTTCATAACAAACCCATTTAACTCTTCAGCCAAACTTATAAATCAACAATATGTGTTAAGTATGAGTTATGTTTGGGGCATTTTCATACCATGTAGGTAATAGAGAGCTAGTCTTGTCTATTTTCTAATCACTAATATAGAATATATGTATTAGATAGATGATTGATTGATAGATAGGTATATAAATAGATTGACAGATAGGTATAGATGCCAAATTGGGGGAAAAGGAAGTAAGATGTTGCTAAGCCCTTTGTAAGATAAATTCTAGCTGAAATAAGCAGGCGAAGAGAGGGAACAGAGGGCCAGGTAGTTTATTTGAATGCAATTCCCAGGTGAAATTTCCCAGTCTACAGAAATGGAGACTGGGGAAGTCACGCATAAGTAGATGGCAGTGAGTTTTTAAAGAAGGTAGGGGGAGGCAGAGCTTAGATTTACAGCGGCATGAGGATTGGCTAGCCTAAGGCACATTTTTCAGGTTGGGAGGGGGCAACAACTGGGGACTTTGGCACGTCATCAGTGTCCAACGTGCTTGCTCCTCCCTCCGGTGCCTCCAGCCTTACATTCCAGCCTTTTGGTTATAATGAGTGGAGACTAGATCTGGGTACTTCCGGCTGAGGGGGAGTGATGTGGGGGGGTATTAAGGTTGGTTGACGGCCAGAGGCTCAGTCGGGAGGGGCGAGTACTTGTGCAGCAACAGTTGATTGATTTTTATGTGTGACATTTCTGCTATGCGCTGTTGAAGGAACTTAAAAACACATAGACCAATAAGGAGTATGAAACAGATTGCTGCAACAGGGCCTAGGAGAGGCACTAACCAGGCCATAATAGGGGATTGAAACCATCTGTACAGATTATTACCTGATATGCCGGTTCCTTGGAGTTCCCTTTTTAGTTCTTGTAGTTTGTGAACATTCTTCTCTATGAGTCCCGACTCATTATATAGTAACAACACTGTTCTCAGAGGAATAGACAGGTCCCTCCCTTCTCTGCAGTAAGGATGTCTAAAGCTCGGTGGTTTTGGAGGGCTACTTGGGCCAAGGAGGTGACTTGCCTCTGGAGGGATGCCAGAGAGACCACAGATACCTGGAAAGCTGCCTCAAGTCATCGTTCCAGTTTTTCTAGGACTGTGATACTGTAACCCAGAGCACCAGTGCTCACTCCCATGGCTAGAATGGAGGAAGTGAGGGAGATCCCCACCACTAAAGGCAGGAGGACTGCTCTATTGTGACGGGAATCTAAGGCCCAGGAGTTGGTGAACCCAGCTCCCCCGTACAGGGTCAGCCTAGGGACTAGGGTGACCAGCAGGCAAGAAGGATTTGCAAAGTCGGTTTCATATAAAGTCCCATTGCACCACAGGAAAGTGCCTGGTGGGGAGCAGTAAAAGGAAGGCTGCTTATAATGATGTCTCAAGGTCACATTTGCTTCAGGTGTTTCGAATAATGGTACCTCTCCAATAAGTTTGAGCTCTGAGGAAGGGCTTGGAGGGCAGGATAGGCTCTCTCTTGGTGGTATCTGAACTGCCAAAACAGGGGTTTCTATAAGGGAAGTGCAGAGGAAGCATTGTGTCAAGGAAGTATTGGGGAGGGTGTGCTGGAATAAATCTAGCCCCTCCTGCAGGAGACTTAACCAAGAAAAGGGAAGGGTCTTAGCGTTTTGTTGTATGTGAGTCTGTAGGTGGGTTTGTTGAGTTTTAATGGCCTGTTGTACTTCTTTGGGATGTTAGGGGGTGCTTACCTCTAGGTATCAGCGAATCGTGATAGTCTAGCAGGGATATGCTTGAAAATTATTTAAAGAAACACCTCCTATAATGCCCTCATTCCAGCGATTATGTAAGGGGTCCTTGATGTTTAAATACCTCTTTGCCCGAGGTGCCCAGTGTTGAAAAGTAAGCATATGGCAGCTATTGCCCGGGCGGCCTTCTACCATCTAATTCATGACACAGGAGGGCCAGGGGCACCCAAAATTTTCTTTGACCCACTGTATTCTGCACTTTTCTGTTTGCTGAAAGGTGAAGCAGAGGGCCATGTGGGTAGGTGTCTCTCCATCAGGGCACCAAACTCAGTTAAGAGGGAGGGCAATTACGGGCTGACAATTGTTAACTTCACAAAAGGCTGTCCCAATCGTCTCTTCTACCCGCCCATTTTTTTTTTTGAGAGGGCATCTCTCATATTTATTGATCATATGGTTGTTAACAACAATAAAATTCTGTATAGGGGACTCAATGCACAATCATTAATCAACCCCAAGCCTAATTCTCAACAGTCTCCAATCTTCTGAAGCATAACAAACAAGTTTTTACATGGTGAACAAGTTCTTACATAGTGAATAAGTTCTTACATGGTGAACAGTGCAAGGGCAGCCATCACAGAAACTTTCGGTTTTGATCACACATCATGAACAATCAGGTCAATTATGATTATTTGTTTGATTTTTATACTTGATTTATATGTGAATCCCACGTTTCTCCCTTATTATTATTATTATTATTATTTTTTTAATAAAATGCTGAAGTGGTAGGTAGATGCAAGATAAAGGTAGAAAACATAGTTTAGTGCTGTAAGAGGGCAAATGTAGATGATCAGGTGTGTGCCTATAGACTAAGTATTAATCCAAGCTAGACAAGGGCAACAAAACATCCACAGATGCAGAAGATTTCTCTCAAAACAAGGGGGGTGAGGTTCTAAGCCTCACCTCTGTTGATCCCCAATTTCTCACCTGATGGCCCCCCTGCGACTGTGCCTGCCTTAGGTTGTTCCTCCCTTGAGGAATCTTACCCGTCTCTGGCTAACCAGTCATCTTCCGGGGCCATACAGGGAAATGTAAAGTTGGTAAGTGAGAGAGAAGCAATATTGTTTGAAAAGGTTAGCTTTTTACTTTTTTGCATATTTATGCCCTGTGGCTTCTATGCCCAGCGTTTGTCTTGAGGTATCTTTACCACTTGGAAGAATTATGATACTTGGTAATTTCGATATGAGGCACAAATTCTACTTAGGGGTTGTAATTATGAAGGAAGAAGAGAAGCTATAGAAGTAGCAGATCGAAGAAAACATGGGAAGATTGATTATTTCTTTGACATATCTTCTTGTAGCATAACATAAGCATGTATAGGTTTTAAATTACTAATTAAATTGCGTGCACACATTAACATAATAGGAATACAGCTACATAACCAAAGCAGACCTACAATTACCAGCCATATCCAGTGAAACCAAGAAAACCAGTTAGGCACCCTAGGCATTTGACCCACCCATTTTTTATGGTGTTTTGCTGGGTGGCTTCAAATCTATACCTGATGGAAAGGGCAAGACTACTCCACTATGTAGGAGGAGGAGTAGGATGAGGAGCCCTTTAGAGTTGGATCCGTAGAGGTCCAACTTGTTCTGCTTGCCAAAGATCATCGGGAAGGGGAGCTCTTTTTAGTAGGGAAATATGGTACCATGCAGGGTGTCCTGAAAGTTTGGCAGCAGTGGGGGTTGTGAGGATTACAGTCTATGGTCCTGTCCAGTGAGGCTGGAGTGATCGAGGCTGGAGTTCTTTTAGAAGTACTTCATCTCCTGGCTGAAGGAGATACACATCCTCTGGGTTGTCAGACAATATGGGCTGGGGTAGGAGCTGGTCTGCATGTTCTCTGAGAAGATGTCTCAACAGTGAAAAATAAGGAAGGTAGGAAGCTAAAGGAGGAGAGACAGCAGGCAGGCTTGTGTTCAGTAAGAAGGGTCTGTCATACATTAGCTCAAATGTGCTTAGCCCAACAGGTTCCTCAGGGGCAGCATGCAGTCGAGCGAGAGTGATGGGGAGAAGATCGGGCCACAAGAGCTTTCTTTACCTCTAGAGACAGCTTAGTTAGTTGGTCCTTTAGGAGACCATTAACCCTTTCAACTTTACCCAATGATTGGGGGTGATAGGGTATATGGAGGTTCCAGGTGATGTTGAGAGCCTCGGCTGTTAGCTGAGTGACCCGAGAGACAAAAGCAGGCCCATTGTCTGACAGTAGCAAGGCAGGCAGGCCAAAATGGGGGATGATATGTGCCACCAATGTCTGTGCCACTACTGAGGCTGTTTCCTGGCTGGTGGGGAAGGCTTCAATCCACCCTGAAAAGGTATCAACCAGAACTAGTAAATACCGGAGCTTTTTTTTTTTTTACTTTTATTTATTTATTTATTTATTTATTTATTTATTTATTTATTTATTTATTTATTTATTTATTTATTTATTTATTTGTAGATAATTATTTTTTATTGAAGGGTAGTTGACACACAGTATTACATTAGTTTCAGGTGTACAACACAGTGATTCAACATTTATATACATGATAATTCTAGGTACCAACTATCACCATACCAAGTTGTTACAGTATTTTGACTATATTCCTTATGCTATACATTACATCCCACTTACTTATTTATTTTACAGTTGGAAGTGTGTACTTTTTTTTGTGTGTGAGGGCATCTCTTATTTATTGATCAAATGGTTGTTAACAACAATAAAATTCTGTATAGGGGACTCAATGCTCAATGCACAATCATTAATTCACCCCAAGCCTAATTTTCATCTGTCTCCAATCTTCTGATGCATAACGAACAAGTTCTTACATGGAGAACAAATTCTTACATAGTGAATAAGTTACATGGTGAACAGTACAAGGGCAGTCATCACAGAAACTTTCAGTTTTGCTCATGCATTATGAACTATAAACAATCAGTTCAAATATGAATATTCATTTGATTTTTATACTTGATTTATATGTGGATACCACATTTCTCTCATTATTATTATTTTTAATAAAATGCTGAAGTGGTAGGTAGATACAAGATAAAGGTAGAAAACATAGTTTAGTGTTGTAAGAGAGCAAATGTAGATGATCAGGTGTGTGCCTGTAGACTATGTGTTAATCCAAGCTAGACAAAGGCAATAAAACATCCATGTATGCAGATTTCTCTCAGAACAGGGGGGGTAAGGTTCTAAGCCTCACCTCTGTTGATCCCCAATTTCTCACCTTATGGCCCCCCTGCGACTGTGCCTGTCTTAGGTTGTTCCTCCCTTGAGGAATCTTACCCGTCTCTGGCTAACCAGTCATCTTCAATACCGGAGCATTTTATGCTTAGGCATGTGGGTGAAATCGACCTGCCAATCCTGTCTGGGGATCATTCCTCTCATCTGGTGGAGAGCCATCTGGGTTTCAGAGCACCTTGAGATGAGATGCGATGACAAATAGTGCAGGTTTGGTGCACCTGATTTATGGCCTTACAGAGACCATAAGGGGCAAATATGGGGGAGAGAAACCGGTGCATGACCTCTGGCCCAATGTGTAGGAACTGATGAGTTTTGGATATGATATCTCTGCCCTGGGCTTGGGGGAGGGCAATTCATCCCTTGAGATATATCCATCCCTGATCTCCTAACACCCCCCCTTCATGTAGGAGTAGTCGCCGTTCATCATTGGGGTATTGGGGCAGTAGAGAGGAGGAAAGAAACAGCACAGAGGGTTGGATAGACCTGGATGTTAACTGTCGGGCTTTGGCATCTGCCAACACATTACCTTTGGTTACTAGATCGTTTCCAGTCTGATGTCCTTTACAATGCATGATGGCCACCTCCTTGGGGTCCTGTAGGGCCTGTAGCAGGTGGCGGATAGCCGTGCTGTTGATGAGTGGGGTTCCCTTGGTGGTAAGGAAACCCCTTTCCTTCCAAGTTGCAGCATGAGTGTGTGTAATTAGGAAGGCATATTTAGAGTCAGTATAAATTGTGGCCCTCTTCCCGACTGCCATCTGTAATGCCTGGGTAAGAGCCACTAATTTGGCTTCCTGGGAGGTGATCCCAGATAGGAGTAGGTTTGCTTCTATCACTTGTGACAGAGTCACCACTCCATAGGTTGCCCTTTGCACTTCATTACTCCCCTTCACCAAGCTTCCATCTACGAAAAAGGTCAAGTCAGGGTTTTCGAGGGGCACGTCTTGTAGACCCTCCCTAGGTTTCCTAAGAGCCTCTACAATCTCTACACAGGAATGAGTGGGCTGATCCACCTGATCACTGATGGGAAGCAAGGAGGCTAGGTTAAGGGGTGGAGAGACTTGTGAGGTTACCTGTGGATGCTCAATAAACAGGAGGTGAAATTCTTGTATTCTTGAAGGACTCAAGGAGGCCAGGGATTTATGACTCAAAAGATCTTGTAACCAGTGTGGGGAATACACAGTAATGGGCTGTTGGAGCATTAATTTCAGGGCTTTTGGGGCCATACTTCCCGCAGCCGCCAGGGCTCAGAAGCAAGGCTGCCACCCTCTAGCGGTGGTATCCAACTGTTTGGAGAGAAAGGCAATGGGATGGCACCCCGGCCCCACTGGCTGTACCAGCACTCCAGTGGCCACTCCTGCCCTCTCTGCTGTATATAGGGTAAAGGGCTTAGGTTGGGGAGCATTAACGTGGGGGATGAAAGCAATGCATTCTGCAATTGATTGAAAGCAGAAGCTACTTCAGTGGGTGAAGTAGTAGGAGTCTCTGTGGCAGCCGCATAGAGCGGTCTGCCCAGAAGGGCAAAGTTAGGCACCCAGTGTCTGAAAACTAATCCTAGAAAGGATAGTTTCTTGGCTCCTGAAGTAGGTGGCAAGAGAGCTTTAATCGCAGCTGCTCAGTCTGCCGTTAGGGCTTTGGTGGTGGGAGTTAGAGTTAGCCCGAGGTATGTAACTTGGGGTACAGATAGCTGTGTTTTGGCAGGGGATACTCTGTATCCCATGTCTGCCAGGAAATTAAGAAGAGATGTGGTGTCTAGAACTGAGGCCTCTTTTGAGGGGCTGCAAAGTAAAAGATCATCTACATATTGGAGGAGAGTACTCCTGCCTGTTGACTGTTGTGAGAGGTCTTCTGCCAGGTCCTGTCCAAAAGATGGGGGCTATCTCTAAAACCTTGAGGTATAACTGTCCAGGTCAGCTGTCTAGATCGACAGGGGTCAGGGTCTTCCCACGTGAGGGCAAATAGTGACTGTGAGTCTGAGTGGAGAGGTATAGTGAAAAAGGCATCCTTAAGGTCTAGTACAGTAAAATGAGAGGTACTGGAAGGGACCTGAGACAGAAGAGTATATGGGTGAGGCACTACTGGGTGTGAGGGAATAACAGCCTCGTTAATTATTCAGGGGTCCTGAACGAGGCGAGATGCTCCAGAAGGCTTTTTCATTGGCAAGATGGGAGTATTGCATGGAGAGTTAGTCGGTACTAAAAGCCCTTGCGAGAGTAGACAATTAACAATAGGCTGTAGTCCCCTTCGGTGAGCCTGCGAAATAGGAAATCATGGCTGAGAAGGGAAGTGGGATGGGTCTTTAAGGTGTATTAAAACCGGGGTGTGGTGGGTTGCTGCCACAGGGGTGGAGATGTCCCACATGACTGGATTGACAGCAGTCCAGGGAGTTGGGAGACCCAGATTTCTGTCATCCAACCCTCCTTTGCTGACCAGAGCAATGAGGGAACCTAAGCATTCAAAAGGTGGGAGGGAAATAGAGGCTCCTAACTTATAGAGCAGATCCCGTCCTAACAGAGGGGTAGGACAGGAAGGCATGACTAGAAAGGAATGGGTAAACAGGATGCTTTGAAAGGTGCAGGCTACTGGGCCCATCTCTCAAGGCTTGGAGGGGGTTCCCATGACCCCAACTATGGAGACTTTGGTAGGGTATAAAGGCCCTTTAAAGGAGGGGAGAACAGAGTAGGTAGCCCCCGTGTCCACCAAGAAGGAGATGGGCTTACCCACTACCCACAGATTAGCCCTGGGCTTGGCGAGGGCGATCGGGGTGTCCGAGTCCAGGTGTCTTCAGTCTTCGAGGATGCCCAGCAGGTCTGAAGGGTAGTACTTCGAGGGTGTCCACCCCCCGTGGGGCTCTGCCACTGGGGGAGGACCACCCCCTAGTGGACAGTCTACTTTCCAATGACCTCGCTTACCGCAGCTGGGGCACAGTTTGGTCAGTTTGCGTGGGTTGGGGCACTTCCATGCCCAGCGTCCTTCTTTGATGCACCAAAAGCAAGGGCCCGGAGGTTCAAGTTGATCTTCAGGGACACCCCGATGATCTCCATGAGCCAGCAGCAGAGCAGCTGTTATGACACGAGTCTGCTTTGCCATTTGAGCAGCTGACCTCCTCTCACTCTCATCCTCTCGGGCATGAAAAACTTTAAATGCTGTATCTACCAGGTCTCCTAGAGGGGTCTGGGGACCATATTCAGCCTTTTTTAAGCTTGTGCCTCATGTCAGGAGCTGACTGGGTTATAAAATGCATGACCAGGAGAAAGCAACCTAACAATGAGGCGGGGTCAATCTTAGTAAAAGCTCCTAGATTCTTTCAGGCACTTGAGGAATTCTGATGGGTTTTCGTCAGGTTTCTGGGTAATTTCTCTAAGCTTATCATAATTAATAGCTTTTTGGGTGGTTGAGTTCATACCTGCCAATAAGTAGCGAACCATGCAATCCTGGCATGCTTCACCCTCGGGAGAATTATAATCCCACAGGGGTTCTCATAGAGGAATAGCTTCTCTGCCCATAGGTTCCTGCTCATCTGTGGCGTGGGCCTCATTGGCACAGTGCTGTGCCGCCGCCGTGACACAGTCATATTCCTCCGGGGTTGGAGTGGATTGGAGGACTACATGTACATCATGCCAGGTGAGCTTGTAAGCTTGAGTGAGATATTTAAACTGTTTAGCGACCATTACAGGGTTGGAGGAAAAGGACCGCAATCGCGGTTCTACTTGGGACAAGTCTGCCAGGGAAAAGGGAACATGAACCTGCACTACTCCCTCAGCTCCTGCTACCTCCCTCAGAGGAGCCATCACATGAGCTTGAGACCGCTGTGACTTAGAGCGAGTTACAGGAGGGCTAGACCATTTACAGTGGTGGGTTTGAAGGAGGGGACGGAGGCGGCGACCTTGGTGGCAGGGGTACAACCTGGGAATCGAGGCAGAGCTTGAAGGCAGGGGACTGGGGTATGGGGGAGTTTTCTCTTTTTTATCCGAAGTGGAGTTGGCACCTGTTGAGCAAAATGGTGGCGCAACTGGAAGAGAAGGGGAACAAGGTGGAGGACATGAATAATGAGGAAGGGAGTTGGCCCCCACGGTGGGCCTGGAGGAATGGGAAGGGGGGTAGCCGAGATCCTCCGCCAAGTCCATCAGAGAAGAGCCTCCCAGTAATAGGAGGGGTAGAGGTCGGCGGTCCTTGGCGGAGGCCTGGGCCAACAAAACTTGGGAAGGAGTACACTTAACACAGATCTTGGCAGGTGCGCAAAGTCCAAAAGACCTGCACATATGACATTTCACTCCACTTTCCACTCTGGTGGCAATAATTAGTCAAGTTGGTGAGGAGGCCAAAATCGAAAGTTCCCTCAGGGGGCCAGCGAGATTGATTGTCCAAGGGATACTGAGGCCCAGCCTGAGAGCAAAGGAAGACCAGCTTCCATTTGCGAACTTCCCAGGACAAATATAGAGTAGCTAAATTAGGAATGAGACACCGCAACAGGGTCTGAGCCTCCGCTTTTGAGGGCTGGTTCCCTATGTCTGTGCCACTCCCCAACTAATCCCGCTGAGAGGAGCGCCCAGCATCCCAAGCACACCAAGTCAGAGGAGACAGCCTGGGAGCCTGGGTGAGGGACATCTCCAGCACTGCAGGGCCAGGGGCGGGTATCCCGGATGCCCACAGTGGATGGGCTGAATGCCCAAACCTGGGCGTATATACGATTTCAGACGGACCAGGTGAAACGGAGTTAGGAAGGGAAGCAGACCAGGGGAAACTGAGGAACTCACCGGAAAATAGTCCACGCAGTGGAGAGCAGGCTGAGGTTCCCGGTCGGGGAAGGAGGGGACAGGGCTGCTGATGGCCAGTCAGGGCCCCGCGCTCATGCTCCTTCCCGGGATTTCGGCACCAAATATAAGATAAATCCTAGCTGAAATAAGCAGGTGAAGAGGCCAGGTAGTTTATTTGAGTGCAATTCCCGGGTGAAATTTCCCAGTCTACAGAAATGGAGACTGGGGAAGTCACGCATAAGTAGACAGGCAGCGAGTTTTTAAAGAAGGTAGGGGGAGGCAGAGCTTAGATTTACAGCGGCATGAGGATTGGCTAGCTTAAGGCACATTTTTCAGGTTGGGAGGGGGCAGCAGCCGGGGACTTTGGCACGTCATCAGTGTCTGACGTGCTCGCTCCTCCCTCCCATGCCTCCTGCCTTACACCCTTCTCATGTATTAGGGTTGGAATTTGAACCTGGAACTGTAAAGACTCCAAAGTCTGTTATTACCATGAAAGCATGGTGAGAAAATCCCTGAATGTGATGTAGATTCAGGAGAGAGAGATCATCTCCCTTCAGTGAGTCTGGGAAGGCTTGGTAGAGAAGATGGAATTATATCTAGGTGAGATTTGGATAAGGAGAGAAAATATGGGGACAGGGAAAGGTAAGATAACTTGGTAAGGGAGCCAAGGGAGAAAGAGGGGTGGTGAGGGGCCAGCTCTGTTGGCAGGGATGGTTCATGCAGGAGGGCATGGGGACATGTCCTCCAGGCTCTAGACCCCCATGAAAGGTTGTCTAAAATGCTAGCTGCCTCCTGAATGTGCTCTCTCCATCCAGATGTGCAAGAATATTATTTTGTATTCAGAATAACATCTGAACCTGTGTTGCACTGCCCCAGAGTCTGTGAACTGGGAGGAGGTTTGGTCCTGCCCTTTGCTCTAGCTTATACCCTTTTACATAATATTTGGATCAGAAATCTGAACTTGCCTTTGCATGAACACCAATGGCAGCCAAATACCCACTGAAGAGACTATTTAATTGCTCCTTCAGGGTCCACTTAGAGTAATAGCTGTGAACATCTCTCCTAAGTGTCTCCCACAGGCAGTGATAAACTTTGCTGAAGATGAGTCGTAAATTCTTGGCAAGATCAACTTAAATAGGGGAACAAAGTCTTCATCTTACCTAGACTGATCTTATCCTAGATTGCATTATGCCTCAATGTCACCATGTTTTCAACCTCAATCGGGGTTGACAGAGAAAGGAAGGCTGTTAGCTCCATAAAAGTGAAGTATTTTTTCAAGGTAATTAGGAGTATTCTGAAGATAGTTCATTCTATTTGGTGATAAAAGAATGAAAAAAATTCTGCTCATGACTCATTTAATTTGGATCATTAATTATATAAAGACCTGATATTTTTTGTTAGCTGACTTAGAATCATTCATAAGTTTCTCACTGTGTATTATAATTGTCTGATCAGTAAATGAAACAACAGAGCAAAAAGGATGCAAAAACTGGCTGAGAGTTTAGAGTTTGCATTTCATGCCTTAATGTAATAAATGATCATATAAATTCTTGGTTGAGTTTTAATTTTTCTTGACTTTTCACTGGCATTTGGTAATGTTGGATTTAGGAGGGCACCTAACAAATTACACAGCACAGAAATCTAGGCTGGAGTACTAAAGCATGAGGACTAGACACTTTGTTCCTAATACTCTGTGTGACTAGGGTAAGTCACTTAGACATGTTTGTGACTTTACAATAAATAGGTTGAACTAGGTCATCTTCAAGAAATCTCTCAGATTTAAACTTGAACATATGAGATTTTGGCACTTTATGATTTTTACTTTTCTGTTCTTGAATTATGTTTACAATAGGAATATTTACCTTTATAGAAAGACATTGGATTACTATATGGTGTCTGTGAAAGTCCCAAACTCTTTTAGAGAAAAAAATAGTGGGAGAAGTTGACTGCTTCATTATTAATTGAATACCTTAAAACAGTGACAACTTTCCACTTTGAAATTATGAATAAATTAGAACTAAGATAGAACTTCACTGAAAATAAATTGTCTTCACAGAAAATTCAACCTATCTTTATGAGAAACTCAATGACATGAACTTTTTAATTTCAGGAATTTGAGAACACTTCGTGCTGTTTCTTTGAAGTCATTAAATTATTTAAGATGCATTTTTATTTTCTCTGAACCTTGAGTGCTGAATGATCTGGTAAGTGTGGAAAATAACCACTGTTTAAATGTCCTATCATCTTGCATGTGGGGAGTCAAATTTTCTGCATGTACTATGTGTTTAAACTTGGCAGTTGGTACCTGAAATCTTTTTCTTGTCTCTCACATCTTTGGTAATAATCTTTGATGCTCAATGAGAATTGAAGCCAATGCCCTATGAACCTCGGGAGAGAATGGTCTTTGTTATTTTCAGAAGAAATGACTGGCTGAGGTCCAACAATTTCATGGTCATTCTCACAGAAAGGTCTTGGATCCCTGATTATTTGTTCTCCCTGTTGACCAATTGGGTGAGGAGACTGTCCACCTGCTCTGGAAATTACAGGGAACCGGTAATTATCTGAGAGGTAATTTGTTCCCTGAATGTGAATTGGCTTGTTGACACTTGTGCTCAGCACCTGTTCAGAGCTTCCATTTTTTGTTGCAGTTTATTTGTTTCTATTCTCACTCTGTAGCTAACGGAAAGATGGGTTTAAGGTTTTTCTCACAAGGGGTTCCCCTGATGCTCCAGTAATGGTATGTGATAGACCTTCATACTACTGCTCAGTGTTTGGTGACGGACGTGTCTCTGTCCATCGAGGCGGGGCCACGATATTATGAGTCTCGGGTTTATAGTCTGTATGGAGTGGACTGTGAGTGATGACTGGGGGCATCAGGTGGTTGGAATTCTAGGGAGACACGAACGGGAAGTGCAGAGACCTTAGATGGAGGCGCCCACGGAGCAAACCAGCTGTGTGCCTGCCTCAGCTTTTCAGTTTCACAGGGTCGCTGGAGTTAAGCAGGAATCACTCACCAGGCTGTGGTGAGGAGCCAATAAAATTACAGAGGAGCAAATAAAGCCTCCAGATACCCAACTCAAACTGTGCAAAAGTAATATTCACTGCATTTATCCCAAACAAAAATGAAACAAGCTGAAGCATATTGTATTTATTATATTCATCAAAGTGATTGAGCTGATACCTTGCTGGTGGAAAGATACAGACAGAGCTGCATTATTTGCTTCAGTTAACACAGCCTATTGCTCTGAGTCAGAGGAATTTTATGCTTTTATATTCAAAGAATATTCTTCATCTTACAAAATGGTGATATGACCTGATCCTAGATGATGTTTAGTCATTTTGTGTAAACATTTAAATGCTTCAGTGGTAAATACATTTCTTGAAGTTTAACAAAACAAACGAATAAGCAAAAAAACAACAGAATCCTTAATTGAAAATGAAATCTTCCTTAAATTAATTCTTTCAATGACTAGAGTTGAAAATAAAGGAAAAGCAAGTGTGGTACCATGCTGATTGGATGTTAAACAGTACAGAATGTGCCCTGCCTTGAGAATAGAAAGCACCTGGTTTTATTTGTCCTAGATTGTGCTTTAGCATTATTTCAACAAGCATATTTGAAAGCCCACCTGTTCCATACCAGGCACAGGGCTGGGTGCCAAGAAGAGATGCCCAGACATGACCAAGACAGATGTACTGCCCTTAGGGGCGACAACGGGGCGCCGTGACTGTGAAGGAATGTGTAGTGAGTCCCAGGATGGAAGTCAGCACAGGATCCTCTCACAAAGGAGAGAATGGTCCTTTTTCTCTAAGGAAGGGAAATCATAAAAGGAGAGGGATGAGGATCGACCTGGCTCCTGGGAAGAGGGGTATTCCCAGCTAGGGGGCTGCAGAAACAAAGCAAAAAAGCCAGGTGTGGTGGCTTACTTGGCCAGACTGGGGGTTCTGGGTGTGGCTGGAGCTTTGGCTTTGAGGGGTAAGACAAGAGGAAGACATTGGAGGGGAGGTAGGCAGAGGAGCGGCAGCTGGGAGCTGCATTCTGCCGGCAGTGGGGAGCTGCA
Source organism: Manis pentadactyla (assembly GCF_030020395.1). Taxonomy (NCBI): domain Eukaryota; kingdom Metazoa; phylum Chordata; class Mammalia; order Pholidota; family Manidae; genus Manis; species Manis pentadactyla. The sequence continues at coordinate 62,913,026 of NC_080026.1, forward strand.
GAGGAGTCTTAGAAGGGAAATTACATGATTTATCTCCTGTTTAGAAGTGGAAAAATAAGAGGATAAAGAGCAGTAAAAACAAGAAAATGAAATAAACTATGATCCATTCCCACTGTTCAAATTCTGTTTTATCATTCACCAGTGGTTTTTCCTGTAGTTACATTAGGTACATGTACAAGCTTGCTTTTTAAAGAAAAACCTCAGAATGAGATCCTATTGTACTCACTACCTTTGAACTTTATTCATTCTATCTTTATAAGCATCAGTAAAACATTTCTAAAGCATCATTTTGATAAGTACACAGCATTATATCAATATATCATACTATACTCACCTTAAGAACATAGATTGCCTTTATATTTTCACTATCTTAAATAATGATAACATCTTGAAGATTCTCTTACTTATTGCTTTAGGATAAATTCCTTGAAGTGAAAGTTCTAGCTCAAATGAAATATGGATTGTAAAAGGCCTGCATGCATCGTGGCACCCATGCTGTTGGTCAATATTAAGCTCTTCTAACTTTGCCAAATCATGGCTGATAAAGACTAGATCATTGACTGAACTTGAATTTCTTTGAACTGAGGTTGAATGAGGCTTTGTGAATTTAATTACTCAATTGTAATTACTTTTATCAACTGAATGTTCATGCCTTTTGCCTTTTATCATATTGGTGTGTTTATCTTGGTTAATAAATCCTAGTGTATCTATATAATGTTGCTCATGCCATGAAGTCAGGTATGATTGAAACATGGTAGCAAACTTCCTTTAGGACACCTGTTGTTTTTCTTTCTTTAGCCCTGAAATCACATGAAGCTGTGGGTGGAGATTCACCTGATAGTCCCAGAAACCCCTCTCAGCCTGAGCACCATGAGTAACCAGACTCTGGTAACAGAGTTTATCCTGCAGGGTTTTTCAGAGCATCCAGAATACCGTGTGGTCTTATTCAGCTGTTTTCTCTTCCTCTACTCTGCGGCCCTTACAGGTAACATCCTCATAATTTTGGCCATCACCTTCAACCCTGGGCTTCACACCCCTATGTATTTTTTCCTGTTAAACTTGGCTACTATGGACATTATCTGTACCTCCTCCATCATGCCCAAAGCCCTGGAGGGTCTGGTGTCAGAGGAGTGCTCCATCTCTTATGGGGGCTGCATGGCCCAGCTGTACTTCCTCACATGGTCTGCATCCTCTGAGCTGCTGCTCCTCACAGTCATGGCCTATGACCGCTATGCAGCCATCTGCCACCCTCTGCATTACAGCACCATGATGAGCAAGGCATTCTGCAGCCTGTTGGCGTCAGGTGTGTGGGTGCTCTGTGCCTCCAACACGGCCATCCACACTGGGCTGATGCTGCGCTTAAATTTCTGTGGCCCCAAAGTCATTACCCATTTCTTCTGTGAGGTGCCTCCTCTGTTACTTCTCTCCTGTAGCTCCACCTATGTGAACAGCATCATGATTGTCCTGGCTGATGCCTTTTATGGCATATTGAACTTCTTGATGACCATAGTGTCATATGGCTTTATCATCTCTAGCATCCTAAAGATGCGAACTGTGGAGGGGAAGAAGAAAGCCTTCTCCACCTGCTCATCCCACCTCATTGTAGTTTGTATGTATTACACTGCTGTCTTCTATGCCTACATAAGCCCCGTCTCCAGCTACAGTGCAGAAAAGAGCAAGTTGGCTGGCGTGCTCTACACCATGCTGAGTCCAACTCTCAACCCCCTCATCTATACTTTGAGAAACAAGGAGGTCAAAGCAGGCCTCAGGAAGCTATTCCCCTTTGTCAGAAATTAGTTTGTGTCTTCTGAAGCTCTTCTTCAGAGTGCAGGTTTAGTGGGAGCTGACTTTTCTGTGAAGGGTCTGATAAGCAAGTTTCTGGACTAGAAGGTGAATAAACCTATCTCTTCCACCCAAGCAGAACATCTGCATAGATGAGATTGGAATCTGGTGTTCTGAGGCTGGCGGATGTGAGGACTGTGGTTCCATGTGAGCCTTTCAGATATGGGGTCTCATGGTCTGACCCTGAGGTAAATTCGGTGCAAAGTTGGCAGTCAAACAAGGCTAAGAGAAGAAAAGGCTCCTTGTGTTTTAGACACATAGTTGTATGAAAATGTTTTCCTTTTTTTCTTTTTCTTTTGTATGAACAATGTTCAGACTGTAAATCCTGAAATCATACGTAGAATTTAGGTGTGTGGGCTCCTAAAGAACTAGGCAGGATGTGTGGACCTTACAGCGTCCTGGGAGGATTACCAGAATGAAGAATTGCTTTAAGGTGACCACTGGCGCCCCTACGAAGTCTTCTGTCTACTATCTTACCACACGTATTTCCACGGGAGATAATTAGACTCAAATAATAGTTTCTGGCTCAAATGAAAACTGTTGTTCCTGTTTCTCCTGTTTCTTCCCACTAACACTCATGGTAAAATGTATTATTAGGTTCACCACTTTGTTTTAACAGCTTTATTGAGTTATAATTTATATACAATCACCACTGTGTTTTGAATGTCAAATTTCAGCTTTAAAACTTGATGCTTGAGCTATGCATCTAGAAAAATGCCTGAGATTTCCCATTTCTCCTTTACTTAGTTCTCAGAACATGAGGATCTGACCTACCTCAGTCACCTGGAGTGGGGAAAACTGCTATGATTTAGCTCTAAAAACTACACAGCATTGTAAGAAGAAGACAATGTTACCTTCCCATTGTTTCAGGATACACCTGGGTGGACAAATCCTTCATTTCTGTTGAAGACAGTTTTTGAGTTTGAGCTCCATGCTGTTAGATGCTGTTAGAAAACAGGACTGGAAAATCTATTATCTTTATCATGATGCATTGAAAATGATAGAAGCAAGTTGTGAATGTTAACTGACTCTTTGGGACTGAATAAAAACACATACTATTTGCTATTGTAGATGGACGATGGAAGCTGAGATTAGAGTTTGATACTGATTTACAAGGGATGAGTTGCCCATGGCTGTTCATCCAGTATTCTCATTCTCATTCTCATTCATTGGAAGCACATTGATTTTGGGCATGAAATTCAAGAATTTGATGAACCATGGCCTGACTGTGGCATTGGCATATATGTTAATATGGACCAGGTCTAATCTCTTCTAAGAGAATTCAGACACCTAAATAACATGTTGAGGCCCTCAGTGGTCTCAGAGACTTTCCAATGAGTAAGGTTTTGAGAACTACCACTAATGACTCAAATGATTACTAATAGATTTTCAACATGCCATGAAAAGCATATATTCCCTTATTGTATTATTCGTTTTGGTTTCTTATAATGTTCATATGTTCTACATTTTGTAATGGATTTTTTAAAAAATAAAAAGTACTTAGTTGAGAATTGAGTGTTTAAGAGAGTATTACTAATTTGGCAAAACAGAAATATGAGACTTGATCTATATCCTTAGAAAACTAGTAACCCAGGTAAAAGGACACTAGTGCTTATGATGATGAATATAAAAAGAAGAGAAATGGTATAAAGGGCGTCTTGCTGCAGGATGTAGTGTAATGGTGTGGATGGACAGAGATGTTTGTAATGTGGAAAGAGCCCTGAAGGTGGGGGGAGAAGATCTGGGTTCAAATTAAGACTCTTTCTGAGCACTCAACCCTTTTAAGTATATAGAGGATGATAAGTTAACCTAGAGATGCTATCAGGATTGAATCAGAGAACTGAAAACAATATCAAGTGCCATGTAAGTTTAAGATGCTACTGTTGGTTAGTGATCGCTGAGGACAGGAACAGTCAAGGAGCAAGATGTCACAGTCCCTTGTCCCTGCGTGGCTTAGGGTGATATTTGCAGTGTTAGCTGGAAAGGGTAAGCGGGGGCTGAGTGGCATTGGACCACACAGAAATGGACTCCTCTTCTCTTCCCAGTTCAGCTGAGCCCTCTGTCTTGGGCTTTGTCCTTCAGAGCCCTATGTGAGCAACTGGCCCTTCTCTCTGCTACCCTCTTGGTCCAGGCAGAGCATCCTTTCCTGCCAGAGTGCTGTTCTGCTTGGAGTTTGCCTTCTCAGGAACAAATGTACTCTTTTGCTTCAGCTGGCCTGACAACTGAGGCTTTGTGCATGCGTGTGTGTGTGTGTGTGTGTGTTGTGTGGCTCCTTTTGAAGGAATTGGTGCCAGTTTGCCTGCCTTAGCTGAGACAGAGAAACAGCTTTTGCTTGTCCATAATGTTATTTCTTTAAATTAGTTCTTGTAATTTAATGCAGACAAACTCATGACATATGGGCTTTCAGCAGACAGCTCTTATTTTTGAACTAAATAGTTTTTATCATATTACCTATATGCCTATAAACAGAAAAAAAAGTATAAAATCATTATGCTTATAGCTCTTACACAACCATCGATCCTAACAAATATACAACTTAAACACATACAAGACTATAAAAACAACTTGAATTCTAATTAATAACATTGATCCAATGGATAACAAATAGTGTTTGGCTAAAACTAGATTTCCACTTTCTATTGAACATTCTACTGATTTGTAAATTTGAGTTAAGCGTTCTTAAATTATCATATGTTTTCTCAGTTCTAACCACTTTCTTTTTATTGAAGTATAGTTGATACACAATATTGTATTAATTTCAGGTGTACAGCATGGTGATTTGACAATTACATGTATTACTGAACACTCACCATGATAAGCATAGTTACCATCTGTCATAATGCAAAGATATTACAATGTTATTGACTATATTCTCTATGCTGTACTTTCTATAACTGGTTGACTATGACTTCACATTATCAATTTTTTGAAGAGCGATAATGAAGAACTAATAGAACTTTACCTTTACCCATTTCTCTGCTTTTTGTCTTTGATAATGTATATGAGTTAAGGAAAACACATTGTTTCTTTGAATGATTTCCCAACCACAATCCCTTGCCCTTTTGACCTCCCTGAATCAAGCGGACCTCCTGTAAGTGATGGAAACAAGATTGGTCTGAATCAGCACACCATACAGTGAAGGGTCTGACTGATTAAGATAAGATAGGGGGCTGTGGTACATCTAGTCTCCCTCTGTGGAGCCTGCTTCATGAACTGGAGTCTTGGCCACATTCCTGTCCTTTGACCCTGGACAATAAGATAGTTGCATGCTTGTGTTTTATATTGGCTTTCCTTTTTCTTCAGTTTAGGAATTGATCCTTGGGTGCAACTGCACCACAGTTTGTCAGCCTTGACACTGTTGGCATTTGGGCTGGATCGATGTCCTGTGTACTGCAGCATCCTGGGCCTCCGCCTGCCAGGTGCGAGCTTGCCCGGCCCAGTCATGACAAGCAAGAATGTCTCCAGTCATTGCCAGATCTCCTTGGCTGAGAGAAAAGGGAAGCAAAATTGTCCCTGGATGAGAACCACTGAACTGCAGCCAACCAGAGATGGCCTCTCTCATGCTGGGAAGGATTTCTGATTGCTGCACTGTCACTTCTGCACTAGGACTACTGCCTGCTGCTGATGTGAGAGCTTTTGTATGTCAAGTCTGCAACTAAGTACTATCACAGTCTGTCTCTAGCTTTCCAGTAACACTGTAAGAGGATAGATAGATAACCTGTCCAAGTCATACAACGAGTGGAAGGTGGAGGTAGTACTTGAACAGAAACCCCATAAATCCAGAGCATAAGCTCTGAATCACCCAAGTATATGAGAGCCTGTCATGAACTACAGCTTCTGCTGCTGTGCATAGTTGGAACAAGGGACTTTGTTAAACCAAGGAACATACCACCTTCTCCTGTTTTTTTCATGCTAGGATCGCTGTCTGAGCTAGTGTGGATCAGGGGTGGATCTTGAGTTCCTTGCACAGCAACCAGCTCATTATTAATCTGTTGTCTCACAGTAGCTCCCTTCCAACCTGACCACTGGGTCTGGAAGCACAGTCTTTTTGAGTATGTTTTGAAAGGTCATAATGGCCTCAGCAGAGGACAGAAGATTGAGATCCTACAAACTTTTGTCAGGGCTACTGAAATGATGTCTGCCACTTAATTAGCAGAGAAGGAAGACCTGAGCCACTTTCTGAGATGTGGATTTCATAGATCCCTATCCAGCAGATGCAGGGATTTTTTTCCCCAGAGAAAGGGCCCTTCCAAAAGATTGGAGATGCCCTATCACAGTTAATATCCATTGCTTGGAGCAGATTATTATTTTATCTTTTAGATTTAATCTAAGATCCCTCTTTCTTTTGGTAAAAGAGAGTCTAGGAATTACTTTGATAAAGGCAAGCAAGAGGCATTTAGCCCACCCTGTGGGGGAGGGGACAGAGCCCAGAGGCATGGCTGGACTTTAGTCCTCCACTATCAGCTGGCATGAGCCCAGTACCCTCCTCGATGAGAGCTCTATTTATTAGCAGTCACCACAGCTGAACCCTACTCTCCTGGGGGCCCAGCTAGAGAGTGCCCCTGACATTCTCTGCAAAAGCATGACATGAGGAGCGCATCAGGGTTATTAAGCACAGTATCTCCTTACACTGGTCCCATGTCACATTAAGGACCAAGTCTAATTCAGTCTTGCTTTGTCCTTTTTTGGAAGTGAGCAAGGCTCATGTCTCTGTTAGGCTAGGATTCCCCACACATCGGAGTCTGAATCTGCTTGTACTATGACACTAAATTAATCTGCCTTTGTGTGCTCCCATATCTGTCTTTCCCTCTTTAAACACTTGTACTCAGACTACGATAGACTTATCAGAAGAATGAGATCTATTGGATTCTTCATTTTCTTAATTATAAGAAACAGATGTGATTACATAGCACTATAAATGTGTGCTTTCTAAGATGGAACTGTCACCCATGTTTCCTATACCTGGTAGTGGAAAAACTGAGATCCCACATAGTAATACAACTTCCACTCAGATTCCCTGGGATGCTAATTAATCTGCCTAGCATAATTTGTGTGGATCCACACACCAAGAAACATACCACCTTTTCCTGCTTTTCTCATGCTGGGACAGCTGTCTGAGCTAGTGTGGATCAGGGTTGGATCTCGAGTTCCTTGGGCAGCAACCAGCTCATTATTAACCTGCTGCTCTCAGCCTGAAACCCAGATCTGGAACCATGGGCATGGGGTTCTGCACACCATATTTTATCTTTGCAGCTGGATTCCTGTTAGTCTTTTTCCAGAGGAGGCCCTAGGGAGAGACTGAAACACAGGAGGGAGCAGGGACTTGCTCTGTCCCACTTGCTTCCTGTGTCTGTCAGCATCACCGTGATGCTGCTGCTTTAACTCTGCAGCAGTGACTGGGTCTAGTGACAGCAGCTCGGGCAGTTTTCACACTTGCAGGAACAGCCTCACTGGTCACCTCCGAGATGCCTCAGTGGTCACCACTGTTGCCCACTCAGTGGTTGGAATCCCAGTTCAGTGGGGACTCCTCCAATGTCCTGAGGAAGCAGCTCCTGCTGAGGCCTGTCCGCAGGGGCCTGAGCCCTAGCTCTGTGGGGTCTCCGTGCACCATAGGAAGACCAGGCCTGTCCAGGAAGCACACCCCATAGTGATCTCTGACCTGGGGCAGTGGAGCCCCTCCTTTGGGTTTCTCAGTTACAATCTCAGGCCTCCTCGCTGTTCCTCTGGTCCTAGGAGATAAAGCCGCACTTCGCTCTGGTCTCTGCACTTGCTGTCTCCATGTCACCCCAGTGCTCCCTTCATGCCCTTGCAGGCCTCCAATACTCATCTAACCAATTCCTGCATTAAAGCCTCTCAGTTAATATATATGATGTGGTTTCCCTGCCTGGACCCTGACTGATGAAGGCCTCCCTTCAGTGGGCCTCTGGTTAATGCCACTATGCTGCTCCTGCCTGGCTTATTTCACTGAGCATAATGCCCTCCAGGCCCATCCATGTTGCAAAGGGCAGGATGTCTTTCTTTTTCGTAGCTGAATAATATCCCATTGTGTATATGTACTACTTCTTCTTTATCCATTCATCTATTCACAGACACTGGTTTCTTCCATATCTTGGTTATTGTAAATAATATGGCAGTAATATAGGGGTGCATATAGCTTTTCAAATCAGAGATTCTGTTTTCTTCAGGTAAATTCCTAGAAATGCAGTTACTTGGCCATATGGTATTTCTATCTTTAGGTTTTTGAGGACCCTCCATACTGCTTTTCACAGTGGATGCATTAATTTACATTTCTAATAGTCTCTGTAGAGGGTTCCTTTTTCTCCACATCCTCACCAACATTTGTTATTTTGGATAGTGGCCATTCTGATGAGTGTGAGGTAATATTTCACTGTGGTTTTGATTTGCATTTCCCTAATGATTAGTGATGTGGAGCATCTTTTCATGTGCCTGTTGGCCATCTGTATTTCTTGTTTGGAAAAATATCTGTTCTGGTCCTCTGCCCATATTTTACTTGGGTTATTTGTATTTGGGTGTTGAGTCATAAGAGTTCTATATGTATTTTGGATGCTAAACCCCTTATCAGGTATATACTTACAAATATGTTCTCCCATACTGAAGGTTGCCTCTCTGTTTTGTTGATGATGTCCTTTGCTGTACAGAAGTTTAGTTTGATGCAGTCCCACTTATTTATTGTTGCTTTTGATTCCCTTGCCTGGGAAGACGCATCCAAAAAAAATGTTTCTCATGCGGATGTTCAATAAATTTTTGCCTATGTTTTATTCTGAGAGTTTTATGGTTTCATGACCTGTATTTAGGTCTTTAATCCATATCAAATTTACTTTTGTGTATGGAGTTAGGTAGTAATCCAGTTTCATTCTCTTGCATATAGCTGTCCAGTTTTTATAACACCATTTATTGAAGAGATTGCCTTTTCCTCATTATATATTCATGGCCCCTTTATCATATATTAATTGACCACATATGCATTGGTTTATTTCTGGGCTCTTTATTCTGTTCCATGGATCTACACATTCTTGTGCCAGTACCATACTGTTTTGATTACTGTAGCTTTGTAGTATAGCTTGATGCCAGGGAGCGTAATACCACCAGCTTTGTTTGTCCTTCTCAACATTGCTTTGGATATTTGGGGTCTTATGTGGTTCAATATGAGTTTGAGGATTTTATTCTCTACTTCATTGAGAAATGCCATTGGTATTTTGATAGTGATTGCATTGAATTTGTAAATTGTTTTGGCCGGGATGGCCACTTTGACAATATTAAATCTTCCTATCTGTGAGCATGGGGTAACTTTCCATTTATTTGTGTATTCTTTAATTTCTCTCATCAGTGTCATATAGTTTTCAGAGTATGGGTTCTTCACTGCCTTGGTTAAGTTTATTCCTAGTTATTTTATTCTTTTTGGTGCAATAGTAAATTGAATTGTTTTTCTGGTTTCTCTTTCTGATAGTTCATTGTTAGTATACAAGATGCAACAGCTTTCTGTATATTGATTTTGTATCCTGCAACTTTACTGACTATAGTTATTATTTGTAATAGTTTTTGCTGAAGTCTAGAGTTTTCTATGTATCATGTCATTTGCAAATAGTGACAGTTTTACTTCTTCCTTATGAATTTGGATGCTTTTCATCTCTTTATCTTGCCTGATTCCTGAGGCTAAGAACTCCAGTACTATGTTGGATAAAAGTGGTCAGAGTGGGCATCCTTGTCTTGTTCCTGATCTTAGAGGAAAAACTTTCAGCTTTTTGCCACTGACTATGATGTTAGCTGTGGGTTTATCATATATGGCCTTTCTTATGTTGAGGTATGTTCCCTCTATACCAATTTTTTGAGAGTTTTTATCATGAATGGATGTTGAATTTTGTCAAATGCTTTATAAGCATCTATTGAAATTATGATATGGTTTTTATCCTTCCTTTTCTTAATGTGAGGTATCACATTGATCTAAAATATTATACCATCATTGTCTGCTTGAAATAAATCCTTACTTGGTCATGATGGATGATCCTTTTGATGTACTTTTGAATTCAGTTTGCTTATATTTTGTTGAGGATTTTAGCACCTATGTTCATCAGGAATATTGGTCTATAATTTTATTTTTTTGTAGTGTCTTTGTTTGGTTTTGGTATTAGAGTGATGTTGGCCTCATAGAATGAGTTTGGAAGTCTCCTCTTCTACTTTTTGGAATACATTAAGAAGGATGGGTATTAGATCTTCTTTAAATGTTTGGTAGAATTCAACTGTGTCCCAGAATTTTGTTTCTTGGGAATATTTTGATTACCAATTCAATTTCATTACTGGTAAATGGTCTATTCAGATTTTCTGTTTCTTCCTGAGTCAGTCTGGGAAGATTGTACTTTTCTAAGAATTTGTCCATTTCTTCTAGGTTGCCCAGTTTATTGGCATATAATTTTTCATAGAATTCTCTTATAATTCCTTGTATTTCTATGGTGTCAATTGTAACTTCTCCTTTCTTGTTTCTGATTTTTTTATTTGTTTTCTCTCCTTTGTTTATCACAATTGATAAGTGTGGCTAGGGGTCTATTTTGTTTATCTTCTCAAAGAACCAGCTCTTGGTTTCATTGACTTTTTTCTATTGATTTCTTATTCTCTATCTTACTTATTTCTATTCTGATTTTTTATTATATCCCTCCTTCTGCTCACTTTGGGTTTTCTTTGTTATTCTTTTTCTAGTTCCACTGGTTGTGAGTTTAGTTTGTTTATTTGGGCTTGTTCTTGTTTCTTGAGGAAGGCCTGTATTGCTATATAGTTTCCATTCAGAACAGCTTCACTGCACCCCACAAATTTTGAACTGTTGTGTTTGTGTTTTCATTTGTATTGACTTCCTTTTTGATTTTTTCATTGATCCAGTGATTATTTAGAAGTATGTGGTTTGGCATCCATGTTTTTGTGGGTTTTTTTTTTTTTTGCTGTTCTTCATGGAATTGATTTCTAGTTTCATACTATTGTGATCTGAAATGATGCTTGACAATTACATCATTTTGAATTTACTGAGGCTCTTTTTGTGTCCTAATATGGTATCTATTATGGAGAATATTCCATGTGCACTTAAGAAAAATGTTTACCTTGCTGCTTTTGGTTGGAATATTCTGCATGTATTGGTTAAGTCCACCTGGTCTAATGTGTTATTCAAAATCTCTGTTTCCTTATTTATTTTCTATCTGGATGACCTGTCCATTAATGTAAGTGGGGTGTGAAAGTCTTGTAATATGATTGTGTTGCTGTCTGTTTCCCCTTTAGTTCTGTTTGTGTTTGTTTCATGTATTTAGGTCCTACTATGTTAGGTGCATAAATATTTACAATTGTTACTTATCCCTTTATTGCTCTGTAATTTCCTTCTTTGTCTCTTGTTACTTTTTATGTTTTGAAGTCTATCTTGTCTGATGCAAGTACTGCTACTCCCACTTTTTTCTCCCTTTTATTTGCATGAAATATCTTTTTCCACCTCTTCACTTTCACCAAAGACCAACCAACATGGACTCATATTCCCAGAGGAGATCTCAAGGGCCTGATGTGCAAGATTCCTGAACATTCGTCCCCTCCCTACTCTATTTCTCTCCCTTCTGCTTGTGGGCTGGGATTGGAGAAGGGCTTGGGTCCCAATTTTTCAGGGGTATGTCCCTTTACCTTTCTCAATGTGGTCTTATCTTCTTTGCCAGGAGTAGATGGTCTGTTCTGTAGTCTTCAGTTCATTTTCAGGTTTAGCTGCATTTTCTAAAGTTGCTTCATCAGTGTGAAATTCAGAGGAGGTTTTCACCTTGCCATCGTACTCTGCCATTTTTTTTCTACCCAGATATGCATGTTTTACTACAATTTTTAGAATGATATGTCAATAGGGAAGTAGAAACTTCCCAGATGAATGCAAAGTAAAAAAACTAAAAAATCAGAAATTTCAAGAAATGTGGGTCAATTTCAAAGGTGCAACATATTTGGAAGCATAATTGTTAAGACCAGAAGCAAAATAAAGAGCTAACAGTCAGAAGGAATATTTGAAGTAATAATGGTTGAAAACTTTCAAAAATCAGTGACAGATACCAAACTTCAAGCCCAGGAAAGAATATCAAGCAAAATAAAAATGCCAAATACTACATGTAGGCATAGTATGCAAACTGCAGAAAATAAGTGATAAAGAGAATATCGTGGCTGGTCCTGATCTCTTAGGCCTCCTACTCTCCCTTTGGGAGTGTAGTTTCTCCTTGCTAAATAAGATATAGATTTCTAATGGGAAAGAGAGGAAGAGAGAGAAAGAGAGAGAAAGAATGAATTTTGAAGAAGCCAGAGGAAAAAACATACATTACACATAGAGGAAATAGGATTTCAGCAGACTTACCAGAAACCATGTGAAAAATAATACAGAAATATAAGAAAAGTTTAAAAGGAAAAAAAACCCCAACAGTCTGCTATATCCAGCAACACTATTTTTCAAATGTGAATGAGAAATGAAAACATTTTCTGATAGGCAAATCTGAGTGAATTCATTGCCACCATGCATTCCTACAAGAAATTTTGAAAAAAGTTCTCAGGCAGAAGGAAAAGAATATAGGCAAAAATCTTGAATATACATAAGGCAAGGAAGAAGACACAAAAGGAAAATAAATGAAGGTATAAAACATTTTTAAATTCTTAATTGATCTAAAAGATAACTGTTAAAATTAACTAGTAATTACATGAAGTGATTATAGGATATGGATAAGTGAAACAAATGGTAGCAATGTCATAAGGTACTAGAGGAAGAATTTCCTGTTATAAGACACATTTGCTAAAGATTAAGCAGTTTAGTATTATGTCAAAGTTAACTTAAATTATGTAAAATGTATTAGGCAAATGCTATGTTACATATATTTTAATACAACTCAAAAATTTAATTGATTAACATAGTAAACCATAGAATTTTGCACATTAAGGGTAAACAGTATGATATGAGAATTATATTTCAACAAATGTACTAAAATATACGTTGAAAATTTTCAGACAATGAAAAAATTTTTTAAAAGAACAATTCATATGCTAAGAGAGCATATATAAAGGAATCATACAAAATGCTCAAGTAAATCCAGAAAAAGCAAAGAAATTGGCAAAAAGAGAAACAAAAAATATAATGAACAGAAAACAGTTGTAAATGTAGTACATATTCCAATTATATAAATAATCACATTAAACATGAATGATATAAATATACCAGTTAAACGGAGATCATTAGAATAGATTACAAACCAACAAAAAAAAATACAGTCCAAGACAAACAAAACCATATTCAAGACTGTTTTCTAAGAGATGCCCACTTTAAAAATAGATATGCAGCTGAGTAAGTGATGGATAATGTTATATCATGCTAACACTAATCACAAGAAAGTTGGAGCAATTATATAAACTATATTAATTTTATAGAAAGCAGATTTCAGAGCAAGGAAAACTATCAGAAATAAAGAGAAGCATAAACTAATGATAAAGGGTCAATTCTCCCAGAAGACATAACAATCCCAAATGTGTATGCATTAACAAACGAATATCAAAATATATGCAGCAAAATTTGGTAGAGCTACAAGAAGAGAGACAACACACTATTATAGCTGGAGACTCCAACAGTCCTCTTGCAGAATTTGATAAATCAACCAACAGGAATCAGTAAGAATACAGATGCCAAAAAATGCTCTATGAATGAACTTGTTTTAATGGACACTTACAGAGTATGCCAACCAAGAAAGGAATGCACAAACTTCTCAAGATCTCATGAAGAACTAAATAAGCATCCAGGCAGCATAAGATGTCTCTCATTTATCCCCTCTTCAACAACAAAGAAAATTAGCATTCAGCAACAAACAAAAGTGTCTATGAAGTTGTGGGATCCAGCACCTTATGCCAAGTGACCTGGAAATATGCATCAGGCAATATGTAGACCAACCTCAGAATGGACTTCAGGAACTGGCAGGAGCCTGTTAACTGGCTCCAGTATCTGTCAGCCACAGTCTGGGTACACCTAGACATTACTGATTTGTGGGACCCATGGATGAGAAAGCCTTTGTGGAAGTCCAGGTTCCCATAGGAGAAGTTCCAGCACTCAATTGAAACAAAAATTACAGGTTTAGATTCACTGGTGTGGGATTGAGAAACCACATACAAGCTTAAGAATTCTGCTATAAAGGAGCAAAAAGCACGAAGCAAATGTATCCATATGTCAGAGAAAGCCTCAGATTACATCAAGTCAGGCAAAAGGTATCTCTCACTTGGAGGCAGCTAGTAAAGATTAGAGGAGGAGAATGCTCCTTCAAATGTGAAAACAGCAAAGCAAAACTCCAGAGAATATAAAAAAACCAAGGAAACATAATATCATCAAAAGATCACAATAATTTTACAATAAATAGACAAAAATACATGGACACTCAGTAAAGAATTCCAAATAGTTGTTATAAAGAAATTGAAATTGAATTATAAGAAAAAATACAAAGAATTAAACAAAATCAGAAATTAATACATGAACAAAATGAGAACTTTAACAAAGATATAGAAATTATAAAAAAAAGACCAAACAAAAATTCTAGAGTAGAAAAATTCAATGAATGACATGAAAAAAATGCAATAGCATGAACAATACAATAGACCAAACAGAAGAATCAGTGAGTTGGCTAGGAACTTTAAAATAACCCAGCTGGTATATAAAGAAAAAAAAAGAATGAAAACAGGGTGAATAAAACTTCTGTGATCTATTGAACAACAACGAAAGAATCAATATCCAAATCTTTGGAGTTACAGAAGATGAGAGGGAGAAAGGGCAGAAAGAAATTCCCAAACACGGGCAGAAATTTGGACATTCAAGTTCTTGAAGATACTAAGTCATTCTATTAATTTAAGCCAAAATGAACTCCTATCATTTTGTCTGGATGAATTATCCAGTGCTGACAGTGGGGTATTGAAGTCCCCAAAGATGCATTATAATAAAACTGTCAAAAGTCAAAGACAAAGAGATGATCCTAAAAGAAGAAAGAGGAAAAATGATTGTAACTAATGAAGAAACCCCATTAAGCTATCAGTGCATTTCTTAGCAGACACCTTCCAAGCTAAGAGAGATTGGGATGATATATTCAAAGTGCTGAAAGAAAAAAATTGCCAGACAAGAATACTGTATTCAACAAAGTTATCCTTCAGAAATGAAGGAGAAATACTTTCCCAGACAAACAGAAGCTGAGTGCATTCATCTCCACTAGGCCTGCCTTACAAGAAATGATTAAAGGAGTTTATCAAGCTCAAGTAAAAAGCCACCTATTACTAATTTGAAAAATGAAAACCTGAAGTAGGTTTAGAAAAGGTAAAGGAAGGTAAGCAGAGCATACCACATCAGAAAACCAGTAATTCACAAAGGAAGGCAGCAAGAAAGGGAACTAAAAATAATCAGCAATTAATAAGAAGGCATTAGTATGTCTTCCCATAAATCAATAATTACTCTAAATGTAAATGGGTTGATTTCACCAATCAAAAGGTACAGAGTGGTTATATTGACAATATAAGACCCAACTACATGCAGCCTACAAGAGACTCTCTTCAGCTTTAATGACATGCATAGGCTCAAAATGAAGGGATGCCAAAAGATATTCCATGCAAATGGAACCAAAAGAGAACACAGGTAGTTATAGTTATATAGGACAAACAGATTTTAAGCTAAAAATGGCCACATGAGACAAATTTTATTACATAATGATAAAGGGTTCAGTTCATCAAGATGATACAACAATCATATATACACACCCAACATCAGAGCACCGAACTATATATTAAGTAAATACTAACAGGTCTGAAGGGAGAAATAGGGAACACAATAATAGTAGGGGACTTCGATACCCCACTTTCAGCAATGGATAATTCATCCAGACAGAAAGTCAACCAGCAAATGTTATACTTGACCACACACATTAGACTGAATGGACATTAAAGGAATATTTCATTCAGTAACAGCAGATTAAGTATTCATCTCATGTGAATTAGGAACACTCTCCAGATTATATCATATGGTGGACTGTCAAACAAATATTAGCTGGTTAAAGAAAATTGAAATCATGCTAAGATTCTTTTCTGAAATGATTATTCGAAACTAGAAATCAATAACAAGAGCAATGCGGGAAGAGCAAATATGCGGAAATAATACATTCCTGAATACCTGGTGAGTTAAGGAGAAATCAAAAAGGAAATAGAAAAATCTTGAAAGAAATTCAAGTGGAAATACAACATACCCAAATCTGTGTGATGCTGCAGAAAGCAGGTCTAATATGGAAATTTATAGTGATAAACTCATATATGAAAAGAACTCAAATAAACAACTTTGCACTTGAATAAACCAGAAGAGAAAAACAATCAAAACCCAAAGTCAGTAGAAGGAAGGAAATAACAAAGACCAGAGCTGAAACAAAGGAAACAGAAGACCAGAAACAATAGAAAAGACCAATGAAACTAAGAGTTGGTTTTTTGAAAAAATAAACAAAATTGACAAAACTTTAGCTAAACTAATGAAAAATACAGAAGACTCAAACAAAATCAGAAAGAAATGTATCGTAACTGATACCACAGAAATAAAAAAGATTATAAGGGGCTTCTGTGAGCATCTACATGTCAATAAATTTCATAACCTAAAGCAAATGGATAAATTCCTAGACATATGCAACTTAATGAGACTGAATCATGATAAAATAGAAAACATGAACAGATCAATAAGGAATAAGTAGATTGAATCAGTAATAAAAAATCCCCCCAAAAGGAATACTCAGTACTGCATGGTTTTGCTGGTGAATTCTATAAAACATTTAAAGAAGAATTAATGCTAATCCTTGTCAAACTCTTCCAAAAAATGGAAGAGGAAAGAACACTGTTTTGTGTTGGTCTCAGCTTATCTATAATGATAGTAGCTAGGAATACCTGAGACACTCACCTGAGCCCGTACCATTAGTGGTGAACCCCCACAGACTTTTCCCCAGCCAGAGCCAATGCTGCACTAGAACAGCTCTTTTGGTTCTTATTTTGGCTGCAAGATGCCCTTCAGGAACAACCATTAGGGAATTTTGAAAATACAAGGTTTATTATTCACAGTAATGGAGGGTACATGGCATGCCTTAGGGCCACACAGCAATGTCATGGGAAGACAGAGAGATAGAGGGAGAGGGAAAATGAGGACAAGCAAGAAAACCTGGGTGTCTACCTTTCTTAAGGTTCAAGTGTAGGGTGTTAAGATTTCACAGCTCACTCCATATTGATGAATTTAAAACACAAGACCAGGAATTACAGCATAGAAAGAGAAAAACAGGGTCAGTTACTTAGGTTATCCAAGGTTTTCTACAAGGGGAATTTCATGTGTGGGGGCAACCTGTTTCCTTATCTAGTTATTTTAGGTAGTAGTTGTGTCATCTAGCAGGAAATTTGTTTATTTGAGACAGATGTCTCTAAGAGGGATGCCTGAGTAATCAGAAGTTAATGTCAGTCACTTAAATTGCAATGAAAAATCATACTTATGCCATACACTCCCAAATCACTGTATTAGGCCAGCATTCTCTTGATTCTAAAGCTAGATAAGGGCACTGCAAGAAAAGTATAGACCAATGTCCCTGAAGAACATACATGCAAAAATCTTTAAAAAAATTAACAAGCAGAATTTAATAACACATTAAAGGGAATCATAAACCATGGTCAAATAGGATTTATTCTGGGATACAAGGATGGTTCAATATATGCAAGTCAATATAAGTGACACACCACATTAACACAATGAAGGAAAAATCATTTGATATTTTCTATAGATACAGAAAAGAATTTGAAAAATACAACATTCATTCGTGATAAACATCCTCAACAAAGTGGGTATAGAGGGACTGTACCTCAACATAATAAAGGCCATATAATGCATGACCACATCAAACATTGTATTCAATGGTGAAAAGTTAAAAGCTTTTCCTCCAATGTCAGGAAAAAGACAAGGGAGTCCACTCTCACCACTCTCAGTTATTATAAAGCTGGAAGTCTTACCTAGAGAACTCAGACAAGATAAAGAATTAAGAGACTTCGAAATCAGAAAGGAAGAAGTAAAATTGATAAGATCACATATCAATTTAGAAAATTCTGAAGACTCAACTAAACGTCATTAGAACTAATCAAAAGATCAGTTGAGTTTCAGGGTATAAAATAGGCAGAAATCAGTTGCATTTTTATACACTACCAATGAAATATATAAAAAAGAATTAAAGAAAACAATTCTATTTATAGTAGCACAAAAAACTAAAAATATTTGGGAATTAATTTAACCAAAGAGTAAAAGATCTGTATGTTCAAAATTAAAGACTTTGATGAAATTAATTGAAAAAGACACAAAGAAATGGAAAGATATCTCATATTGCAATCCCTATCAAAATTCCAATGGTATTTTTCATAAAAATAGAAGAAACAGTTGTAAAATTGTGTGAAATCATGAATGAATTGGGTAGCCAAAACCACCTGGAGGAAGAACAGAATTGTAGGTATCTTACGTCCTGTTTTAACTGTATGACAAAGCTATAATAAACAGAATGGTACTGGCATAAAAATAGATGCAAAGACCCACTGAACAGAATTGAGAGCCTAGAAATAAACTTCCACAAATATATTAGCAAATATTTGACAAGGGAGTCAATAATACTCAGTAGGGAAAGCATAGTTTCAATAAATGATGTTGGGAAAACTGGATAACCACATTCAGAAAAGTGAAATTGTGCCTTTATCTTATACCACTCACAAAAGTTAACTCAAAATGGATTAAAGACTTAAACATAAGACCTGAAACCATGAAATCCTAGCTGAAAATAAAGGGGAAGAGTTTCCTTGACATTGGTCTTGGCAATGATGTTTTGGGTATGAGACAAAAGCACAAACAATAGTGGCAAAAATTAATAAGCAGGACTACATCAAACTAAAAAGCCTCTGTCCAGCAAAAGAAACAATGAACAAAATGAAAAGAAACTTATTGGATTGGGAGAAAATACTGCAAATCTTATACCTGATAAGATGTTAATATCCAAAATATATAAAGAACTCATGCAATTCAATGACAAAAATACAAATAACCCAATTTAAAAATGAGCAGCAGAACCAAATAGGCAATTTTCAAAGATATCCAAATGGCCAACAGGTACATGAAAGATGCTCCACTTCACTAACTGAAATTCAAACATCACTAAGGGAAACGCAAATCATATCCATGATGAAATATCACCACTCACCTCTTTGGATGGCTACTATGAAAAAAGAAGGATAAGAAGTGTTAGTGAGGTATGGAGAAAGGGAATCCTGTGTACAGTTGATGAGAATATAAATTAATGTTGCCACTATGGAAAACAATATGGAGTTTTCTCAAAATAATTCATGATGGAATTACCATTTTATCCGGCAGTTCCATTTCTGGATATTTATCCAAAGTAATTGAAATATGAATCTCAAAGGAATATCTGATTTTCTGTGTTTTCAATGGAATATTAGTCAGCCTTAAAATAAGAAATCCTGCCATATAAGAAAATATGGATGACCTTGAATATATTTTTGTAAATAAGATAAGCCAGACACAGAAAGACAAATTCTGCATGAACTCACTTTTAGGAGGAATTGAGTCAATACAGAGAATAAAATAGAAGCAGAAAATAGAATGGTGGTTGGCAGGTGCTAGGGGTAGGGTAGATAGGTATGTGGTGATCTAAAGGTCCAAGTTTCAGTTATACAACATAAGTAAGTTATTCAGAAATATTAAGAGATCTATAAAACATAGGACCTATGATTCACAATAGTATATCACCTACTGAAAAATTTGCTAAGTAGATCTTATCTTTAGTGCTCTTACCATATAAGGAAAAACAGCAACAAAAGAGGGGCACAAAGAAATTTTTGGAGGTGATTCAGAGTTTTATGGCATTTATAGTGATGATGGTTTCACAGATGTGTATTCATCTCCAAAATATCAACTTGTACACATTAAATATCTACAGCTCTTTGTCTATGATACTTCAATAAGGTTGTTTTAAAATTCTGACTTAGAATTAACTCAGAGGAGGAGCAAAGATGGCAGTGTGAGTAGGGCAGTGGAAATCTCCTCCCAAAAGCACATATATTTTTGAAAATACAACTACCCATAAAAGAGAGACCAGAGGATACAGTACAACAGCCAGGCTATGCCTACATCTGTGAAGTGTCATCATCTCATGAAGGCAGTAAGATACAAGCCACAATCCAGTAGGACATGAGCACTCCCCCCACCCCAGATCACCAGCGAGAGTAATGGAGTCGGAGTGGAAGTGCAGGACTGCTAAATAACCAGCCGTAGTAATCCGCACCAGGAGCGCAGACACACATTGCATGGTGTCCTGGATATTAGGGAAATGGAAAGTAAAATCTGTGAGCGGGTCCCTGCAGCTGGATCCACTGGGAAAAAAGAAAAACAAGTGCTTTTTGAAAGTCTTAAAAGGACGGAGGCTTCACAGCTGGATGGAGTAGTCCCAGCACATTCAGCAAAGCAGGCTGGGAATTCTGAGGAGCTTTGGGTACCCCAGCCACCTGGGAGGCAGTGCAGCTCTGAAGACCCTCACAGCAATAAACAGCCTGCCGTTTATTTCCCCCCATGGCATGGCCCTGCCATAGTAGTGGAACAGCCTGATAGCAGCTGTGCCCACAGCAGCCATGCAGAGTCTCCTCCCAGTGTGCAGCTGCCCATACCAGACCCAGGGGCCACTGCCAGCGTGTAGCTGCCCAGAGCAAGGAGAGGAAGCAAGGGCAGGGCACGAAGGGGTGCTGTTTTCACAGGAGAGCACACCCGGCACACCTGCCTCTTCCCGCAGGGCTATGGGCTACCCCAATGGCTGATCCCAGTGTGTGGGTAACCAACACAGGTAGTGGAAAGGGGCAGGGCAACCAGCAAGCATGAAGGGACTTTGTTCTCCCAGCTAACACATGCACAACCTGCCTGCAACTACCTCTATCGCCATGAAAAGGCAGAAGAATTTGGTCCAGTTTAGAATTACCCAGAAAACCCCTGAGAGAGAGCCTGGGTAGATATATTTAACCAATCTTCCTGAAAAATCATTCAAAGAAAGGTCATAACCATGCTGATAGACCTGCACAGAAGTATGCAAGAGCTAAGGGATGAAGTCAGGAGGGAGAATACAGAAATAAAACAATCTCTGGACAGTCTTAAGAGCAGACTGGATGAGGTGCAGGAGGCAACTAATGGAAGAGAAATCAGAGAACAGGAACACAGAAAATCTGAGGCAGAGAGAGATTAAAGGATCTCCAGGAATGAAAGAATATTAAGAGAATTGTGTGACCAATTCAAACAGAACAATATTCACATTATAGGGGTACCAGAAGGAGAAGAGGGAGAAAAGGGGATAGAAAGTGTCTTTGAAGAAATGATTGCT
Organism: Manis pentadactyla; assembly: GCF_030020395.1. Lineage (NCBI taxonomy): Eukaryota > Metazoa > Chordata > Mammalia > Pholidota > Manidae > Manis > Manis pentadactyla. The sequence goes on from NC_080026.1 coordinate 62,934,316, forward strand.
GAAAACTTCCCCAAACTGGAGGAGGAAATAGTCTCTCAGACCATGGAATCCCAAAGATCTCTCAACACAAGGGACCCAAGGAGGACCACACCAAGACATGTGATAATGAAAATGGCAAAAGTCAAAGAACAAGGACAGAGTATTAAAGGCAGCCAGAGAGAGAAAAAAGGTCACCTACAAAGGAAAACCCATCAGCCTGTCATCAGACTTCGCAACAGAAACCTTACAGGCCAGAAGAGAATGGCATGATAAATTTAATGCAATGAAACAGAAGGGCCAAGAACCAAGAATATTGTATCCATCATGATTATCATTTAAATATGAAGGAGGGACTAAACAATTCCCAGACAAGCAAAAGTTGAGAGAATTTGCTTCCCACAAACAACCCGTACAGTATATTTTAAAGGGACTGCTCTAGGTGAGAGCACTCCTAAGGCTAAATAGATGTCACCAGAGAAAATAAAGTCACAACAAAGAAAGCAGACCAACCAAATACTAACTAAAGGCAAAAAATAAAATAAAATATTCACAAAAGCAGTCAAAGGAAACACAAAAGAGTACAGAATAAAACACCTAACATATAAAGAATGGAGGAAGGATGTGGTACATATACACAATGGAATATTTTTCAGCCATAAGAAAAAAACAGATCTACCATTCGCAACAACATGGATGGAGCCAGAGGGTATTATGCTCAGTGAAATAAGCCAGGCAGAGAAAGACAGGTACCAAATGATTTCATTCATATGTGGAGTATAAGAACAAAGGAAAACTGAAGGAACAAAACAGAAGCAGAATCACAGAACCCAAGAATGGACTAATAGTTACCAAAGGGAAAGGGACTGGGGAGGACAGGTGGGAAGGGAGGGATAAGGGCGGTGAAAAAGAAAGAGGGCATTACAATTAGCATGTATAGTGCGTGGGGGGCATGGGGTGGGCTGTGCAACACAGAGAAGACAAGTAGTGATTTTACAGCATCTTACTATGTAGATGGACAGTGACTGTGAAGGGGTATGTGGGGGGGACTTGGTGAAGGGAGGAGCCTAGTAAACATAATGTTCTTCATGTAATTGTAGATTAATGATACCAAAAAAATAAAAAAGGAATAGAGGAGGAAGAATAAGAAGGGAGAGAAATAAAGAATCATCAGACTGTATTTATAATAGCTTAATAAGAGAGTTATGTTAGACAGCTAGATAGTAAAGAAGCTACCCTTGAACCTTTGGTAAGTACAAATATAAAGCCTCCAATGGAAATAAGTACATATCTTTCAAAAATCACTCTAAAAGTAAATGGACTGAATGCACCAATCAAAAGACACAGAGTAATAGAATGCAATAAAAAAGCAAGATCCATCTGTATGCTGCTTACAAGAGTCTCACCTCAAACGCAAAGACATACACAGACTAAAAGTCAAGGAATGGAAAAAGATATTTCATGCAAACAATAGGGAGAAAAAAGCAGGTGGTGCAGTACTTGTATAAGACAAAATAGACTTCAAAACAAAGAAAGTAACAAGAGATAAAGAAGGACATTGCATAATGATAAAGGGCTCAGTCCAACAAGTGGAAATAACCATTATAAATATATATGCACCCAATACAGGAGCACCACCATATGTGAAGGAAATACTAAAAGAATTAAAAGAGGAAATAGAATGCAATGCATTCGTTCTAGGAGACTTCAACACGCCACTCACTCCAAAAGACAGTTCCACCAGACAGAAAATAAGACACGGAGGAACTGAAAAACACACTAGAACAGATGGACCTAACAGACATCTACAGAACTCTACACCCAAAAGCATCAGGATACACATTCTCTTCAAGTGCACATGGAACATTTTCCAGAATAGACCACATACTAGGCCACAAAAAAAGCCTCAGTAAATTCCAAAATATTGAAATTCTACCAACCATCTTTTCAGACCACAACGGTATAAAACTAGAAAAAAATTATACAAAGAAAGCAAAAAGTCTCACAAACACATGGAGGCTTAACACCATGCTCCTAAATAATCAATGAATCAATGACCAAATTAAAACAGAGATCAAGCAACACGTGGAAACAAGTGACAACAACAGCACAAAGCCCCAACTTCTGTGGGATGTAGCAAAAGCAGTTCTAAGAGTAAAGTATGTAGCAATCCAGGCATATTTAAAGAAGGAAGAACAATCCCAAATGAATAGTCTAAAGTCAGAATTATTGAGATTGGAAAAAGAAGAACAAATGAGGCCTAAAGTCAGCAGAAGGAGGGACATAATAAAGATCAGAGAAGAAATAAATAAAATTGAGAAGAATAAAACAATAGCAAAAATCAATGAAAGCAAGAGCTGGTTCTTTGAGAAACTAAACAAAATAGATAAGCCCCTAGCCAACTTATTAAGAGAAAAAGAGAATCTACACATGTCAACAGAATCAGAAATGAGAAAGGAAACATCATGACGGACCCCACAGAAATACAAAGAATTATTTGCAGGATACAAAATTAATACACCAAAATCTGTTGCTTTCCTATACACTAACGATGATCTAGCAGAAAGAGAAATCAGGAAAACAATTCCATTCACAATTGCATTAAAAAGAACAAAATACCTAGGAATAAACCTAACCAAGGAAGTGAAAGACCTATACCTTGAAAACTACAAGACACTCTTAAGAGAAATTAAAGAGGACATTTACAAATGGAAACTCATCCTGTGCTCTTGGCTAGGAAGAATTAATATTGTCTAAATGGTCATCCTGCCTAAAGTAATCTGCAGATTCAATGCAATCCCTATCAAAATACCAACAGTATTCTTCAACGAACTGGAACAAATAGTGCTAAAATTCATGTGGAACCACAAAAGACCTGGAATAGCCAAAGCAATTTTGAGAAAGAAGAATAAAGCAGGGGGGATCTCGCTTCCTAACTTCAAGCTCTACTACAAAGCTACTGTTATTAAGACAATTTGGTACTGGCACATGAACAGACCCACAGACCAGTGAAACAGAATAGAGACTCCAAATATTAATGCAAACATTTATGGTCAATTAATATATGATAAAGGAGCCATGGACATACAATGGGGAAATGACAGCCTCTTCAACAGCTGTTGTTGGCAAAATTGGACAGCTACATGTAAGAGAATGAAACTGGATCATTGTCTAACCCCATACACAAAAGTAAATCCTAAATGGATCAAAGACCTGAATGTAACTCATGAAACCATAAAACTCTTAGAAGAAAACACAGGCAAAAGTCTCTTGGACATAAACACAAGCAACTTCTCCATGAATATATCTCCCTGAGCAAGGGAAACAAAAGCAAAAATGAACAAGTGGGACTATATCAAGCTGGAAAGCTTCTGTACAGCAAAGGACACCATCAATAGAACAAAAAGGCATCCTACAGTATGAGAGAATATATTCATAAATGACATATCCGACAAAGGGTTGACATCCAAAATACCTAAAGAGCTCACATACCTCTACAAACAAAAAGCAAATAATCCAACTAAAAAATGGGCACAGGAGCTCAATAGACACTTCTCCAAAGAAGAACTTCAAATGGCCAACAGACACATGAAAAGATGGTCCACAATGCTAGTCATCAGAGAAATGCAAATTAAAACCACAATGAGATATCACCTCGCACCATGTAAGGATTGCCACCATCCAAAAGACAAACAACAACAAATGGTGAGGTTGTGGAGAAAGGGAACCCTCCTACGCTGCTGGTGGGAACGTAAATTAGTTCAACCATTGTGGAAAGCAGTATGGAGGTTCCTCAAAAAACTCAAAATAGAAATACCATTTGACCCAGGAATTTCACTCCTAGGAATTTACCCTAAGAATGCAAGAGCCCAATTTGAAGAAGACATATGCACCCCTATGTTTATTGCAGCACTATTTACAATAGCCAAGAAATGGAAGCAACCTAAGTGTCCATCAGTAGATTAATGGGTAAAGAAGATGTGGTACATATACACAATGGAATATTATTCAGCCATAATAAGAAAACAAATCCTACCATTTGCAACAACATGGATGGAGCTAGAGGGTAGTATACTCAGTGAAATAAGCCAGGCAGAGACAGACAAGTATCAAATGATTTCACTCATCTGTGGAGTATAAGAACAAAGAAAAACCTGAAGGAGCAAAACAGCAGCAGACTCACAGAACCCAAGAATGGACTAACAGTTACCAAAGGGAAAGGGACTGGGGAGGATGGGTGGGAAGGGAGGGATAAGGGGTGGGAGAAAGAAAGGGGCATTATGATTAGCATGTATAATGTGTGTGTGGGGCACGGTGAGGGCTGTAGAACACAGAGAAGACAAGTAGTGATTCTACAGCATTTTACTATGCGTGATGGACAGTAATTGCAATGCAATTTGTGGGGGTAAACATAATATTCCTCATGTAATTGTAGATTAATGATACCAAAAAAAGAGCACAAATTGCTAAATTTAAATCTCAAGATACTGAAGAAGAATTTGACAAAATTCAGCATATATTCATGATAAAACCCACAGTTAACATCATACTCAGTGATGAAAAGCTGAAAACTTTTCCTCTAAGATTAGGAACCAGACAAGGATGCCCATTCTCATCATTTTAATTCAACATAGTATACTAGTACTAGCCATGGCAATGAGACAAGAAAAATAAACAAAGCTTCTAAATTGGTAAGGAAGTAGTAAAGCTTTCACTATTTGCAGATGACATGACATTATATATATAAAACACTAAAAAACCCACCAAAAAACTACTCGGATTAACAAATGTATTCAGGAAAGTCACAGAATACTAAATCAATATACAGGAATCTGTTGCACTTCTATACACAAATAATGCAGTAACATAAGAGAAATTAGGAAGTCAATCCCATGTACAATTGCATAAAACAATAAAATAAAATACCTAGGAATACATTTAACCAAGAAGGTAAAAGAAATGTACTCTGAAAACTGTAAGACATGGATGAAAGAAATTGAAGAAGACACAAGTAAATGGAAAGCTATTCCATGCTCATGTATAAGAAGAATTAACATTGTTGAAATGGTGGTCTCATTCCTAAAGCAATATACAGATTCAGTACAATCCTTGTAATAATATTAATGGCAGTTTTCATGCATGTGGAGCAAATAATCATAAAATTTGTATGGAACCCCCCTAAAAAACCTATCAAATACCTCAAGAAATCTTGAGAAAGAACAAAGCTGGGAGTATCATGCTCCCTGATTTCAAACTATACTACAAAGCAACAGTAATCAAAACAGTAAGGTACTGACATAAGAATAGATACATAGACCAATGGGAACAGAATAGCCATCTCATGAATACACCCACACCTAGCTGGATGGTCAGTTAATATAGGACAAAGGAAGTATGAATATACAATGTGGAAAACAAAGTCCTGTCAATAAATGGGTGTTGGGAAAACTGGATCACTGTCTTACACCATATATGTAAAAGTAAAGTCAAAATGGCAAAGACCTAAATGTAAGAAATGAGATGATAAAACCTCTAAAAAAAAAACACAGGCATTAAACTCTTAAATATCAGTATTAATACTTTTTTCTGGCTGTGTTTCCCCAGGCAAGGTAAACAAAAGCTAAAATAACCAAGTGGAACTACAACAAACAGAAGCTTCTGAAGAGAAAAGGAAACCATCAAGAAAATGAAAAGACAACATACTGTACAATGTATTTCCAAATGGTATATCTGATAAGGGGCTAATATCCAAAATATATTAAGAACTCATACAACTCAAAACTGAAAAATAGGCAGAGGACTTGAATAGATTTCAAAACAAAGAAAGTAACAAGAGACAAAGAACATTTAAGAATGATAAAGGGATCAGTCCAACAGGAGGATATGACAATTGTAAATATCTATGCACACAACGTAGGAGCACCTACATTTATAAAACAAGTACTAACAGACATAAAAGAAGAAATAGACGGCAACACAGTCATTATAGGATTTCACAACCCCACTTATATCAATGTATAGACATCCAGACAGAAAACAAATAATGAAACAGAGGTGTTGAATGATACATTAGACCAGATGGACTTAACAGAACATCCCACCCAAAAGCAGCAAGGTAAACATTTTTTTCAGTGCACATAGAAACTTCTCCAGAATAGATACCATATTAGGCCACACAAAGAGCCTCAATAAATGCAAAGGCATCTTTTCAGATCACAAAGGTATGAAGCTAGAAATCAGTTCCATGAAGAACACTAAAAAATTACCATGCAAAAATATGGAAGTCAAACCACATGCTTCTAAATAATAATAGATAAATGAAGAATCAAAGGGAAATCAATACATGGAGACAAATGAAAACACAAACACAACAGTCCAAACTATATGGGATGCAGCAAAAGTTGTTTTTTTAAATCGCAAGTACATAGCAATATAGGTCTACCTCAGGAGAAAAAAAGAAATATCCCCAATAAACAATCAAACTTATAAGTAAGGGAACTAGAAAAAAACAAACAAAGCCCAAATTGAGTAGAAGGAGGGATATAATAAAGATGAAGATAGAAATAAATAAGATAGAGAATAAGAAATCAATAGAAAAAAAAATCAGTGAAACCAAGAGCTGGTTCTTTGAGAAGATAAACAAAATAGACAAACCGCTAGCCAGGCTTATCAAGAAAAAGGGAGGACAAAAATAAACAAAAAAGGAGAAGTTAAAATGAACACTGCAGAAATATAAAGAATTATTATTCTTTGAAAAATTATATGCCAATAAATTGGACAATCTAGAAGAAATGGACAAATTCCTAGGAAAGTACAATCTTCCCAGACCCAGGAAGAAACAGAAAATCTGAACAGACTGATTACAAGTAATGAAATGAATTGGTAATCAAAATACTCCCAGGAAAAAAATTCTGGGACCACATGGTTTCACAGTTGAATTCTACCAAACACATCCTTCTTAAAGTATTTCAAAAAGAAGAAGAGGAGGGAATACTTCCTAACTCATTCTATGAGGCCAGCATCACTCTAATACCAAAACCAGATAAAGACACTACAAAAAAAGAAAATTATAGACCAATATCCTTGCTGATGAACATAGATGCAAAAATCCTCAACAAAATATTAGTAAGCTGAATTAAAAAACACACCAAAGGGTCATCCAACATGACCAAGTGGATTTATTTTAGGGATTCAAGAATGGTACAACATTCATGAATCAATGTGATACACCACATTCAACATCCATTTGTGATTTAAAACTCTTAACAAAATGAGTATAGATGGCACATTCCTCAACATAATAAAGGCCATATATGATAAACCCACAGATAACATCATAATCAATGGCAAAAAGCTTAAAGTTTTTCCTCTAAGATCGGAAACAAGACAAGATGCCCAGTCTCACAACTTTTATTCAACACAGTACTGTAAGTCCCAGTGTCAGAAATCATACAAGTAAAAGAGATAAAAGGCATAAAAATTGTAGGGAAGAAGTAAAACTGTCACTATTTTCAGATGACTTGATACTGTATATAGAAAACCCTAGAGACTCCACCAAAAATCTATTACAATTCATAACTGGATTCAGCAAAGTTTCAGGATAGAAAATCAATATACAGAAATCTGTTACATTCCTGTATACTAACAATGAACTACGAGAAAGAGAAATCAGGGAAACAATTCCATTTACAATTACATCAAATACAATAAAATACCTAGGAATAAACCTAACCAAGAGGTGAAAGCCTGTACTTTGAAAACTACGAGACACTGAGAGACATTAAAGAAGATACAAATAAATGGAAATATATCCCATCCTCATGGATAGGAAGAATTAATATGGTGAAAACAGTGATCCTGCCCAAAGCAATTTATGGATTCAATGCAGTCCCTATCAAAATACCAATGGCATTTTTCAATGAACTAGAGCAAATAATCCTAAAATTTATATGAAGCAACAAAAGACCCTGAACAGTCAAAGAAATTTTGGAAAGAAGAACAAAGCTGGGGCTATCATGCTCCCTGACTTCAAGTTATACTATAAAGCTACAGTAATCAAAACAGGGTGGTACTAGCCCCAAGAACAGATACATAGATCAATGGAAAAGAAGAGAGAGCCCAGAAATAGCATATATGATTAATTAATATATGATAAAAAATATCATGAGCATACAATGGGGAAAAGATAGTCCTTTCAATAATTAGCTTCATGCAAGAGAAATAAACTGGATTACTATCTAACTCCATACACAAAAGTAAATTCAAAATCGATTAAAGACATAAATATAAGACATAAAACCATAAAACTCTTAGAAGGAAACAGGCAAAAATCTCCTAAACATAAGCATGAATAATTTTTTTCTGTACATGACTCCCTGGGCAAAGGAAACAAAATAAAAAAATGATTTTTATACCAAGCTAAAAGGTTTCTGTATAGCAAAGGACACCATCAACAAAACAAAAAGGTAAACTAGAGTATGGGAAAATATATTCATAGTGGGTCAACATCCAAAATATATAAAGAACTCATACCCCTCAAATAACCCCCCAAAATAACCCAATTAAAAAATGGACAGAGGACCTGAACAGATATTATTGCAAAGAAGACATACAGATGGCCAACAGGCACATGAAGAGATGTTCTATATTACTAATCAGGGAAATGCAAATCAAAACCACAATGAGATATCACCTCACATGTCAGAATGACTACTATCCAAAAGACAAGAAATAAGTGTTTGTAAGGACGTGGAGAAAAGGGAACCCTCCTACACTGTTGGTGGAAATGTAAATTGGTGCAGCCTCTCTGGAAAGCAGTATGGAGGTTCCTCAACAAACTGAAAATAGAAATACCATGTGACCCAGTAACTCCACTACTAGGAATTGATACAAAGAAAACAAAATCCCCGGTTCAGAAAGATATATGCACCCCTATGTTTATTACCACATTATTTACAATAGCCAAAAATGGAAGCAATGGGTGTCTGTTAACAGATGAATAGATAAAACAGAGGGGGTACATATGTGTAAGAATATTTTCAGGCATTAAAATGAAAGACATCCTGCCATTTGTACATGGATATACCTAGAGGGCTTTATGCTAAGTGAAATAAGATAGGCAGAGATATACAAATACCATATGATTTCACTTATATGTGGAATCTAAAAACACAGAAAACAAAATGAACAAAACAGCAGTAGACTCAGACACTAAGTGACTGATGGTTTTCATGGGCGAGGGTTTGGGGAGAGGGGCAGGGTGGGTAGGGTGGGTGAGAGGGATAAAGAGGCACAACATCTCAATCATTATATAAGTTGATCATGAGGATGGAAATGCAATTGTGTATAGTCAATGGTTCTGTAATATCTTTCCATGTTGACAGTAATTTCACTAGTTGGGTGATGATTTAATAATGGATATAATGTTGAATCACTGTGTTGTATACTTGAAAGCAATTTAATATTGTGTATCAACTATACTGCAATAAAAATACACTTAAAATACAGTTCAAATTTGTAGTCATAAAGATGTTCACCGAGTGTGGTAGGAGAGTGTAAGAACACAGAGAAAACTTTAAGAAGATAGAAAATGTTTTAAAAAGCTAATCAGAGATGAAGAATATATCTGCATGAAAAATTCACTAGATGATATAAACAGTAGATTAGATAATGCAGAAGACTGATCAGCAATCTGTAAGAAAGGGTAGTGGAACTCAAGCTGACCAGCAAAAATAATAAAGTTACAAAAAATGAGTATAGTTTAAGGGATGTCTAGTGTAACATCAACTGCACTAATATTTGCATTATAGTTGTCCCAGGAGGAGGAGAGTGACAGAAAGGGGCAGAAAATGTATTTGAAAAAATAATAGTTGAAAGCTTCACTAACCTAAGGAAGAAAATCAACATCCAGGTCTAGGAAGCACAGAGTTCCAAGCAATGTAACTCTAAACAGGTCCTCTCTACATACATAGTGATTAAATTGTCAAAAATTACAGATAAAAGAGAATCTTAAAAGCATCAGAGGAAAGAAAATAGCTACATACAAAGGAATTCCCATTAGACTATAAGTTAACTTTTTAACAGCAGTTTCCAAGTGCTGACAGGAAAACTCCTACAGCCAAGGATACACTACCTGGCAAGCTTATCATACAGAATTGAAGGAGAGATAAAGAGTTTCCAGGCAAATACATGTAAAGGAGTTCATCATCACTAAACTTTCCTCCAGGAAATGTTAAAAGCACTTTCTTAAACATAAAAGAAAATACCATAACTAAAAATAAGAAAACTGTGAAAGAAAAAAAACTCACTGGTAAATGCAAACATATAGTAAAGGTAAGGTAGTAGTTTATTTATAGAGCTAGTATGAAGATTAAAAGGCAAAAGGAGTAAAATCAACTATATATACAACAATTATTAAGGGAAACACAAAATTTAAGAAGTGTAAAATGTGATGTCCAACACAAACTGTGTGATGGAGTAAAAATGTAGTACTTTTAGTATGTGTTTTAACTTAATTGACTAGCAACTTAAAATAGACTTCTATATGCATAGGGTATAATATATGAACCTTGGTAACCAGAAACAAAAATGTATAAGAGATACTCAAAAAATAGAAAGAATCCAAATATAACACAAACTAATACTATCAAATCACAATGGAAGAAAGGAAGTGAAGAAGAAAAGAGAACTACAAATACAGCCAGAAAACAATGAACAAAAGGCAATACATACCTATCAACACTACTTTAAATGTGAATGTACTAAATGCTCCAATGAAAAGATATAGGGTGAGTGAATGGATATAAAAAAAGACACATATATACTGCTTATGTGAGACTCAGTTCACACTTAAAGACACATGCTGACTGAAAGTGATGGGATGGAAAAAGGTAGTCCATGCAAATGGGAAGCAGAGAAAGGTTGTAGCAATATTAATATCAGAAACAATGTAGACTTTAACATAAAGACTGCAATAAGAGGCAAAGAAGGACATAAACAATGATAAAAGGAAAAAATCCAACAATAGAATGCAACAATTGTAAATATCTATACACCCAACTTAGCAGCTCCTAAATATATAAAGCAAATATTAACAGACATGAAGTGCAAAAAATGATAATAAAATAATACTAGGGGACTTTAACACCCCACTTACAACAGAGGATAGATCATGTAGCCAGAAATTCAATAAGAAAACAGTGGATTTAAATGATATATTAGACCAATGGACTTAATATACAGATAAAGAACATTCTATCCCAAAACAGCAGAATATTCATTCTTTTCATGTACACATGGGATATTCTTTAAGGTAGATCACATATTAAGCTACAAAAAAGTTTCAAAAAATGTAAGAATATTGAAATAACGTCGAGTGTCTTTTATGACTATAATGGTATGAACCTTGAACTCAATTACAAGAAGAAATAGACTGTCTGAACAGACAAATTACTAGTAATAAAATTGAATTGGTAATCAAAAACCTCCAAAGAAAAATCCAGAACCAGACGGCTTCATGAGTGAATTCTACCAAACACTTAAAGAGCTAATACCTATCATTCTTATAATGTTTCAAGAAATGGAATGGGAAGAAGTACTTCCAAATCTACAAGCCCGGCATTACTCTTATACCAAAAGCAACAAAGGTACTACAAAAAAAATTACAGACCAATATCCCTGATGAACATATGCAAAAATATCCATCAAAATGTTAGCAAGCTGAATTCAAAAATACATCAAAAGTATCATCCATCATGACCAATTGGGGTTTATTCCAGGGATGCAAAGATGATACAATATCTATAAATCAATAAATGTGATATATTGCATCAACGGAGAGGATAAAACTGCATAATTATCTCGATAGAGGCTTCAAAAAACCTTGACAATATTCAACATTCACTCATGATAAAAAATTCTCAACAAAATGGATATAGCAGGAACATACCTCAACATAATAAAGGCCATAAATGTTAAACTCACGGCAAACATCATACTCCATGGTGAAAAGCTGAAATTTTTCCTCTAAGATCATGAACAAGACAGATGACCACTGTTATCAATTTTATTCAACACAGTATTGGAAGTCCTAGCCATTGCAGTCAGACAAGAAAAAGAAAGAAGGGCATTTAAATAGGAAGAAGTAACACTGTAACTATTTGTAGATGACATGCTTCTGTATAGAGAAAACCCTAAAGACTCCATAAAAAATCTATTAGAAATAACTGTATCAGCAAAGCTGAAGGATATAAAATCAAAATACAGAAATGTGTTGCATTCCTGTACTAAAAATGAACTAGCAGAAAGAGAAATCAAGCAAACGATTCCATTTACAACTGCCTAAAAAAGAATAAAATATCTAGGAATAAATCAAACCAAGGAGATGAAAGACCTGTACTCTGAAAACTAAAGACTAAAGACAATGATGAAAGAAATTAAAGAATACAGAAATAAATGAGAAAACATCCCATGTTCATAGAAAGGAAGAGTTAATATTGTCAAAATGGCCATCTTGCTCAAAGCAATGTACAGACTTAATGAAATCCCTATCAAAATACCAATGGTATTTTTCAGTAAACTAGAGAAAATAATCCTAAACTTTATATGGAAACTAAAAGGTCCTGAATAGCCAAAGCAATCTTGAGAAAGAAAAAAGCTAGAAGTATGCTTCCTGATTTCAAGCTACACTACAAAGCTACATTGGTTAAAACAGTATGGTATGAGTACAAAAATAGAATCAATGGAACAGACTAGAGAGCACAGAAGTAAACCCGTGCATTTATGGTCAATTCATATATGATAAAGAAACCATGAATATTAAATGGGGACAAGACAGTCTTTTCAATAAATGGTATTGGGTAAACTGACAGGTACAAGAAAATGAAACTGAATCACTGTCTTATACCATACACCAAAGGCAACTTAAATGGATTACAGACTTAAATGAAAGGTATGAAACTATAAAACTCCTAAAAGGAAACACAGGCAAGAATCTCTTGAACATCTGCATGGGTAACTTTTTCTGGATGTTTACCCAACTTAAAAATGGGCAGAGGATCTGAACTGATATTTTTCCAAAACAGACATACAGATGGACAACAAGCACATGAATAGATGCTATACATCATTAAATATCAGGGGAATGCAAGTCAAAACCACAATAAGATATCACCTCGCACCACTCAGAATGGCTACTCTAAAAGGGAAAAAGAAATAACAAGTGTTAGTGAGGATGTAGAGAAAAGGGAACCCTCCTACACGGTTGGTGGGAATGTAAATTGGGGCATTTACTATGGAAAGCAGCATGGAGGTTCCTCTAAAAACAAAATAGAAATAGCATATAACCCAGAAACTGCACTTCTAGGAATCTACCCAAAGAAAACAAAATCTGTGATTTGAAAAGATATATGCACCCCTGTGTTTATTGCTGCATTATTTACAATAGCCAAGATATGGAAGCAACCCAAGTGTCCAACAATAGGTGAATGGATAAAGAAGATGTAGTACATGTACACAATGGAATATTATTCAGCCATGAAGAAAGAAAGCTTGCCATTTGTGACAACAAAGATGGACTTAGAGGGTATTGTGCTAAGTGAAATAAACCAGGGAGAGAAAAACAAATACCACATGATTTCACTTATATGTGAATCTAAAATGCAAAACAAAACAAAATGAGAAAACAGAAATAGCCTCATAGTCACAGAGAAGATACTGGTGGTTATCCTGGGGGAAGGGTTAGGGTGGGTAAGTGGAATAAGTGAAGGGGATAAATAGGCACAAAATCTCAATCATAATATAAATAAATTAGCAATGGGGATGAAATTACAGCTTAACAAATATAGTGAATAATACTCTAATATCTTTGTTGACATGTAGTAACTACACTTACTGGGCTTAACATTTAATAATGTAGGTAACTGTTGAATCATTACATTGTATATTTGAAACCAATATAATATTGCATATCAACTATGCTTCAATGAAAAAAAAGGAAACATCACAGTCACTATGAACACTGCCTCCATGAGGTAATGGAGAGACAGAAAATAAGAGTACAGAGAACATCATTTGGTAGAAGGCCAAAGTGGCAGGTGTGAAGAATATGGCTAAAATCCTAATGGACAGCAGTGGGAGGATGGTCCAAAAACCCAGATGTTGAAGTTCTGAGAGCTGCCTTGAACCTGAAACCACTCTGCACCTTCAGGGTCCACAAAGGCCAGGCCTATTGCTGACTCCAGTTTCAAAATTTTATGAATGAGATGCCACTCAGGATATAAAATGCCATCCTTGACTGAGGTTGGCTGAGTTTCTGTTCTTTTCAGAACAAAGAATCAAATTAGTTGGGTATGAGGAGGAGGCAGAGCTGAACCCACACAACTCCTGTATTTGTGGCTTGATATGTCTTTTCCCATCAGCACACATCATGTACAAAGATGAGACACAAGAACAGAACAGTCTTCTGAGGATACAGCACATGCCCTCCCTGGCCGTGTGCCTCTCCATCAGACACAGTACTGGCCGCCCCACTATGTCTGATCTGCTGCATGGCCCCTTTCCTTCCCTGCCCTGTGGGTGGCCTGACCTCCCACGTGAGGTGGGAAGCGCAGATAGCTGCCTCCACCTGAGGTTGAGAGGTCAGTCATCTTAACAGGTTGAAGAATTCCACTTTGTGTCCTCTGCTTCCTGAGAATTCTTCTCAGGAGTTTACATTCAAGCAGTGACAAGTGCTGGATAAGAAGAGAGAATCCTATGTGGTACTGGTCTAGAGAACATCTTTCCAACACCTGTATAAATATGGCAGATCACCCTGAGATTCCCAGGGTTATATGTGTGGAAATACCAATCTGGTTTGCTGAATTTTAGGACACTTAGACTGACTTCATGACACAAACCAATATAATATTAATGGTGAGATGATGTCTGAAGCCCAGACAAAAGGATCCTATTTCCCAAAGGGATTGTATAAATTTGTTTTTATCTCCATTACCTGTCTTACACCTTCTCCTCTAGTTAGGTTCCACTCCCATAACAGTAAAACTTTATATTGTATAATAAACGGTAAGGCTGTGATCAGTAGAAGTGTGAACTTTACAAATGTGAACAATTTTCCTATATCAAAGGAGCTTATTTTGGGAAATTTCATTAGGGTTTCTTTTATTTTTTGTGTAAAACCTTGCATCTTGAGAAACATAACATTCACCGTTTCATGCTGGGAAGGTCTTGAGGTAAAGATGCTTAGAATCTTCTGCTAAAGACCCCACTCAGAACCACTCTTGTTCTCCCCAATGCCTGGAGCATCCACACATCAGAGGTAAGAGAAGGAGGAGATATCATGTAAAGACAGTAGTGAGAAGTGAATGATCTAGAACCTTACAAAGAACATGACTTCTGATATTTACAAGTAGCTTGTCCACCTCTTCTTACCCACCCATAATTCAAATAAATTATTTGTTCTATGGGGGTGAAGCTCATTTAAAAAAGAAAAGACTTCTTTTTTTCCGTGCATTGACTGAAAAGAAGATAAAGAAATCCAGATAAGATTCAGCTTCCCATCTTGCTCCCAAGTTGGATGATACTATTATCGTTTCCCTCACCTAGCTGGATGGTGTTGTGTGGGATGTTAATGAGCCCTCTGGACCAGAACTGCTGTGTCTGATCCTGCTGGGATTAGAGGCTTACTTTTATGGATGTTCTATGAAGGGACATTTTATTCTCCATGTATTTAAGGTATTACTACTTTCACCCTCAGAATGGAGTTTCACCTGCAGACAGTGCTTCTCCCCATCCTGACCCCCATCCCTATTCAGTTAATATCTCATAGTCCCTCTCTGCCATATCATACATAACAATTTATCTCTCTTTAGGCCAAACTTATCTTTCTTACTTTGGGATGTGTTACAAATAAAAACCTTCCTATGAATGGATCATACTAACAAATATATTTTAAATCAGAATGTTCTTATTACCTAATCCTGAATATTGGCATATCCTAATTTTTTAAGATAGGCTCAGTGATAGGGTGATAAACATGGTAATACATACTCTGCAGAGGAAAATCTACAAGCTGATGTTTGCTTTATCCCTCCTATGTCATAACTGTAACAGAGGAAAACTGAATTAAATCTTTGGGATTTAAAATTTAACACTAACATTAACTTGAAATCAACTCAACTAGCCCCCAAAACTTCATAAACACTAACAGGTGACGGTTTCTCTTTGTTCTTTGCATTTTCTGAGACTCAGGGTCAGAGAAAATGCATAAAGCTGATCTTGCAGAACCTAAGCCATCCTGTCCCAGAGTTCTGAAGAGGACCCCATGAGAGAAACAAAAAAACAATTGAATTGGTGCAAGAATGTCTGCCTAGATCCTTGCAAGTTGCTACTTTAGGTGTCTGTGAGCACCTCAGCATCTCTCCCACAATTTCCCCTTTAAAAGCCCTAACTGCTTATGCTTTGGGAGACAGTGGTTCTTTAAGGCATGAGCCTGCCACTCCTTCATTTGCTGGCAAATTAATAAACTATTTCTTTCCTTTCCTCAAAACCTTGTCATTGTGTGTTGTGATTTGACTTTGGTGACAAGGACTGGTTTTTGGTAACATAATCACATATACAGCCTTAACTACTATTTCTCTTAATACTCTGATTAAAACCTCAAAGCACAAAGAATAATGAATGCTTTCAAAGGGAAATGAGATTTCAAGGCATCATTTAAAAGGGAGTATTGAAGAGCTGTGCATGCACTCTCGAGAAAAGAGAAATTACATGAAGGAAAAATTGAAGCAGTACTTGGTGGCAAGCACCACCCCTTAAGCTAGATGAATGGTATTGTTGGTTCACCCCATGTATACTTGAGAGTCCCCTTAGTAAGCCTTTCCATCAAACCACATGTCAGCCCACTCTCCTCCACCTTCTCACCATCACATTGGCATTGAGACTTGCTCAGTTGGGATAGTATTTTTGCACCATGATTCTGGCAGAAAATAAATTTAAAACCCCACACAAATGAGCCCTAATCCCATCATTAATACCTATCTATAGTCTCACTTTGTTCTGCTTCTGTAACTCATCTCCCACTATTCCTCACTTTTTCTAATTTCCAACTGAGACTATGAATATGAGATCTAGGTTTGGTTTGCTTGGAAAGCAGAGTATGAAAATGGAGAGATGTTACAAAAATTTGGGATAAACATAAATACTCATGAAATTTCTGTGGTATTTGCCTTGATGTTGTAAATCAATATTGGTGAGGGCAGATTCAGGCAAAACAGATCTCCAGACAGCCACCAGATGTCCCAGGGTTGCCTGCAAATACACCTTGGGGGTTTAGACCCCTTCCCTGGCTTTCAGTGGGCAGTTGATGTCCACAGGAAAATGGGTCCCTCCTGCTACAGTAGCCCCACTGAGGTACCCAGGAAGACAAGCAGATTTCTAAGCCATGGGTTGCTATGGCAACAGCATCTCCACTCTGGGGATCATCTCCATTTTTCTTCTGCATCAAAATGAATCTGGTGTCCACTTCCCAGATTCTTCTAAAATGAATGGTGATGGGCAGCTAAGAGTTGTCACAGAAGCCACCTACCATTTCCTTTTCTGCCATGAAAAAGAATAAATATGTGCCTCCCTTTTTCAAGGAGTTTGGAGAGTCAACCAAATTATTCTTCAGACAAAAATATGCAGTGAAAAGAATCATGATGTTGGTGGACCCACGCAGGAATGGCTGACACTGGAAGATGGGTTTCCCCATCTCCTTCCCCATGAACCACTGTCTCCGCACAAAGCCTGATAAAAGCCAGGGCATAATCCACCTTTTTCCCAGATGAAAATCTCTCCTTTTAACACTGTGCTCTGGCCTCAGTGAACATATAACAAACATAAAATTTCAGCCTTGAATTTTACCTCAAATCAGGAGCAACACTCAAACTGGAATTTTAGAAACTCTTGGGAAATGAAGTCATATATTTGTTTGAAAAATATTGGCAGAGAACAGCATGGACATCTGGGAGTCAATGTCACCACAGACAATGGAAAGATAAAAATAAGGGCTGCTCTCTAACTCTTGTTCTCATCAGTGACCAATTACCTGCCCCCAGGGCACCAGTGCTGACTTTCCTTTCTGCCCCTGTCTGTTCCGCATTAATGAGGTTTGGGAGCCTGCACTCTCTGCTCACAGGCTGGGTGGGTAACTCCTGCTTGGTTACCAAACACAGTCTTGTGCCAGAACTATTACAGAGGCCTCAGACTTGCACATCAGCAGCTTATCCTTGTTGTAGTGGAAGAAAGAACTTCTCCACATGGTAGGTGAGGCTATGATGGGGGAGTGTGTTGCAGAGGAGGTATCTTGGGGCAGAAGACACCATGACAGCAGAGAACTTCAGCAGGAAACCTGGGTCAACAGCTACCAGAGCTGGGCTCAGAAGGTGCCTGCTCTCACTGGCTGGTGTAGGAGTTCTCCAGCAATGTTGCATGTTGGGTATGATTTAACAAACTGGGGAAGGCAGAGCCAGGACTTTAATTACAACCTATGTAGTCCTGGAGTTGAACTCTAGCCCAGATCTCAGGGAGCGAAGTGTGATTGCTTGATTCTGTTGGCTCCTTTCTGGAGTTTCATTCATCAAGGTTGCCCTGTAGCCTGTTGTGGATGAAACCTTATGGGCTGTAGAGAAAGGAAACTGACAGCCAAGGACACTGTGATCATGGGGTGCATATTCATCTCACTCTGGGACAAAAGTCTGTGACATATAAACTTCTTTTCCTCTCCTTTTCCCTTAGCCCATAGCAAGCTCTCAACTACTTGGAATAGAATAGCTGCAAAAGGAGGACGCCCTGCCCCACGAGGTGACTACGTGTGTGCCTGGCCTCAGGGACTGCCTGGCCTCAGGGACTGTGGTAACCGGGTGGCCTTCTTGGGTCAACTGGACCAGAAGCAGAGGCTCCTTCAGGCTGCCCTGTGGGCTGTGCCACTAAAGAATGAGCAGTTTGGCTGCATGAGCAACACTTCAGAGACCTGGCCCGTGGCAGGTTGCTGAGAGACACACCACAGATCTTCAGCTTAGTATTGAGGTGCTAGAGCCAAACAGCATTGTGAGAGAAGTGATTTATTGAGGGCAATAAAGAGAAGAACATTCCCTGAGCTTTGATGTGGAGTGAATGTGCAGGTGTCAAGTTCCCAGAATGTCCCTAAGTGGGCTAATCCTGGAGCTACAGTCACTCCCCATCTCTCTACATGCCACCACAGAATTTCAGGAAGTTGGGGTAAATTCTGGATTTACAACCTATACCAAGTTGTTCAGTGACCTGCATGTCTCTGCTCTCTAGTTCTTTCTATAAAACAGTTGAGCTAAAAAAGATCTACTCTTGGACCTGTGTCATTCTGTAGGCTAGTAATTCATCAATGGTATTAAGAGCAGGATATAAACAATTAAGATGAATAAAGCTAAATTTTCACTTACTGTTGAGAGATCATCAACAGCAGGTTGGTACCAATTTTAAGACACTTTGCCACAGCATTGGAAACACCAGAGGCTTTGGATTTTGGCAGATGTAGCTAAAGTGCCAGCCACAGGATCTAGCCACTGTGGAACTCTCTGAGCCTCCATTTCTGCTTCCACAGAAGAGGAAGGGCAACCTAAGACTCATGATTATTGTGGGAAGTAATGGAAATACTGAATTCAGTGATCAGCATAGTACCAAGCATTAGTAAGTAAAGTCCTCAACAAGTGATGATGATAATGTTGAAGATTTGGACCATGGAACTTTTGCATGTTTAAAAGGAATATTTAAAGGGAATATTACTATATTACTATTACGTTTATTTACAAGTTGATAATAAATAGAACACTATATACTGTTTTTTAAGTATGCAAATGTAATAACCCTGTCTACTAATCACTCTATACTTAACTGTCCACTAATAATCCTACTGCTGCCAAAAGACTTCAAGGAACACATAGGAAATGTTGGCATCACACACCAAGTGAATTATAATCTTTACCTTAATTCTCAGAAAAACATGAACTGGTAGATTCCATCATCTTTTTATAGAGAGTGAAAGAGATATCACAAAGATTAGCTATCTTTTCAAAGATGACTCATCTCTCAGGGCTTAGAACTCAGTAATGAGCTAGTATTGAACTCAGGTCCTGATTCAAGAACTGACTGACTGGACCACTTTGTTGTTGCCTAGCCACCTTCTTTGACTATATTGACTAAATAACTTGATCTTATGCTCCTCTAAATCATTTGTGCCCACACTGATGTCTATATTGTAGTTTAACCAGTAGGATTGCTTCTGTGGAAGATATGCCCATGGAAATGAGTAATGGGACAATTGCACAAGGATTCATCTTGGAGGGGTTTCCTGCTGTCCAGCACCTGGGGAAGGTCCTCTTCCTTGTGCACCTGCTGGCATACCTGGCAGCTCTTGCAGGCAATGTTGTCATAGTGAGCATCACCTGTGCTGACTCCCGGCTCCATACACCCATGTACTTTCTCCTCAGCATTTTCTCCTTCTTGGAGTGCTCCTGCGTGACTGCTGTTATTCCTAAATTGTTGGTCATCTTTCTTTTAGGCAAGCAAAAGATTTCCTTTGTTGCCTGTTTCATACAAGCTTTTATCTTCGTATTTCTGGGAGCAGTAGCTTTCCTCCTCCTAGCAGTGATGTCTCTGGACCGGTATGTGGCCATTTGCAAGCCCCTGCGTTACCCGACCATCATGAACCTGAGGACTTGCTTCCTCCTGGTCACTGCCTGCTTTGCTGTGAGCTTCAGTCTCATCGCTGGTCCAGTAGTGAAGTTTTCCTAGTCATCCTTCTGTGGCCCTCATGTCATTACTCATTTCTTCTGTGACTTTGGCCCTCTACTCCACCTTTCCTGTTCTGACACCAGGTCTTTTGAAACATTAGCCTTTGTCCTCGCGTTGTGTATCCTTTTGACATCCCTTATCATAACCATCATTGCATACAGCAACATAGTAGTGACAATCATGCATCTTCCATCAGCCAAGGAGCGACAGAAAGCTTTTTCCACCTGCTCTTCTCACTTCATTGTTCTCTCTCTGATGTATGGCAGCTGTATTTTTGTATACATGAAACCAAAGCAAACAAACAGGCTGGTCTCCAACAAAGAGGCTGCGCTTGTAAACACAGTGGTGACCCCACTGCTGAACCCTGTTGTCTACACTCTGCGGAACAAGCAGGTCCACCAGGCCCTCAAGAAGACAATATGCAGAATGAAAATATCAAGATGAAGCAATCACATGATCTTCGAATGGAAGGCTTCAGAGTATCATTTGTCTCCAATCCAGCCATTGTAGCAGTCCACACAGTTACTACTTGAAAATCTGGGCTGACTTCACCTTATATCTTTTGCACTACTGTAGAAAAAATAGAAGTCTGTTTTGAAGGCCTTATTCTCCTTTGGTGTTCATAACTATCATCTCCATAAACATTTCATAGATTTATATCATACTTTTAACTGGAAAAATTTTTAATTCTTCCTCTGATATAAACTATGTGTTTGTAATTTCCAAATTCAATAATTTATACTATTTCTCTTTAGCTAAAACCATCGCCCAGTAGAATTAACAACTATTTACCAGAGAGATTTAAATAACTGAATTGATGGAATGTTGTGTGCTACTTTGTAGTTAAAAAGAAATGATCAATTATTACCAGTGCTTGGGTCCACATTCTTCCATGCCTAGCCACGGAATTAATAGGTTATAGTATCCTTTATCTTGGGTTATACATGGTTTGCATGAAGTGTCCTCTTACACAATGGCTTGTTCTGAGCTCTTGGCTTAGCTATACATTTATGCACCATTCTCATGCTAGAGAGAAGTAAATTGATTTCAGTCTTATACCATTCTCAAAGTATGGGGATAACCACAGCCTCACACAACTGATTAGTGTTCCTAATTTTCTGAATTATTTGCTCTAGATCTAGCCCTGCAGATGCATAATCACACTAATGGTTGGTTTTCATTGTAACTGTTACTACAGAATGTGTGTTTATTTCAGGGGTAGGGGGCACTTAATTCATATATGATTATTTCTTCCAAAGATTCAAGATGATGAAATCTGTTATTTGCTAATCTATTTCACATTACTTATGAAAATAACTGAAACAAACCAGACATGTTTTGCTGGTGGACTGGTATTGTCAAGTATAAGGTTATCTTCTGATTGATAACCTATTTTAAAACCAACATTTCTATTATTCAGTCCTTAACCTTTCTGTGCTTTTAGTCCTATATCCAGAAGAAATGTTTCTTTTTTTCTACAGAGGTGATATATCTAAAATACTAAAACAATTTTTTTTATTTTGTGTGTTTTTTAACCCAAACTCTGATAAATTAGATAATTACAAATACATTTCTTGAAGTATGTTCTACCCATGATTGGATCACTCTTGATCTTGAAATACCATTACAAAATTTAGGTTTCATCTTATTGAAAATGAGGAGGTATCAAACAGGCTCTAAAAATCACACGTGTGTTATGATTAACTATGTTATAGCACATAGCTGTGGACATGGTATTAAAAGAGTTTATAGAGGTCAAGAACAGAGTAGGAAAGTGGGTATAGAGCTGTGCAGTAATTGGGAGATAGAGCATGATGACCTGGCAATGGGAATTGAATACAAAAGGATCAGTAGTAGAATCTGAATCATTTTCCATTAGACAAGCCCTGGGCTCAGCCTCGTGCTTCCTTCAACTAACGGGTCAATGTGTGCTGACCACTTAACACTTAAATCACTTTATCTAAAAGTATGAAGATTTACAGAGATAACCTCTAGGATTCACTTGAAAATGTTTTGTGGAGACAACACCAAGATGCTACAGGAACGTGGATATGATGTTCCACTTCAAAAGTTAAACTATTGAAAAGTATATAAGTGGTTGAGGTTCAGTACTGTAGGAATAAATCAAGGAGTCTTGGCCTAACTCTTGAAAAAAGAGTGAGCCTCCACAAGATTTTAATCAGAGTTTGAAGATATTTATTACACTCAAAATAATCAAATTCTATTTATGTTACCTTGAGATATTTCATGATTGAAGAATGAGCCTGACAAATAGAAAAACTAAGAACAGAAATCCAAAACTGAATCTGGGAACCCAAGCTGGTTATTCCCATCCACAAATAGTACCCAGTGAAGGAAAAACCTGATTATCAAATTAATGCACTAGATATGGTGCTATAAAACATTTTATTGAAACAAATGCCCTGTGGATTAACAGCAGAATAGAGGTGAAAAAGAACAGATCAGGGATCAATAGATCAAAGATAGAGTAATTGAATGACCTCAGTGTGGTACAATTTGTTTACTTCTGCTTCTGTTATTGTAACCAGAGGAGACAGAGTCAGATGACCCGTGTCAAGGCTTACTATGTTTTCTTCTAGGAGCTTTTGGTTTTATGTTTTATATTTAATCCATTCATCCATTTTGAGTTTAATTTTGTATGTGATGAAGAAAGTGGTCCCATTTCATTTTTTGTATGTAGCAGTCCAGGTTTCTGACACCTCGTATTGAAGAGACTGTCTTTTTATCATTGTATATTCTTGCCTTATTTGTCACAGATTAATTTGTCATATAAATATGGATATAATTCCAGGCTCTCTGTTCTGTTCCATTGATCTACCTGTCTCTTTTGTGCAGCTTCTATCATGTTGGGGTGGGGAGAGGCCAGCCCTGCCCACAGAACTCCTGCAGCAGCTGTGGCCTGGTTTCCTGCCAGCTGTGTGAGGGGCCAGCCCTTCCCACCAGTGCATCTGCAGTAACAGTGCCCCAACAGAACAGGAGGGCACATGCAGCCACATATGGAAACCCTGGAGTGCTTGGTTCTGGTGATGGGGGTACTGAGCTTTTGGGGCCCTATCTGATACCTTTTATATAAGGTCACTCCTTCAAATGTGGAGTCATATCTGATATATCTAATACATGGAAAGAAACACAGAGTCAGGCAAAATAAGGAGATCCAAATGAAAAAACAAGATAAAACCTCAGAAAAGAGCTAAACAAAAATAGAGATAAACAATCTACTTCATTAAGAGTTCAAAGTAATGGTCACAAGATGCTCACCAAACTCGGGAGAAGTATGTATGAACACAGTGAGAATATCAATGAGATAGAAAATTTAAAACAGGACCAATCAGAGCTGAAGAATACCATATGTGAGATAAAAATGCACTAGAGGGAACAACGGTAGATAAGATGATGCAGAAGGACTGATAATGTTGTGGAAGACAGGCTAGTGGGAAATCACCCAAACTGGAAAGCAGAGATAAGAATTAATAACAAAAAATAAGGATTAAGAGAACTCTAGTACAACATACTGTCTACAAACTCACATTAGAGGTGTCCCAGATGGAGAAGAGAGGGAGAAAGGGCAGATAATTATTTGAATAAATATGAGCTGGAAACTTCCCTAGTCTGGGAAAGGAAACAGACATCCAGGCACAGGAGCACAGAGAGTCCCAAACAAGATGAACCAAAGGGGTTCACACTAGAAACTTAATAATTACAATGTTAACAAATAAAGACAAAGAGAAAATATTCAAAGCAGCAGGGGACAATAACTGGTTTCCTACAAGGAAAATTTTAGAACCAAGAATCCTCTACTTAGCAAGGTTATCATTCAGAATTGAAGAAGATATAAAGAGTTTCCCAAGAAAGAAAAGTTAAAGGGGTTTCTTAACACTAAATTGGCCTTCCAAGAAATACTAAAGGGATTTCCTTAAGAAGAAGAGGCCATAATTAGAATTTTTTTAATTGTGAAAGAAAAATCTCACTGGTAAAAGGATTCATAGAGTAAAGGTAGTAGATCAACTATTTGTCAGCTAGTATGAAGTTTGAAAGCCAAAAGTAATAAAATCTACTATATGCCCCCAAAATAGTAAGGAAGACACAAAATAAAAAGATATAAAATATGAGTTCAAATACATAAAATATGTGTGGGGGGGATTAAAAGTGTAAGGCTTTTAGTATGTATTTGAACTTAAGTAACCATCAGCTTAAAATAAACTGCTCTATACATTGAGTGAAACTCATGGCAACCAACTAAACCAAAAATCTGTAATAAAAACACAAAACATAAAGAGAAAGAATCAAAACATATCACTGAATAAAGTTATCAAGATACAATGAAGAACAGCCAAAGCAATCCTGAGAAGAAAGAATAAAGTGGGGGGTATTACACTCCCTGACTTCAAGCTCTACTACAAAGACACAGTAATCAAGACTATCTGGTCCTGGCACAAGAACAGAACCATAGACCAATGGAACAGACTAGAGAGCCCTGATATAAACCCAACCATATGTGGTCAATTAATATATGATAAAGGAGCCATGGACATACAATGGGGAAACAACAGCCTCTTCAACAACTGTTGTTGGCAAAACTGGACAGCTACATGCAAGAGAATGAAACTGGATTCTTGTTTAACCCCATACACCAAAGTGAACTCAAAATGGATCAAAGACCTGAATGTAAGTCATGAAACCATAAAACTCTTAGAAGATAACATAGGCAAAAATCTCTTGAATATAAACATGAGCAACTTTTTTCTGAAGGCATCTCCTTGGGCAAGGGAAACAAAATAAAAAATGAACAAATGGGACTACATGATGCTAAAAAGCTTCTCTACAGCAAAGGACACCATCAGCAGAACAAAAAGGAATCCTACAGTATGGGAGAATATATTTGTAAATGACATATTTGGGTTAACACCCAAAATATATAAAGAACTCACATGCCTCAACAAACAAAACAAACAAAAAGAAAATGACCGTATTAAAAAATGGGCAGAGGATATGAACATACACTTCTCCAAAGAAGAAATTCAGATGGCCAACAGGCACATGAAAAGATGCTCCACATTGCTAATTATCAGGGAAATGCAAATTAAAACCCCAATGAGATATACCTTCACATCAGTTAGGATGGGCAACATAGAAAAGACAGGAACAACAAATGCTGGTGAGGATGAGAGAAAGGGGAACCCTCCTACACTGCTGGTAGGAATATAAACTAGTTCAACCATTGTGAAAAGCAATATGGAGTTTCCTCAAAAAACTAAAACTAGACATATCATTTGACCCAGAAATTCCACTCCTAGGAATTTACCCTAAGAATGTAGCAGTCCAGTTTGAAAAAGACATATGCACCCCTATGTTTATCGCAGCACTATTTACAATAGCCAAGAAATGGAAACAACCTAAGTGTCTATCAGTAGATGAATGGATAAAGAAGATGTGGTACATATACACAATGGAATACTATTCAGCCATAAGAAAGAAATCTTCCCATTTGCAACAACATGGATAGAGCTAGAGGGTATTATGCTCAGTGAAATAAGTCAGGCAGAGAAAGACAAGTACCAAATGATTTCCCTCATTTGAGGAGTATAACAATGAAGCAAAACTGAAGGAACAAAATAGCAGCAGACTCACAGACTCCAAGAAGGTACTAGTGGTTACCAAAGGGGAGGAGTGGGGGAGTGCAGGTGGGGAGTGATGGAGAAGGGGATTGTGGGGTATCATGATTGGTGCACATGGTGTGTGTGGGGTCACGGGGAAGACAGTGTAGCTCAGGTAAGACAAGTAGCGACTCTGTGGCATCTTACTACACTGATGGACAGTGACTGCAATGTGCTAAGGGGAGGGCTCGATAATGAGAGTGAATATAATAACCACATTGTTTTTCTTGTGAAACCTTCATAAGAGTGTATATCGGTGATACCTTAATAAAAAAAATACTAAAAAAGTTAAAAAAAACTACAAAGGAAGAGAGGAAGTAAGGAAAGAAGCTGAGAAGAAATACATACAAGAACACACTTAACAAAATGACAGTAAATGTATGCCTATGAATAATTACTTTAAATGTAAATACATTAAATAATCCAATCAAAATATACAGGGTGTCTAAACAGATAGAAAACAAGACACATGCACATGCTGCTTTCATGAGATTCACTTCAGACATAAAGACCCATGATAACTGCAAATGAAAGCATGGAAAAATATATTCCATGCAAATGGAGACTACAAGAAAGCTGGGGGAAGCATACTTATATTATACATTATGGACTTTAAAACAAAGACTGTAAGAAGGGATGAAAAGAGGCAATAATAAAGATAAGAGGATAAATCCAACAAGTGGACTATATATAATACATACAATTATACAACAATTGCAAATGTCTATGCACCAACATAAAAGCACTTAAATATATAAAGCAAATATTAACAGACATAAAGGGAAGAATTGACAGTAATAGAATAATATAACAAATTTTAATACCTAACTTATGTCCATGGATAGATCATCCAGACAGAAAATCACTAAGGAAATAGTGGCCTTAAATGACACATTAGATCAGATGAACTTAATATATATTAAGAATTCTTAATATATACAGAACATTCCATCCAAAAACAGGAGAGTATCCATTTTCACATGGACACAGAACATGCTTCAGGACAGACTGCATGTTAGATAAAAAAACAAATCTCAATGAATTTAAAAAGATTGAAATCATATCATGTGTCTTTTATGACAACAGTGCTATGAAACTTGAATACAAGAAGAAAATAGAAAAAACACAAACAAATGGAGGCTAAACAACATTCTACTAAACAACCAATGTCTGGGGGAGGAGGAAGATTCTGAAAACTTTTCTCCCAGCTTGCTGATGTCCTGTTTGCAGTTTTTTGCTATTACAAATGAAAATACTCTAAATATTCATGTACAGATTTATGAATGTAAGATTTCATTTCTCTGGTATAAATGCCTAAAAGTGCAATTTCTGGGTTATGCTGTAGCTGCATGTTAACTTATATGAAAATCTGAAAAACTGTTTTCCAGAGTGACTGTACCATTTTACATTCCCAATAGTAATGTATGGGTGAGCCAGTGTCTTTGCATTCTCATTTGCATTTGGCCTTACTGTTTTCACTTCTCTATAATTAAACTTAAAGATCTTTTTTAATAGCAAGGAATATACTACTTTTCATAAAACACCATTGCTTGAACCACCCAAACTATCTTTTCCTTTAATTCAGATTTTTACTGAAATAAACTGTCACTATTTGCAGATGACATGATACTATATATAGAAAATGCTAAAGACTCCATCAAAAAACGATTGCAACTAATAACTGGGTCCAGCAAAGTTGCAGGATAAAAATCAACATACAGAAATTTGTTGTATTCCTATATACTAACAATGAATTAACTGAAAGAGAAACCAGGAAAACAATTCCACTTACAATTGCCTCAAAAGAAAAAAAAATCTAGTAATAAACCTAACCAAGGCAGTGGAGGACATGTACTCTGAAAACTGTAATACACTGATGAAAGAAATTGAAGAGTACACAAATAAATGGAAATCTATCCCATGCTCATGGACAGGAAGAATTAATATGGTCAGAATGGAATCCTTCCCAAAGCAATTTACAGATTCAATAAAAACCCTATCAAAATATTAAAAGCAATATTCAATGAACTAAAAAAAATAATTCTAAAATTGATATAGAACCACAAAAGACCCTGAATAGCCAAAGCCATCCTGAGAAAGAAGAACAAAATTGAGGGTATCATGCTCCCTTACTTCAAGCTTTATTGCAAAGCTACAGTTATCAAAACAGTATGGTGTTGGCACAAGAATGAACATATAAATCAATGGAACAGAACAGAGAGCCCAGAGATAAACCCACATGGTCAATTAATATATGATAAAGAAGCCATGAATATACAATGGGTAAAAGGCAGTCTCTTCAATAAATGGTGTTGGGAAAACTGGGCACCTACATGCAAGTGAATGAAACTGGATTACTCTCTAACACCATACAGAAAAGTAAACTAGAAATGGATCAAAGACCTACATGTAGGACATGAAACCACAAAACTCTTAGAAGAAAACATAGGCAAAAAGTTTTTGAATATTAGCATGAGTAATATTTTTCTGGATGCATCTTCTCTGGCAAGGGAAACAACAAAAATAATCAAGTGGGACTACATCAAACTAAAAAGTGTCTGCACGGCAAAGGAAACTGCCAACAAAATAAAAAGGTAACCTACTGTGTAGGAGAATATATTCAAAATTTATATATCCAATAAAGTGCTAATATCCAAAACATATAAAAAATTCATACAATTCAACACATGAAGAAACCAAATAACCCAATGAAAAAAATGGGGAGAGGACCTCAACAGATATTTTTTCAAACAAGACATACAGACAACAAGCACAGGAAAAGATGCTCCACATCATTAATCATCAGGGAAATGTGGATCAAAACCATAATGAGAGACACCTCCCATCTGTCAGAATGGCCACTATCCAAAAGAAAAGAATTAGCAAGCATTGGTGAGGTTGTAAATTAAAGGTAACCCTCCAATCTCTTAGTGGGAATGTAAGTTTGTCCAGCCACTACGGAAAGCAGTATGGAGCCTTCTCAAAAAACTAAAATAGAAACACCATACAGCCCAATAATTACACTTGTAGAAATTTTCCTTAAGAAGACAAAATCACCAATTCAAAAAGATACATGTACTCTTATGTTTATTGCTGCATTAATTATAGTAGCTATGATTTGGAAGCAACCAAAGTCTCCATCAAAAGGTGAATGGATAAGGAGATGGTGCATATATACAATGGAATATTATTCAGCCATAAAAAAGAAATGTTGCCATTTGTGAGAACATGGATGGGCCTTGAAGTTATTATGCTAAGTGAAATAAGTCATGCAGAAAAAGACAAACACCATACCATTTCACTTATATATGAAATCTAAAATCAAAACAAAGCAATTAACAAAATGGTTATATAGACTCATAGACACTGAGAAGAGACTGGTATTTACCATGGGGAAGGGTTGGGGTATGTGGGTGAGTTAGATGAAGGGGATAAAGAGGCACAAAATCTCTATCAGAATATAAATTAATTATGGGAATGAAAGTACAGCATAGAGAATATAGTCAATAGTTCAATAACATCATTCTATGTTGAGATAGCAATTATACTAGTTGACGTGAGCGTTTAATAAAATAGATAATTCTGAAATCACTATGCTGTAAAACTGAAAGTAATATAATATTGTATACAACTACACTTCAAATAAATAAATAAATAAATAAATAAATGCTGGATATTTTAGGACATAGGGCCTATGATTAACAATACACTATTTTCTACTTAAAAATTTGATAAGAAGGTTAATCTTATATTAAATGCTCTTACCATATAAGAAAAATAAAACAAAAAGCAGAAAGAAAATTTTGCAGATGATAGAGATGATAAATAGTGTATGGTACTGATAGTGATGATGGTCTCACGGGTGTATACTTATATCCAAACACAACAAATTGTATATGTTTACTATCTACAGGTTTTTGTATATTAATCATATTTTGATGTATTGCTTAAACAACTTATTATTGGAAATATCTTCAACATAGAAGTAGCTAAGAGGATTTTTTTCAATGCTTTATAGCACCAGAAACTACTACATTAATCTCCATATTAAAGTTTGTCCTTAACTGGGTGCCATCTACAACTGGTAAAGACCAGTTGGATTCATAGATTGAATTTTGGTTATTTGGTCTTCATTTTTTTCTTGGTTAAGCTCACCATTCAATCATGATCCACCTCAATACAACATAAGAGAATTTGATCATTTTTAGTGTAACTAATTCTTATGAAACCCTCATTAAAACTTTAAGGAGGCTATAAAGCAATTTAAAGATTCAATGCAATCCCTATCAACCAACTGTAATCCCCCTATCAATGCAATCCCCCTACCAACAACATTCTTCAATGAACTAGAACAAATAGTTCTAAAATTCATATGGAACCACAAACGACCCTGAAAAGCCAAAGCAATCCTGAGAAAGAAGACCAAGCTGGGGGAATTATGCTCCCTGATGTCAAGCTCTACTACAAAGCCACAGCAATCAAGACAATTTGGTACTAGCACAAGAACAG
The DNA here is from genome assembly GCF_030020395.1 of Manis pentadactyla. Lineage (NCBI taxonomy): Eukaryota > Metazoa > Chordata > Mammalia > Pholidota > Manidae > Manis > Manis pentadactyla. Next base: position 62,965,278 of record NC_080026.1, read on the forward strand.
ACTCATTGATCAAGGGAACAGAATAGAGAGCCCAGATATAAACTCCAAGGGTATACGGTCAGTTAATATACAATAAAGGAGCCATGAATATACAATGAGGAAAAGACAGCCTCTTCAACAACTGGTGTTGGCATAACTGGACAGCTATGTGTAAGAGAATGAAACTGGATTTCTGTCTAACTCCACACACAAAATTAAACTCGAAGTGGATCAAAGACCTGAATGTAAGTCATGAAACCATAAGTCTTAGAAGAAAACATAGGCAAAAATCTCTTGATATATAAACATGAGCAACTTTTTCCTGAACAACATTCCAACATATGGAAGTAACAAAACAAAAAATGAACAAGTGGGATTGCATCAAACCCAAAAGATTCTACAGCAAAGGACACCACGAGCAGAACAAAAAGGCATCGTACAGTATAGCAGAATATATTCACAGATCTAATAAGTGGTTAATATCCAAAATATATAAAGAACTCACACGCCTCAACACCCTAAAAGCAAATAACCTGATTAAAAAATGGACAAAGGATCTGAACAGACACTTCTCCAAAGAAAAAATTCGAATGGCAATGGAAATGATTCATGAAAAGATGCTCTACATTTCTAATCATCAGGGAAATGCAAATTAAAACCACAATTAGATATCATCTCACACCAGTTAGGATGACCACTATTGAAAAGACAAGAAACAAATGCTGGCAAGGATGTGGAGAAAGGGGAACTCTCCTACACTGTTGGTGAGAATGCAAATTGGTGCAACCATTATGGAAAGCAATATGGAGGTTCCTCAAATAACTAAAAAGAGAAATACCATTTGATCCAATTAATTCCACTCCTAGGAATTTATCCAAAGAAAACAAGATCCCAGATTCAAAAAGACATATGCACCCCTATGTTTATTGCAGTACTATTTACAATAGCCAAGGTATGGAAGTGACCTAAGTGTCCATCAGTAGATGAATGAATATAGAAGATGTAATACATATACACAATGGAATATTTTTCAGCCATAAAAAGAAAAATATCCTCCCATTTGCAACAACATGGATGGATCTAGAGGGTACTATGCTCAAAGAAATAAGCCAGGTGGAGAAAGACAAATACCAAATAATTTCACTTATTTGTGGAGTGTAAAAACAAAGCAAAACAGAAGGAAAAGGAAAAGAACACCAGAAGACTCATAGATTCTGAAAAAGGACTAGTAGTTTCAGAGGGGAGGGGCTTGGGAGGGTTGGAGTAGGAGGGAAAAGGGACACAATAATTTTCAAGAACAATATAGGCTGGTCACGGGGATGGTAGTACAGCATGGAGAATACACTTAATGACTCTGTAACATCTTACTATGTTGAGGGACAATGACCGCACTGGAGGGGATAAGGACTTTGTAATATGAGTGAAGGTTGAACCACTGTATTGCATATTCAAAACCGTTATAATATTGTATATCAGTGACATTTTAACTTAAAAAAAGATATGTTCAAGGGGACATAGTGTTTTCATAAAATAATAAAGAATTATAAAGGAAAAAATGTTGGGGAGACTACACTCTTTTCAGTAGTTTCACCATGATTGCTTGATTTGTTCCTACAATACTGAACCTCAGTTGCTTAATATACTTTTCGTAGTTCAACTCAGGGTGAAGCATTATTTCCATGTTCCTGCAGCATCTTGATGCTATTGCCATAAATCATTTTCAAGTGAACCCTAGAGATTATCTGTGTAAATCTCCATATTTTATGGATGAAGTGACATTTGTTTTGAGAAGTTGACCATTTAATGGAATACACCATGAGGCCTAAAGCCCAGTGTTTGTCCAATGCAAATGATTCAGAATCTTCTATTGGCCCCTTAGTTTCCTTCCCTCTGTCACTTCCCTAAGTTATCATCCTCTTTCTCCCAATTTCTGTAGAAGTCTCTGTACCCATTTTCCTACTCTGATGTTGGCTTTTCCAAACTCTGTATATACCATGTCCACAGCTATGCAGTATAATATGTAGCTAATCATGATACATCTGATTTTTCAGAACATATTTGATACTTCATTGTCAATAAGATGAAATATGAACTTTGTAACACAACTTTTCAGGCTGATCCCATTGTGTTGTAGAATCTATTTCATAAAATGTGTTTGTGAATATCTAATCTCACCGTGTGGGTTAAAAAACAAACAAAGTAAAAGAAAAATTGTGTTAGTATTTTAAATGTATCTGCTGTGTAGAAAAAGGGATATAATTCTCTTGGATATAGACATTAAAGGCACAAAAAGGTTAAGGATGGCAATAATGGAAATGTTGATTTTAAAACAGCTTATTTATCAGAACATAGCCTTATACTTGACAACCCCAGTCCACCAGGAAAACCTTTGTTTGTTTAAATTATTTTCATTAATAATATAAAATAGATTGGCAAATAAGTTAGATTCCATCACATCAAAACTTTGGAAGAAATCATGCAAATATGGAATAAGTATTCCCTGATATACACATACATTCCATAGTAACAGCTAGTAGGTTAAGACACCATCACAAATATGCTTATGCCTCTGCTGGGCTGGATCTGGAAACCATAATTCAGAAACTTTGGAGCACTGATCAGCATGGGAGGCTGTGGTTATTATCCCTGTACTTAGAGAATGATACAAGACTAAAAAGAGTTTATTTCTCTCTAGCATGAGAATGATGCATACGGGTATAGGGTAAGTCTGGAGCCAAGAGCAGCGTGTAAGAGGACACTTTTATGCAAACCATATATAACCCAAGATGAAGGATACTGTGACTATCAATTTCTTGGGCTAGGCAGGTAGAAATGTGGAACCAGGCATTGGTACAATTTCCATCATTTCTTCACACTATAACCTAATATGCAACACTCCATCATTTCAAATATTTAAAAACCTTTTAGTAAATAGTTATTAATTCTGTTGAACCATCTTTTTTTGATAGAGAGAAATGAAATGGCTGTAGATTATTAAATTTTGGATATTTCAAATAGTTTACATCAGAGGGAGCATAAAGTTCAATAAAGGATTTGCCAATTAAAAACGTGTCATAATTATGTGGAATATTTGTGGGAAGACAGTTATGCAAAGCAAGGTAAAATAAGGCAACGAAAAAATAAAGATTTCCCTTTTTCTAGCATAGTGCAAAATAGGTAGAGATCTGCCTAGACACTTCACTAGGAATTCTGTGGACTATTACATTGGCCAGAATGAAGACCAATGGTTTTCCAAAGCCTTCCATTCCAAGACCATGGGATTGTTTTATCCTGGTATTTTCATTCTGCACACTGTCTTCTTCAGAGCCTGGTGGACCTGCTTATTCCATAGAGTGAGGATGACAGGATTCAGCAGCAGGGTCACCACTGTGTTCACAAGCTCAGCTTCCCTGTTGGAGTCCAGCCTGTATTTCTGCTTAGGTTTCACATATATAAAAACACAGCTGCTGCACGTGAGAAGGAAGACAATGAGGTGAGATGAGTAGGTAGGGAAAGCTTTCTGTGGCCCCTTGGCTGGTGGGAGATGCACCATCATTACGACTATTTTGCTGTACGCAGTGATGGTTTTGATAAGGAATTTCAAAAGGATGAACGAAGCAAAGACAAAGGTCAACATTTCAACAAGCCTGGTGTCAGAATAGGAGAGGTGGGTCAGGGGCAAAGGGCCACAGAAGTGAGGGATGACATGGGGGCATAGAATGATAACTGGGAGACTTTCACCACCAGACCAGTGATGAGACTGAAGCCCAGAGACCAGGAGGAAGTGACCAGGCAGGAAACAAGTCCTCAGGTTCATGATGGTCGGGTAATGCAGAGGCTTGCAAATGGCCACATACTGGTCCAGAGACACCACTGCTAGGAGGAAGAAAGCTACTGCTCCCAGAAATACAAAGACAAAAGCTTGCATGAAACAGGCAACAAAGGAAATCTTTTGCTTGCCTAAAAGAAGTATGAGCAACAATTTGGGATTAGCAGCAGTCACGCAGGAGCACTCCAAGAAAGAGAAAATGCTGAGGCAAAAGTACATGGGTGTATGGAGCCGGGAGTCAACACAGGTGATGCTCACTATGACGACATTGCCTACAAGAGCTGCCAGGTATGCCAGCAGGTGCACCAGGAAGAGGACCTTCCCCAGGTGCTAGACAGCAGGAAACCCCTCCAAGATGAATCCTTGTACAATTGTCCCATTACCCATCCCATGGACATCTCTTTTCACAGAAGCAAAATTCTGGTCTTAATCTATAATAGAGATACCCCTGCAAGCACAAATATTTTAGAGAATCATAAGATCAAGTTTTTGACAAACCAAGAAGTTGGCTAGGCAGACAACAAAGGTCAACCAGGTGGTTCTTGAATCAGCAGGACCTGAGGTCAGTACTAAGTCAATACTAGTTCTGAGCCCTGGGGGATGTGTCGTCTTTGGAAAGCTTTAACCTCTGTGAACTTCTCCTTCACCCTCTGTAAAAAGAAGTTGATACAATCTACCTGTTTATGTTCTCCTGAGAATTAAGTAAGATAAAGCATGTAGTTCGCTTAACATGTGATGCCAATGTTTCCTATGTATTCCTTAAGTCAAATTGTAAAATTAGTGTCATTAGTAATAGTATTAACTAGAGCATGATCAGTAGACAGGGTTACTGACATTTGCATAGTTATAAAACATTTTACTAGGTTCTATATTAGCAATTTTTAAATAAACATAGCAATAATATTTGTAATAATCCTTTTGAATACACTTTTAAATATTCAAAAATCCCATGGTCCATTCACCAATGTCATCCTCCTCCTTTATTAAGGGCATTACTAATGCTTGGTACTATGCTGATCACTGAGTTCAGTATTTCCATTATTCTCCACAATAATCATGAATGTCAGGAACCCCCACAACTTCTTCTACAGAACCAGAAATTGAGGCTTAGTGAGATCTAGAATGGTTAGGTCACATGCTTGGACTTTGGCAAGATCTGTATGAACCCAAAGCCCCTGCTGTTTCCAAAAAGTGGCAAAATACTTAAAATTGGTGCAAATGTATTGTTATAATCTCTCAAAACTAAGTGAAAGAATAGCCCCATTTAACTTACTTATTTTTATCTCTCAGTTCCTATCACTGATGAATGGCACAGGCCTTAGATAATATCTGCTTTAGCACAACCATTTTAGAGAAGAGACTCACAAACAGAGACACGAGGCTTGCTCCACAACATGGTGAAGTTTAAATCCAGAATTTACCCCACCCTTTGAGGTTGCTGGATGTAAGAGCTGGAGAATGACAGGACTTCCAGGATTACCCCACGTAGGAAGAACCTTCTGGGAATTTGGCACCTGCACACTCCATGAACATTCTCTTAAGTGCCCTCAGGGAAACAAGACTCTCACAGTGGCATTTGGCTCTAGCACCTCAATACTAAGCTGAAGGGCTGTGGCAGGGAGTGTGCTTCTCTCTCTAACCTGCCGTAGGCCAAGTCTCTGAAGTGCTGCTCAGGCAGCCAAACTGCTCACCCTGATGGCACAGCCTGTAGGGCAGCCCTAAGGCGCCTCTGCTTCTCTTCCTGTGGACCCAGCAAGTTCACCAAGTTACTGTGGTCCCTGAGGCCAGGCACACACACAGTCACCTCATAGCAGCAGGGCCTCAGATATTCTTCTCCCAAGAAACTGAGACTTTCTCTGGGCTGAGGGGCAAAGAGGAGAAAAAGGAACTTATTTGTCACAGCCTATTGTCCCAGAGCAGGGAGAATATATGTCTCATGATCACAGTGTCCTTAGTTAGGCTTCAGTGCCCTTTTCAAATGCCCCTACATGTTTCATCCACAGCAGGCTGCAAGGCAGCATTGCAGATGGTATAAAACAAACACACTTCACTTGCCCAGTCTGAGCGAGAACTCAGCTCAGGACTGCTTAGGGTTCTGAGGGAGGGACTGACTCTACCCGCCACTGAAATGCTGCCAAGTGGTAAAACCTACCAGCCTGGAAATGGATTACTGCTTAGCAATAAAACGAAATCTCCTGAAACATGCAATACCATGGGAGAATCTCAAGAACATGCAGAATGATAGAAGCTAGATGCAAAGAATACTTTTGTATGATTTCATTTGTGTAAAGTTCAAAAAATACAAGACTATTATATGATAATGAAAGGAAAACAGTGATTTTGTCTCAGAAAGGACGGCAGCAATTGGGAAAAAAGAGAAGGGAACTTTGGGGATTATAGAAATGTTGTATATCTTATTTAAAATGGTGGTTACACAGATCAAAACGTTTGTCAAACTAATAAACTTTAAATTTACAAACTATGCTTTTTATTAAATGTACATTATACCCCCAAAGAAGAGAAATGGAAAAATAAATGTTAAGTAAAAAGCTGAAATTTTAGCACAAATTATGAGGAGATACATATTATTTATTTTAATATATTTTTAAAAATTGAAATAAAAATGGTTTGTTCTTTAGAAATAGAATCTTACAAAACAAAGCATTACAATCATTTTTGGTATGTAAATATATTTTTGTGAAAAATTTTCTGTTTTAAAACCCTTTTTGACCTTCCTCTCATGGAAGAGTGCAGAGATAGTTATGAAATAATTACAAAAAAATTTCCTGATTCTTTGATGTCCAAATAATTTCATGTCTCATTTGATAACTTTGAGGAAACTTTTAAAAAATATTTGAATTTCTTTTCAGGGGTGAGTCTTGCTAATGATAGTGAATTGTAGTGTGGTTTTTAAAAAAATCAATATATCTTCATATTCTTTATTTTCACGATCTTTAGATGGAAATTCCAATGCAGGATCATTGGGATCAATTTCAGTATTGTCACGGACATGTTCCACATGCTCAGAATTTCTCTGATGGAAGAATTTTTCTTATAGTAGAAGTTTTGTTGAGTCAATCACCATTTCCTTATTTCCCCTTGAAGATTATGGTCATATGAAGGTAGGTGTTGTGAAGAAGGATATATTCAATTACAAATTTTAATACAGCATATAATTTGTTTCCATCACAAGACATAATGATTCAGATTATTTATAATACTGAAATAACTGTATTACATTAATAAAACCCAATTTTGGCTGAATCCAAATGTATAGGATGTTAAGAACTGTAAAAAGCCAGCAAGAAGTCTAGGTGGGTTATTAAAATGTTACAAGGAGAGCATGACAATGCCCTGTTTGTGAAGTCTGGTCTTTCTTTAAAAATGTGTTTGCAAAGTGATCCCAGGACGCTGAAGGAAAAAGTACAGAAGAAAGATGAGTGGATTTGTATTTGAAAAACACTGCTGGGGACAATTTCCATAGTGTTATCAGTAGCTGGTGAGGTTAATATCCAGGCCAACAGATGGCACAGGCGGAAAGCGAATGGAGACTTTTGGCTTTACCAACCCGTCTCACCCAACATTTATACTCCCCTGCCAACTTCTACACCCCACCCAGCCTCTAGGGTGCTAGCAACAAGTCTTCCTATCATGATGGGAAAACCAGCTTAAGGGGTCCTTACAATTTGACAAGCAATCCACCTCTGGAGCATGTTTATTTTTGCCTACTTTCTGCATCAACAGGCTCTGGGAGCCATGAGCTGAAGTGGCTTCAGAGCTGGTTAGTGGTAATTGTGATGGAACATTTTGAGGGAATTCTCCAGGGTGCACAGGACTCTTGTCATCTGTGGGCACTGCAAGGAGCTATCACACAAAAACTTTCTGTCTACTTGGGCTTAAGATAGAAAGTAATAAATTAATTTCCTAGCCTGTCAGTCACTCCGATGGGGCTAAATCAGCAGATAATTAATTCTTCAGGGAATACTTTTTCCATTGTTTAAGTTGAACTTGAAAATGTTTTCTGTGCAACTTACATGCCTGTGGGAAATCATAAAATATTACCATCATTATCTTGCTGTTAGAACATTACTTGTTCTAAGTAATTAATGCAGAGGAGAAGTTATCACAGATTTCCTCAGAAAACCTCAGTGAATTCTCCCTTTGAATTTAGTGTGGGACCAGGCAAGGCAGTTATAATTAAAAGTTATGCAAGTCATTTAATACTACAGTGACTGAATATTGGGCCTTGACTGAGGAATTAGGAAAATGAGTCAAGACCAGAAAGTGTTAAAAAACTGGAGGTCCAAGACTGGACGTACATGATAGGCAGAAACATAAAAGTAAATAAGTAATTGTAGAAACTAGTTCCAGGTATGTTGGAGAAAATGTTGCACCCTGTTCCTACCACTGAATCCAGCTGCAAAACAATGGATGGAGCAGCCATTAGAAGATCCTACAAAGTGAATAGTAACAGGAGGATTGGAAAGAAGACCAGAATTTAAAGTATTACCAAATCAGAGATGACTTCACCACGTTTTTTATCTTCTAGTCCTCTTGCTTCTTGGTCCAGGACATAGGTGAAGTCACAAAAGTGAACAACAGAAAGGAGTAACTAAGGCCCCATACTTTGGGCTTCAGACCTAAAAGAGGCCCTTCAGGGATATGAGATGTATGGGGGAGATTATGAGGAAGAGAAACCTCAGGAAAGAAATCCTACTAGTTGTTAACTAACTCCAAGATTTACTCCTAATGCTACATCACTGGATCTGATCCTATTCCAGACAGCCACTGGGTGATACACATGTGGGACAGAGCTGAATAGCTCTGCGAAAGTTTTGAAAATGGAACTGACACTGAAACTACAGCCTGTAGAAGATGAGATACAACTTATGGCCTAAACCCAGTCAGCTCAAATTCTTGCCAAAGTAAATATATCAACATTTTCCAAAGGATTTAATAAAGACTCAGAATCTAAAAACATGATATCCCAGTCCAAAATTACTCAACATATGAAGAACCAGGAAAATCTCAATTCTTATGGGAAAAGACAATCAACTGATACCAACTCTGACATGACACAGATGGTGGAATTATCTGACAAAGACTTGAAATCAGTTATTTAAAAAATTGTGACAAATGATTACAAGTACTCCTAAAATTAATAGAAACATAGGACTCAATAATGATGTCTAAGAGGAATCAAACAGAAATATTAGAACTGAAAAATACAATAACTGAAATATACAACTCACCGAATAAACTCAAAAGCATAATGGAGATTACAGGTGAAATTGTCAGCAAAATTGAAAATAGAGCAATGGAATTATTCAACCTGGAAAATAAAGAGAAAAATGTCCTAAATGAACAGAGCCTTGGGGACCTGTGTGAAAATAAAAAGTATATAGAATTCTTGTCATGAGAAGAGTTCAGTGAGGAAGAAGAGATAATGACTGAAAACTCCCTAAATCTGGCAAACCACATATTGACTCAAGAAGCTGAAGAAACACTTGACAGGATAAACCCCAGAAATTCTGTGCTCAGACCAACATGATCAAACTGTTGAGAACTAAAGACAAAAAATATTGAATCAACCAGAAAAAAAAAAAAAACTCTGGGGAAGAAAATTTGAATGACTGCAAATTTCTAACCTGAAACTACAGAAGGAAGTAACATGATATTTTTCAACTGCTGAACAAAAAGAACCATCAGCTTGAAATTTTATATTTAGCAAAAAGAACCTTTAGGAACGAAGGTAAATTGCAGGGAAACTAAGAGAATTTGTTTCCAGAAGATGTGTTGTAAAGGAATTGCTGAAAGAAGTTCTTAAAGACAGAAAGGATATGACACCAGAAGAAAATGGTATTATCAGAGATAATAAGCAAGAAAAATGATGAATATCTTGATATATACTCTCTTCATAAGTTCTTGAAAATATACTTGATGATTGAAAGCAAAAATAACATTGTCTGAAAGGTTTTTTTCATGTATATAGATGTAACATATAAAACTGTCTTCCAGCTTATTCCTTTGTTCCTGTAAGTTCAGGGCATGGTCTAGAGGCATGAATGTGAATATGCCCATCAAGGACACCTTGGATATAGGCTGCCCTTGATCCAGAAGCCAAAGTTTATTGTTCCTGTGTTGAGCAATTGCAGCTTCAGCTACATTTTTCAAGTATAAAATTAGCCGCTCTTATCCCCTTACCTGACTCCTGGGATGTGACTGTGTTTTTAAAAGGAGTATTTTGCCCAAAGCTGGTCAACTGGACACTATCCACCAAAAACTTCATATGATACTATTTTCTGATGGGTCTTAATTTAAAAGTCAAAAAGTCAAAACCACATATGGCTTTCACTTTTTCCAAGCAAGAATTTTTTTTCTTACAGTTTTTTTATTAAGGTATTATTGATATACACTCTTATGAAGGTTTCACATGAAAAACAATGTGGTTACTACATTCACCCATATTATCGAGCCCCCCCCCCATACCCCACTACAGTCATCCATCAGTGTAGTAAGATAAGCAAGAATTTTAAAATAAATGTACATATTTTTTTAGGATTGAGAGAATTGACTTCCTTTAATAAATAGCTGCACTATATCCCATCATAAAATTGTGCCATACTTCACACATAAGAGAAGAAACTCAGAAGCCACAAAGTTATATTATTTAGTAATGAAAACCTGAACTAAAAGCTGAATATTAAGACTTTAAGTAACAAAATATATATATTTATTTATATATAAAAGCAAGTGCAAAATGATAGAGTGGAAGAAAGAATTAACTCATATTTGACAGATAAAAGTTAGTATCCTTAATATACAAATCCCTAAGAGAAAGGTGAGTACTAATAGATATATCAACAAACAACATTTTGTTGATCAGAAGAGAAAATGTGCATGCTAAATATACTGGTAATCAAGAAATGCAAAGTAAAAAATAATAATGAAATAACATTTTATCTCTCATATTGGCCAACATTTAAAAGAATTACAACAGTTAGATCAAGCAAAGGATGCTGGAAAAAGGCCCATTCCTCTCCTGTGGGTGTGAGAATTGCTACAGTCTTCATGGAGCAGAACCTGGCAGGACCAAGTGACATCTAGATCATGCATGCTCTTTGATCCAGCAATCACACCTGGGAGAGCCATCCTTTAGAACTTAAGCCCCAGTATCTATGAATCTGTGTGCAAAGATTTGCCCAGACTCAGCCTCCATGCTGGTAATTTTAAAAAAGTATTATTGTTGTTATTGTTATTGAAATATGGTTGACATACAATACTATAATAGTTTCAGGTGTACAACTACAACATAATGATTCAACAATGTTAGGAAATGCTCACCACAGTTAAGTGCAGTTTCCATCCATCACCATACAAGTGATTACATTATTGACTATATTCCTATGCTGCATTTTTAATCCCTGTGATTTATGTACTTTATAATTGGAGGTGGTAAATTGTTGATATTGATGTGTACTTCTCGAGGCCATTGCAGGGATTGAAGCTATGTATAGGAAATGCATTTTTCTAATTAGTTATCAATATTAAAATATGCGGCAATGTGAGATCTCCAAAGAGAACCCCTGCTTTCCTACTGACTCCTCACACACTCTCCCCTGCGCCTGGCATTTCCCACAGTGTGGCACTCAGCAGAAACAGCAAGGGAAATAGCAAAAACAAAGGAATCACTCCAGGACAGAAGCCTGTGCTTCCTCCCCCAGAATGGAGCCACCCTGGAGGAACAGCCCCGCAACTGGCTCGCTAGTTTGTTGGTGTTTCTCTTGAGTATTAATTACTCCTAGAAAACTTGGGGTTAGGGTGAAAAGAAGCCTCTGGGTCTTGGAGGCAGAAACTAACCCTGCAGGGACCCTGCAGTCTGGCCATTTACCTGCTATCTTGGCAGGATTTGTTATCTCACAGAGGCAAGTCTCCAAGTACTTCTAGGGAACTTGGAGGCTCGGGGGCAAGTTTTCAGGGACCATTTCTAGCCATAGGTGACTCTGCGAGCCTTTGTTAAATTTCCCCTAGTAGATCAGAGACAAATGGATTCCAGGGGAATTAAGATAACTGAGAGAAAATTTTATTAGGCTGGAGTGAGTGGACGCCAGGGGCTTTGTGCTAATGATGACTCAAATTTGAGGAAAGGCTGTTACAAAAACCAGTTTGCAGTCTTAGAATAGTCAGTAAATTAATGGAGATGTATAGTGTTTACAAACTCTCCACCCCACCTAACATTTGTTCCTCCTGCCCCACCTTCCACCCTTCCACACCACCTCACCAGTCATTAGGGTGGCACAATCCATTTCAAAAAATAAAAAACAGAGAAAATGCTGTGAAGTTAGTATGTTGAGGTGAGGTAAGCAGAGCTCAGCTGGAATTAATGTTATGAGGCCCTGTGTCTGTACAAAGGCAGAAACAGTGGCTGTGGGCCACTCACCACTCACCACATGGGTGTCATCAGTGGCTTAGCCTCTGAAATCTCCTTCCTGTGTGAATGGGCCTGAAACCACAGTGAAGCTCAGCACGTCTTTGTTCCTTTACGTTTGAAATAAAGACTGTGCTTTTGAAGGCTGTTATGATGGATTTTACCATCTGGCTAAGGTTTCCAGATAAAATTACCATAATATATGAGGAGGGAGCCTGGTGAACATAGTGTTCTTCATGTAATTGTAGATTAATGATAGCAAAAAAAAAAAATTACCATAATATAACAGGACAATAAAATAAGCTCCAAACAAATCCTAAATATGTGATTAATTAACATGTAGTAAATATAACTTCACAAATAAATGCTGGTGCTTGAAGTATTTACAAGATAGTTAATCACTTCATAATATATCATAAATTCTGAATTATGAGAATTAAAGTGTTAAATATGGACAATGAAACCACAGCAAAGTATGATGAATATTTAACTCACCTCTTAATACCAAATAACTAAAACACAAAAGTGAAGAAGAGGAGAAATAAATGAGATAGCAATTGCTTAACTACATACAATTTTAAACCTCTGTATATTGAAAGATTCAGAAATATATCAGAGAAAAATATTTTTAATATATAAAAAAGCTCATTCAAGTCAATAAATAAAATATGAACACTCTAAAAGAGATCTGATCAAAGGATTGAAGTAGAAAATAACAAAAGAAGAATTTTCAAGTTATAATAAACATGTGAAAAATCCAACTCATTATTAAGTTACCTGGAGGAGCAAGATCCAGATGTTGTTCATAGAGCAACAAAGGGCCAGGTGTGCACGAATACTCCGTGCTGGTGGGGTTTCCTATAATGTAATGTAACCATGGAGTGACACCCATCATCTTTGCCACATTCTGTTGGCTGGAGGAAGCAGGTCAGAATTCAAAGGTAGATCACACCAGGGTCTGAACACCAGGAGGTAAAGACCCCAGGACCATTTGGGAGTTTATCCACCACACTGCTTGGTAACAGGCACAACATGGCCATGGATAAAGGATGCTCACTTTCCTCACTTTTCCTACCACAGCACATTTTCTGTCATTTACAACCCTCCAATTCCAAGTGTCATATCCTGCATTATTCAGGACTATTAGTTTTTAAGTGATATTCTCCCAACCCAAAAATACCTTATGAGAAAAGATAAATGAATATCCAAATATAAGAAGGGTAAGTTTTGTTTCGTTTTTAGATTCCACAGATAAGTGAAATCATATGGTATTTGTCTTTCTCCACCTGGCTTATTTCACTGAGCATAGTACCCTCTAGGTCCATCCATGTTCTTGCAAATGGCAGGATTTCTTTCTTTTTATGGCTGAATAATATTCCACTATGTATATGTACCACATCTTCTTTACCCATTCATCTATTGATGGACATTATGGTTGCTTCCATATTTCGGCTATTGTAAATAACATGGCAATAAACATATGGATGCATGTGTCTTTCCAAATCACAGATTTGTTTTCTTTGGGTAAATCCTTAGAGTGGAATTGCTGAGCTGTATGGTATTTCTATTTTTAGTCTTTTAGGAACCTCAATACTGTTTTCTATAGTGACTTCACCAATTCACACTCCTACCAACAGTGTAGAAGTGTCCTCTTTTCTCCACAAAACAGCAATAGACACATAGACACTGAGAAATGACTGGTGGTCACCATGGGGTAGGGGCTGGGGTTGGGGTGAAATAACTGAAGGGGATAAGAGGGCACAAAATCTCAACCATAATATAGATTACTCATGGGGAAGAACATCCAGCATAAAGAATACAGTCAATAGTTTTGTAACATCTTTTGATGTTGACAGACAGTACACTAGTTGGAGTGAGCATTTAATGATGTATGTAGTTGTTAAATCACTATGTTGCATACTTGAAACCAATATAATACTGTATATCAATTGTAATTCAAATAAAAAATTATATAAAAAGAGTAAGGATGGGTCTCAAGCAAAACTGAAATGAGGACTTCAAATGTATGAAGGCATTTTCTCCATCGTTCATAAAAGCATCTATTTGTGTATTAGCTTCATTGCTTCTCACTGTGAAATTTCTCTAAGCAGTGTTAAACACAACTACTGATAGCTGTCAAGTTTTATACCTAAAGCTTCTACAACTGGGAAGGAATGGACATATTCTCAGTTCTAGTGTTAAAAATTCCACATAGGGACTATTACTTCCATGTATGATGGAGTAGCTTATGGAAGAAAAAAATTTTTTAATTTTAATGAGACTAACTTGAAAATCCAGATATGTATTTTTTATTCACTTTCAACATTGGGGAGTTGTTGAGGCAACCAGGATTAGAAGAAACAATATTTCAGAAGGGGGATCCATGGATTGGTTAGATGGTCTATAACCACTTTCTTTTCCTTGGAAGCATTTACTAAGTTTAAGCACAGAAGAAAGTGGCTAAGAATCTAGACTCTGCTTGGGCAAAGAGTCATTACTATGGAACAGAGAAACCAGTAGAAACTCTAGTAATCTTCTGAAGCTGAAGAAGAGAAAGTGGACTTGAAAAGCCAACATTTTATGTGGTGGATGATGTTGATGGAATTTTTGGATGTTGTACCATCCTTGCATCTCTGGGATGAATCCCAATTGGTCATGGTGTATGACCCTTTTGATATATTTTTGAATTCGGTTTGCTAATATTTTGTTGAGTATTTTTGCATCTACATTCATCAGGGATATTGGTCTGTAATTTTCTTTTTTGGTTGGGTCTTTGCCTGGTTTTGGTATTAGGGTGATGTTGGCTTCATAGAATGAGTTTGGGAGTATTCCCTCCTCTTCTATTTTTTGGAAAACTTTAAGGAGAATGGGTATTATATCTTCTCTGTATGTCTGATAAAATTCCGAGGTAAATCCATCTGGCCCAGGGCTTTTTCTTGGGTAGTTTTTTTATTACTGCTTCAATTTCTTTGTTGGTAATTGGTTTGTTTAGATTTTGTGTTTCTTCCTTGGTCAGTCTTGGAAGGTTGTATTTTTCTTGGAAGTTGTCCATTTCTTCTAGGTTTTCCAGCTTCTTAGCATATAGGTTTTCATAGTAGTCTCTAATAATTCTTTCTATTTCTGTTAGGTCCGTTGTGATGTTTCCTTTCTCGTTTCTGATTCTGTTTATGTGTGTTGATTCTCTTTTTCTCTTAATAAGTCTGGCTAGAGGCTTATCTATTTTGTTTATTTTCTCAAAGAACCAGCTCTTTGTTTCATTGATTTTTTTCTATTGTTTTATTCTTCTCAATTTTGTTATTTCTTCTCTGATCTTTATTATGTCGCTCCTTCTGCTGACTTTAGGCCTCATTTGTTGTTCTTTTTCCAATTTTGATAATTGTGATGTTAGACTATTCATTTGGGTTTGTTCTTCCTTCTTTAAATATGCCTGCATTGTTATATACTTTCCTCTTAAGACTGCTTTCACTGCGTCCCACAGAAGTTGGGGAAAAGCCAACATTTTAATGAGAAGGGAAGGAAAAAGAACTAAGCCTGACAGGTGGCAATTTTCCCTTTAAGACAAGCTGCACAGGGAAGAAGGGTGGGCAGAGACTCCAAAATGTGAGGAAGTATATTCAGCAAGCTTGAATTGTTAAGGAAATAAGGTAGTTCAGGAACTTCCAAGAGGAGGGGCTCAGGTGCACATGCTACACTTATGCCTGGAATCCTTGGAGAACTGTGTTCTAGGAACATGGGTTAACTAGAGGTAAAGGGAGCCTTCCTAAAGCTGAAACCACACCTGATAGCACAGTTCCTGATAGACATAAGTGATTAGCCAGCATCTATCTGCCTAGATAAGAAAAATAGTAGTGTTCTTTGGAACCTCTCCAATTATTTTATATGCAACGTCTGGCATTTAGTCAAGATTCTCTAGGACCAAATGACCAAAAACCTAAGCAAGAGGAAAAGACAATTTAAAAAGACTCAGGTGATCCAAGTATTTTCAGATAAGGACTTTAAAATGGGCTAATTGAAAGGATTAACATATACAAGATTTAGAGAAGATGGCAAAAACAATGAAGAATTTCATTGAAGAAGTTGAATTTAATTAAAAGAATCAAGGTCAAATCTTAGAACAGAAAAATATTCAAAATTAATAACTAAAAAGTGAGATTAACAAGTAGATTAGACACAGTAGAAGAAATAGTTTGTAAATTAAAAGATCAGTCAAAAATATTTAAACACAGAAAAAAAGAATGAAAAGAATGGAAAGATGTAAGAGACATGAGGTACACAGTAGAAACATAACCTATGTGACATATGTAACGAGACACATGTAAGGAAAGCAAATGGGACACAAGTATTTGAAGAAATAATGGCCAAGGATATCCAGAATTGATAAAAAGACATCAACCCACAGATTCAAGTTCTGTGAGTGACAAATAGGTTAAATGTAAACAAAACCATATCTAAATATAGTTAAACTGGTGGAAAATCAAAGAACCAGAAAAAATCTTGAGAACCAGAGAAAATAACTTCAAGGGAACAGCAATAAAACTAAAGTTGAATTCTCAATAGAAATAATGTAAGGTAGAAGACAATAGAATATTTTTAAAGTGTTGAAAGAAAACAACTATCAACTTAGAATTAAACACTCAGAAATGTATCCTTTAGAAATGAAGATGCAAAAAAGACATTTTCCAAGAAACACTGAGAAAACTTACTGCCAAAAACCTGCACTGCAACAAACACCAAGAGGGAATTCTTCAGGCTGAGAGAAATGAAGATAAATTGAATTGTGGAAATGCAAGGGAATAAAGGAACACGTAACTAAATCTAAATGAATATTTACTATATAAAATGTTAGCAATAGTTCCTTATGCTATTTAAAACACACATAGGACTAAAATACATGCCAAACATAAAGTAAAAGGCACAAGGATGATAAAATAAGTGAAGTTGTTCTAATGTACTTTTATTAACAAGGAAATAATAAAAGTATTTACATCAGACTCTAATAAACTAAGAATACACATTGTAATCATGAGGGTAGCAATGAAAAGGGTAAAATATTGTATAAGTAATGAAAAAATAAGTGTATTATATATATTTATATAATTAAATAAACACACACATATACCTACACAGACATACCTTTCACCAATAAAAGAAAGAGGAAAGGGAAAAGAAATGTGTCAAAAAGAAAAACAAAGTAAGATGGTAAATATAAATGCAAATACACCTATAGCTATGATAAATATAAATAAAGTGATTACTTCCATTAAAGGAATATAGAAGAATATTACTCAGCCATGAAAAAGAAGGAAATCCCGTCATTTGAAACAACATGGATGGACGTAGAGGATATTATTGAGTGAAATAAGCAGAGAAAGACAAATACCATATGATTTCACTTATATGTAGAATCTAAAAACAAAACAAATGAATAAATGAATGAGCAAAACAGAAACAGATTCACAGCCACAGAAGAGACAGAGTGGTTGCCATGGGGCTGGGGAGAAGGGGGGAAATAGGTAAAGAGCATAAAAAGGCACAAAATTCCAATTAAATATAAATTAGTCAGAGGGTTGAAAGTACAATATAAGGAACATAGTTAGTAATATTGTAATAGCTTTGTATGGTGACAGATGGTAACTACACTTATGATGAGCATTTAATAGTGTGGATAATGTTAATCACTATGTTGTACACCTAAAACAAATATAATATTGTATGTCAAGTATACGTCAATTAAAAAATAATACAAACAAACTGAGCAAGTATGTGTAAGAGAATACCTCATTAAGAATACAAAATTGTAAAGTAAAGTAGTAAAGTAGAAAAAGATACACTGTAAAATGTAAGAAATAAGAGAAAAACTAATATAGAAACATATCAAAGCAGACTGTAAGAAAGGAAGAATTACTAGAGAGAAAAGAGGATATATCATGACAAGGGACCAAGCCATCAAGAGAATACAGTGGTTCTCAATCTGTATATAGCTAATTACAAAGCTTGTGAATATATAAAAGTAAAAGGAGAAATAGACAAATCCTCAATTCAAGTGGGAGACTATAATATAACTCTCTCCACAGCCAATAAAATAATCTCAAAGGGCTGAAGATAAATACTGAAAAACTTAACAAATATGACCCAACTGGTATATATAAACCTGCATCTGACAACAAGAGAATACAAAATCTTTCAAATGTTCATGGAACAGTCACCAAAATTGGCCACTGTGGATAAAATGAGAGTTCCTGTGGCCAGGATTCTTACCTGGCCCTGGTTGACTAGCTCACTGCACACCTGTGGGCAATAAATACATGGCTGTTGACTCTATAAAAGACCTCCACCCAGTGTTCTGGGCACAACACGGTGGCAGAGCTGCAAGGCTGCAGGAGAGCAGAGCAGAGGCTGGAGTGGTGGCAGTGCTGAGGAAAGAGGCCCAGAGGATGGCTGTGCAGGACAACTGTGCAGAGAGGTCTGGAGGACAGCTGTGCAGGATGGCTGTGTGGACAGAGGGTCCCAGAGGATGGCTGTGAGGACAGAGGGGACGAGAGGATGGCTTGGCAGACAGATGGGCCCAGAGGCAGAGACTGGCTTGCTGCATGCAGACTCACTCTGAGTGAACGGAATTTTAGTGACTGACCTGCCACCTGGAAATAAAGTTGGGTATAACCCTTTCACCCCAAGAACATTTTTCTGTCAATTTCTTTGGTCACACTGAATCCATAGCGAACTTGCCTGGAGCTGAAACCCACTGGCAAGACAATTGGCAAAAGTCAGCAGGGTTATTGCTGACCAAGAAAATGCAGGGTGCCCTTATGGGAGGGGTGCTTCAGCGGGCTGCCCCTGTGAATGGGGAGACAGTGAATTATCCCCCAATAGGTATGTGGTCTGAGGTGGCTTGCCTCCTAGAGGACTGGGCCCCACCCCAGGACTGGAGGCAAGTGGAGGTGACACCTGAGACAGTAGAGGTGGCCCTTGGTATAGTAAGCAGATCCTTTGAGAAGCAGAGTGCCCGTGAGGCAGTGGGGACTGTGGGTTGGCTTCTTCTTACAGTATTAAAAAAGTCTAAAGAGGAGACCCAAGAAATGGCAGCATGAGAATGTGAGCTGCAAACTTCTGTGGGTTCCCTGAGGAAGGAGATGGCATTGATGCAGGAGGAGGCATCATGAGAGCGCCAGCAGCAAAGTGCCATTGGAGATGAGATGGCAGTGCTGCCAGGTGTTCTGAAGGAGGAAGAGGACATCAAGGAAAAAGACAACCTCCTGCGGGATACACAGGCTGAAGTGGCATGAGAATGTCAGCTGCGAAGCATTGAGCTGAAGGTAAGAGACCTTCTGAAGACTGAGCTGGCATTGTTGCAAGGCACTGTAGCAGAAGAGACACTTGGGGGAGTGAAGAGAAAGGTGCCATCAGTCCCAGACATGGAGGAGGTGGGGAAGGATGAAGGGTTGGTGCTGGAGGCACTGGCGCCTCCTATATTGAAAGCACACCCAGTGGTTGTAAAGAACATAATGACCCAGCAGCTGAAAGTTCCCCAACGAGAGGAGCAGCCCCTTCCCCAGGCCGTGGAGCACTCTGTCATCTGCCCCTATACTCACACTGAGCAGGTGGCTGTGGGACTTAGGGGTGGATGAAAGTGTTCTGTCGGGATCAGAGATGGGAAAGCTGTCTTCCCTGACAGGGCAGCCGCCTTGAGGCAGCAATTACAAAATGCAAGGTGAAACATACATTAGCTGAAGCAATAAGAACCCGTAAAGAAGTAAGACCTGTTACTCACAGGAGGAATTTGAGGGGCCTCGTGAGGGATAGGAGGACCCAGATGTGGGTTGATTTGATATTGGCAAGAGTAGATGGAAGGAAATTAGATGAGAAGCCAAATAGGATCTTACTGGAGCTGCAGCAACAATTGAAACCAGAACAGCAGTTCCAGCCATTAAGACCAAAGAGGCAGAGGTCAGAGGCAGAGCCACGAGACTGGCCTGTGTGTCTGTAAGACTTTTTGCTGGAGAGGCTGGAGAACAATGTTCAAGCTTCCTTGCACAGGGACCACTGCAGAGGACTAAGGGCACATAGATTGAGAGGAGAGAATCCTGGAGGGGTGGAGTGTGGATAAAATGAGAGTTCCTGTGGCCAGGATTCTCACCTGGCTGTGGTTGACTAGCTCACTGCACACCTGTGGGCAATACATGGCTGTTGATTCTATAAAAAGAGCTCTACCCAGTGTTCTGGGCATGACACGGTGGCAGGGCTGCAAGGCTGCAGGAGAGCAGAGCAGGGACTGCAGTGGTGGCAGTGCCAAGGACAGAGGCCCAGAGGATGGCTGCGTGGGACACCTGTGCAGAGGCCCATAGGATGGCTGTGTGGGATGGCTGTGCAGACACGGGGGCCCAGGGAACGGCTGTGAGGACAGAGGGGACCAGAGGATGGCTGGGCAGACAGATGGGCCCGGAGGCAGAGACAGGCTTGCTGTATGTAGACTCGCTCTAAGTGAACGCGATTATAGTGACTGACCTGCCACCTGGAAATAAAGTTGGGTATAACCCTTTCACCCCAAGAACATTTTGCTGTCAATTTCTTTGGTCACACTGAATCCATAGCAAACGTGCTTGGGGCTGAAACCTATTGGCAAGACAACCACATTCTGAGCATAAAGCAAATCTCAACACATTTAAATGATAGACAATATTCAAAGTATTTTCTCTAACTACTGTTCACAGAGGAATCTTTATGGTCTTAAACGCACATATTACAGTTGAAAATTTTCACATCTGAAAATTACACATTTTTGCTTAGTTCTAAAATTGTTAGAAAAAGAAAAGTAAATCAAAACTAAAGAAAGGAAAAGAAAAGAAAGGATGAACTAAATAGCAAAATTCCAAGAAATAAAAAACAGATATATTCTGGTTCCACATGTAAGGGGCTTAAAAGTTGCCCCTCTGTCCTAACAAGTCGAAAGCTGAACAGACTGAAAAATCAGCAACTCGTCTTAATCTGAGTAAGATTTACTCAGTAAATTGTGTTCATCATGAGACTGGAGAGACAGACAGTGGAATGCAGGTCACTACAGCTTATGGAACAGAGACTCACAGGTGGGAGCCTCCAAGGGAACCAGCACTGGATATAGAAAACCAGGACTGCGATTGACAAATTGCTGGACAAGTCTGACAGTTTAACACTCCAGGAGGACCTGGGCATAGGAGGCCCCGCTCAATGATGTGAGATATAACTCCCAGAGAACCACGAGGTTCTCAGGGTAAATACTCAAGGAAAACCACCTTGGGCTTTGTCAGAGAGAGAGAAAAGGAAACCCTTCTAAATAAGCTAGAACATTGTTCTTATTAACAAGGCCTGCTTTCAGGAGAACCTAACTAACCAGTCCAACCTGCTGGGGAATGATCAGAGCCTACTTGATCTGGGGAAGGGAAATCTCCAACACCAGCTGCCTCAGGCCACACTGTCCTATTTATGGCAGTAGAAAAAACTGAGAAACTCTTATAAAGTTCACAGTCCAGAGGCATACGGTAACTAAAGACTGAGACCTCACAGGACAAAGAGAATCCTTCCCTTTCCCTCACACCTCACCACCACATCATTGAAGGCCTACTTACAGGAGTATTTTTTAACCCAGTACATCATGTCTGGCTATCAAGGAAAAAATACAAGGCATAACAAAAAGCAAAAAATGCAATTTGAAGAGACAGAGCAAGCATCAGAAATAGATGCTGGAATTATCAGATCAGGAATTTAAAACAACTATGATGAATGTGCTAAGGACTCTAATGGGTAGATAGTGTACAAGAACACATAAGAAGCATGAACAGAGAGATGGAGATCCTAAGAAAGAACCAAAAAGAAACTTTACAGCTCAAAAAACTACTGTAACTGTTTTGTAATGAAGAAGGCCTTTGATGAGTTTATTAGTAGACTGGATATAATTGAGGAGAGAATATTTGAGCTAGAGGATATATCAATAGGGTTCTCAAAAACTGAAAAGCAAAAAGGACACAGGCTGAATAAAATAAACAGAATATCCAAGACAGTGGGACAACTACGAAAGGTGTAACATACATATAATGGTAATACTAGAAGGTGAACAAAGAGAGACAGGAACAGACAAATATTTGAAACAGCAACTACTGAGAATTTCCTCAAATTAATGTCAGACACCAACCCACAGATCCAGGAAGCTCAGACAACATCAAGCAGGATAGGTAAACACAAAAACTACAGCTAAGCATATAATTTCTAAATTCCAGAAAAATCAAAAGAAAAGAGAAACTCCAGAGAGAAGCCAGAGGGAAAAAATACCTTACCTGTAGAGGAACAAAGATAAAAATTATATCCAACTTCTGAGAAGCTATGCAAGCAAGAAGAAAGTGGAGTGAAATACTTCAAGTGTTGAGAGAAAACCCCCCACCAATGTAGAATTCAGCACCCTGTGAAATTAACTGTTAAAAATGAAGGAAAAAATATAGTCTTCCTTAAACTAAAATCAAGTGAATTTGTTGCTAGTAGTTCTGTCTTGCAAGTTAAAAGAACCTCTTTAGAGAGAAGAAAAATAATATAGGTCAGAAATTGAGATCTACATAAATTAAGGAAGAACAATTAAAATGAATAAGTGAAGGTAGAATAAAACTTATTTTTCTTATTCTTAACAAATAATACTTTGTTAAAAATAACTATACCAACAATGCATTTCATTATGTGTTATGTATTTATCATATATATGTGTATGTGTAAGTGAAATGAATGGTAACAATGATATAAAGGACAGGAGGGAGAAATTAGGAGTGTTTGTTATAAAGTATTCAGCCTAACCATGAAGTGGTATATGTTATTTGAAAGTGGACTTGGATTAACATAAACATATATTACAAACCTTAGGACAACCACTAAAAAAAGTTTTTAAAAGAAGTATAAACAACATTCTATGAAAAGAGAGTGAATTCATATGAAATGCTCAGTTAAAACCAGAAAAGGCAGAAAAAGAGTGGAAGACAAAACTACGAACAAAGACCAAGGACAACCAACAGAAAACAATAACAAATATGGTAGGTAATAATCCAACTATATAAATAATCACTTGAATGTCAATGCTCTAAATGTGCCAATTAAAAGATTGTCAGAGTGGATAAAAAAATAAGACCTAACTATATATTGTCTATAAAAAACCCACTTTAAATATGAATACACATATAGACTAATATTAAATAAATGGAGAAAAATATACCATCATAACACTAATCAGTAGAAACCAGGAGTAGTTATATTAATTTCAGAGTAGACATAAAAGCAAGGAAAATTTTCAAGGATTCAATTTTCTAAAATATTGAAGGTCATTACATAATGATGAAAGGGTCAATTCTCCAGGAATACATACCAATCTTTAACATGTATGTGCCTAACAACAGAGCATCAAGCTATAAAAGGCAAAAACTAACTGATCTGAAAGGAGAAATAGATGAGTCCACTATTAGTTGGAGATTCCAACACCCCCTCTATCAGAAATGGACAGCTTCAAGAAGCAGGAAATCAATAAGAATATAGATGTATTCAACAACACCATCAACCAACTGAATAAAATCAATGCCTATAGATTATTCAATTCAATAACAGTAGAATACACACTCTTCTCAAGCTCACTCACATGGAACATTCACCAAGATAGACCACTTCTGGGCCATAAAGTACACTTTACAGATTTTAAAAATCAGAAATCATACAATGTCTGCTTTTAGACCACAATGAAATTTAACTAGAAATTCATAACAGAAAAATTGAATTGAATTGAATCAGTAATAACCTTCCAAAATAGAAAGTGTCAGGGCCAGATGGGGTCACTGGTGAATTCTACCAAATACTTAAAAAGTTGTATCAATTCTCTATAATATCTTACAGAGGATAGATACAGGAAGAATACTTCTTAACTTATTCTATGAGGCCAATATTATCCTAATGCTAGAAATAGATAAAGACATTGCAAGAAAAGAAACTACACACAAATATTTCCCATAAGCATAATGTAAAAGTCCTCAACAATATTTTAGAAAATTGAATCCAACGATGTATAAAAAGAATTATATACTATGACAAGTGGGTTTTCACAGATATGTAAAGCTGGTTCAACATTTGAAAATTAATTAATGTAGACCATCACATCAATAGGCTAAAAAAGAAAACCCACATGAGCATACCAATAGGTGCAGAAAAATCATTTGACAAAATCCAACACCTATTCATGTAAAAACTCTTAGTATGTAAGGATTAGGGGGGACCTTCCTTAAATAGAAAAAGAATATCTACAAAAAGTCCTATAGCTAACATCATATCTAATGGTAAGAAACCTAAGGCTTTCCCACTAAGATCAGGTACGAGTTGAGGATGTCCCTTCTCACCACTCCTTTCAACATTGTACTGGAAGTTGTAGCTAATGTAATAAGACAAGAAAAGGAAATTAAAGGTGTATGGTTGGGAGTGAAGAAATAAAACTCTTTGTTTGCAGATGGCATGACCATCGATCATCTACGCAGGAAATACAAAAGAAATGAACAAAAAATTCCTAGAACTAATAAACAGTTATAGCAAGGTAGTGGGATACAAGGTTAATATATGGACATAATTTGCTTTCCTATATACTAGTAGTGAACAAGTGGAATTAGAAATTAAACCATAATACCATTTATATCCTCACCCCCCAAAATGATATACTTAGGAGTAAATCTAAAAAAATATGTAGAAGAGCTTTATGAAGAACTCTACAAAGCTGATGAATGAAGTCAAGGACAAACTAAATAAATGGACAGATATTCCATGTTCATGGATGGAAGACTCAATATTGCCAAGGAGTCAATTCTTCCCAGTTCAATTTATAGATTCAATACAATCCCAGTCAAAATCCTAATATTTTGTAGATACTGACAAACTGATTCTGAAGTTTGTATGAAGAGACAAAAAATCCACAATAGCTACCACAATATTTAAGGAGAAGAATAAAGTTGGAGGACAGATACTAGTTAACTTCGAGACTTAACTATATTTACACTAATCAAGGTAGGGTGGTATTGGCAAAAGGATAGACAAATAGGTCAATTTACCAGAATTGAAAGGTGAGAAATACACCTACATTTATATATAGTCAACTAATCTTTGACAACGGACAAAGGTAATGCAACTGAACAAAGAAAGTCTTTTCAACAAATGGTGCTGAAACAACTGGACATCCATGGGGGAAAAAATGAACTTGACACAGATCTTATATCTTTCACAAAAAGTAACTCAAAAAGGATCACTACTCTAAAAGTAAAATGCAAAACTATAAAACTCTTAAAAGTTAACAGGAGAAAAACCTAGTAATATGCATTTTGGGTATGGTGATGAATTTTTGATATATGACCAATGGCACAATTTGTGAAAGAAATAATTGATAAGCTGGACTTGGTTAAAATTAAAAACTTCTGTTTTGCAATAGACAAGGTCAGGAGAATGAGAAGATAAGCTATGGACTGGGAGAAATATTTGTAAAAGATACATCTGATAAAGGACTGTTAGCCAAAATATACAAAGAACACTCAAAATTCAGCAATATAAAAACAAACAGCCCTATTAAAAAATGGTCCAAAGCCCTGAACAGATTACCTCACTGAAGAAAATAAGCACATGGCAAATAACCATATGAAAAGATGCTCCATCCACATACTATGTCACCAGAGAAATGCACATTAAAACATCAATGACATACACTATATGCCTATTAGAGTGGCCAAGATCTAGAACACTGACAACAAAAAATTCTGGTAAGGATGTGGAGTCACAGAAACTCTCATTCATTGCTAGCAGGAATGCAAAATAAGGCAGCCAGCCACTTTAAAAGATAGTCTGATGTTTTCTTACAGAACTAACCATACTCTTATCATATAGTCCAGCAATCATGCTCTTTGATATTTACACAAAGAAACTGAAAACATGTCCATACAAAGTCATGTGGATAGTTACAGTAGTTTTATTTGTAGTTGCCAAGCCTTGAATGTAATCAAGGTGTCCTTTAGTAGGTGGATTGATAAATAAGCATTGGTACATCCAGACAATGGAATATTATCCAACACTAAAAAGAAATTAACTACCAGCTCCCATGAAGGAAAATTAATTGTGTATTATTAACTTAAAGAAGCCAATCTGAAAAGGCTACATACTCTGTGATTCCAATTATATGAAATTCTGGAAAAGGCAAAATGATGGAGACAGTAAAAAGATCAGTGGTTGCCAGGGGTTGGGGCAAGAGAGAGGTAAGTAGGTGGAGCACAAGAGATTTTTAAAGCAGTGAAAATACTCTGTATGATACCATAATGATGGATACATGTCATTACATATTGTGCGACTCCATGCAATGTACCACACCAAGAGTGAATTGTAATGTGAACTATGGACTTTGATGATTTTAATGTGTCTGTATAGGATTTTCAATGGTGACAAATACACCACTGTATTGTGGGATTTTGATAATAGGGTAGGCTATGCATGGTAGGGGTAAGGGACGTGTGTAATTTCTGTTCTTACCCTTCGCTTTTGCTGTGTGAACCTAAAACTTCTCTAAAGACATAAATTCTTAATTAAAAACATACACACAAATGTAAATAGAAAAATTAACCAGAGCCAAATGTTGACTTTTTTGATAGATTAATGGAATTGACATGTTCCTAGAAACATTGGTATAAAAAGAGAGAAAACACAAGTTACCATCAGACTGACATCACAGACCAGATCCCACTGTCAAGTCACAGCATCGTGATCTATAAGCAGAGGTGGGGAGATTTAGCCCCCTGGGCAGCAGCTCTGTCAGTGTCAGTGGATAAAGACCTCTCCTCGCGGCCTTCGTGGCTCTCAGTTGGCAAATGGCAGGCTCTCTATCAGCTCCCTTGGAGGTGCTCATGGGATCAAATTCCAGCTTTCCTCAGCCTTTCCTTGTCCGTCACTTTTGTCTTATGGCTGCTTGGGCTGCTTAACAAACTGCCATAGTCTGAGTGGCCTAAATGACAAACATTTATTTCTCATAGTTCTGGAGGCTGGAAGTCCAAGATCAAGACACCAACAGATTTGGGGTCCGGTGGACCCACTTCCTGGTTCATAGATGTCTTCTTGTTGTACCCTCACATGGTGTAAAGGACCAGAGGGTTCTCTGGATCCTCTTTTATAAGGGCACTAATTCCACTCATTAGGGCCTCACCCTATGACCTAATCACCTCCTAAAGGCCCCACATCCAAACCATCACACTGGGGATTAGTGGGATTAGCATATTTATTTGGGGGGACACATTCATTCCATGGCAAGTCTCCCAGGGACCTCCTTCTACTTTCTGGGATTTGATCCAGTAAACTACCTATATGCATGTTCTTACTCAGGCTCTGCTTTTGGTGGTAATCCCAAGCCAAAGAAAGTTAATTCTTCCTTTTTAATTCCAGGAGAAGATCTGTAATATGGTTCCCAGTGAAAGGTACCAGAACCACTGGGAAGGCAACTGATTCCACGGCTCAGAATAAAATCACAGTGGGTCTGGTCTGGACTTTACTAATAACCTAAAGTGAGGGTGCTTTCAGGATGTCGTACAGAGGGGCTCCCATGGGGTGATGGTGGGGGGACTGGAATCAAAAGACAGAATAACAATTTTGTTTAATCAGAACAAGTTAAGCCAGTGAACGGCTATGAGTTCATAAAATACTAAAAGAGTCAGTATTATGTGACAAAAGAGTAGCTGTAATATCAAAAAAAGGTGAGTGTAATAGGATTAGGAGAAATGTATGGCTCTTTCAATAAGTATCAGAACATTAACACAAAGAAATTTTTTCTCCAAATTACATGTTAGTAAAAAGGTTTAGTATAAGTCCATGCAAGTATATATATATATATTTTTTTCTCAGTAAATAGGACATAAAAAACAAAATAATGTGTTTAGAGTAGAAATATGCTATCTGAAGGGCAAAGTTAGAAGAACAATGTTTAATAATTCTGCCACCAACAAAGTTTAAAAGTAGTATGTGAGTTAGCTTCACGGGTTTTCAAGGGACAACTACCTATGATGAATTTTTTTCAATTAAATGTGAAGTAAAAATAATTTAAATACATTTAGTTTTATTACTTTTGAGTAGATATGATTTACTTACTAGAAGTTCTTTGAAGACATGATTCAATAAATGTGAAAACTTATGCCTATTTTTTGTAAGAATGGATGCAAACATAATACAAAATCATGTAGTACACAAAGATAAATTATTTCTTTTAAAATAGTCACATCACAAAGTTGTGTGTTCATTGCTGTTTCTGTTACTTAAACTATTGTTAGGTCACTGCTTTGGAAATTTCGGAACTGTCTCCAGAGCTAATTGATAAGTTTTAAGAAAATAAGTCCTATTCTTCTATTCTTTTTTCTTTTCTTGTGTAGTTTCTTGCTCTCCGTTCTTCTCTCCTCCTTCCCTCCCTTCCTCCCTTCCTTCCTTCTTCAATTGTTGGAAATGGCCTTTCTCCTTTCTCTTGCAAAATGTACACATTACATGGGAAGGGCCCTGTCACCACAGCTACTAGGCAAAGGGACTAGAGCTGGAACCTCTCCAGGCAATCCCCTGAGATCCCTGCGGATACCCTGGCTAACCAGCCTTCCTAAGGCCCAGTGGTTCAAATCTTGTTGTAACCATCTTTGTTTATTTCGGTTTACTTTACTTTATTAACCAAAGTTGGTTTCAGCAGCTTGCAGCCATAGGCTCATAACTGAAACATGTGGCTTAATTGCCAAATTTGACTTCATTTGATATCTGAGAAGACTTGGGACCAGAGAGGAAAATGAATTGTCTAAGGCCACATGGATATTCCCCAGCAGGACTGAACCTAGAACTCGGGACTACCCACTCCAATTCAGACATTTCCTTTATATCACATTGCCCCTTACATTCAACACTCCCTTCCCCCACTCTGCCCCCTACCTAGCTGAGCACAGAGGTGTCACCACACACAGGCTATGTGACACCAGAAGCCTTTTGGAAGTGGGTGAAAAGAAACGCACCAGTAAAGGTATTAGAGGAATAAGTACCAGATGAGATGGTACATCTACAACGTGCAATGAATGCGATTTAGGATTTCCCACACACCAGTAAAGGTGACAAAGCATGGAGGCACTGCTCTGGGACCCCGTCTCCTGTTTCCCTGGGCTGTTATTAATCGCTTCTTGTTACAGAAATGATGGGCTTTAAACCTATATTTTAATGGTAAATATATGCATACACATGATAAAAAGTTCAAACTATGAAAAGCAAACTGTTCTCCCAACTCCAAAGCTCCAACACCAGTCTCTCCAACTGCATTCCCATCCCCAAGGGTCCTAGCCTTGCTTCGCAGCCTCCCTCTCAATGGGCTGTGCTGCACAAATTGTCATGTAGAATCCTTAGTGTTTCTGAGCAGAGAGGAGGATGAAAACCTGATGACTGAGGGGAGAATGACAGGTAAAGAAAGGGAGAAGGTCAATATAGACAAATCTTCCAGAAAGTTGGCTGTGGAAGAAAGCAAAGAAAGGGGAACAGAAAGAACAGCTATGATTTGTTTAGGGAACACTTTAAATGATTTCTTTTTCTACTGGGATAAGAAAAAAAAAAGTATACTTACCTCTCTGTGCCTTATACATTCTTTAATAATGAAGTTACTGGGAGAAATGGAATGTCTTTCAGGTGATTTGATGAAATTGTGCTCAATTTTTAAAATTACATTTGCATCTTGAAAGACATTTATTGAATTCCAGATCCCAGCCGCGGAGTGTGAAGAGTGGCCCTCAAAATTTCAACATTCTGAGTATGATGTTTTCAGGGGACAATACAGGCTGGTGGTGTGCACAGAACCGCGGGATGGTTTGCATTAGGCGTCCTGTGCTGCCATCTATTGACAGTTCTAGGTAGGTCAGCACTGGTCGTTCTGGGTCCCACGGAGGCGGAGAAACGCTAAGGAGCCTGGGGCCCTAGGAGACACGTGACAGTGATGTTTGCTTTGTCCAAGCAGGGCCCTCCGTGGGCTGGAGATGCTTCCAAGGGAGCCTAGGCTTTTGATCAGCTGATCTGCATCAGCAGTGCCCTGAACCTCCTCAGAAGGACTTATGAAACATGTTTCTGGGTCCTGTACAAAGTAAGGAGGCAGAAAATGATATGCGTGGTCCAACCACAGCTCGAACGAACAGCCTTGAGGACACCATGAAAAATAAACCCATCACTGAGCAGATACTTTACATATTTGGGGCAGCCAAATGTCTTACAGTGAGA
The DNA here is from genome assembly GCF_030020395.1 of Manis pentadactyla. Classification (NCBI taxonomy): domain Eukaryota; kingdom Metazoa; phylum Chordata; class Mammalia; order Pholidota; family Manidae; genus Manis; species Manis pentadactyla. Next base: position 62,995,793 of record NC_080026.1, read on the forward strand.
AAAAGTCTCTGTAAAAATGTGCCACTGTGTGTACACATTATTTCATATATTTGGTATTGTTTCTTTGGGACTTATTCCTAGAAGCATAATTTGTAGATCAGAGAACAAACGCATATACAAATCTGCTAGATATTGCCAGATCCCCTCTGGAGGGGTTGCACTATTTTGTGTCACCACCAAAAAGGCGTGCATCTGGCTGGGTCTCCGCAGCCTCGCCCACACAGGAGTTCGTGCTCTTGGACAGCCCTGATCTGTTAGGTAAGACATGGTCAGTCCTTGTTCTCGCACTTTGTTCCTCTTATTATTGTTTCAGTCAAGGCCCAGCCAGGAAAAGAAAAGCCAGACCAGTTATTGTAATAGAGAAAACTGCAGTTAAAAGGGTAAACATAAACTGGTGGACTAAACAGGTTAAAAGGAAACACGAGGTAACAGAGGCAAGAAGTCTAGTTATATTAAATATATTAAAACTTTATATCTGGAAACTATAGAGTGGCTCTGGGTTTCTAACTGAGCCTAACTTCTCTCTCTGACTCTTTGCACATAATCATCATAGTGCCCCCTGATTCACCTGCTCAAATTTTGATATGTAGCTTTTTACTCTCACAGAATAAAGAGGCTTCTTACAGCCTAGGGAACCCATTTAGGTAATTTGAACTTAGGATATGACCAGGCTCTCTGAGGTTAGAGGATGACAGTCACCTCAGAAGCTCTGTTTAAATCAGCATGCCTGTCCCAAATCCCTGAACTTAAAAAATCTTTGCTTGAGAGGTCTTTTGACAAACTAGAAGGCAGAGTAGCACATTACATAACCCACTGCAGACTTGGCCAGGTTTCCAAAACACTCCGCAATGTGGAATATCAATAGCAGCATGCTTTATGTCAAACATAACATGTGAGAAATTTACAGAAAGGTAACTCATGTATATTGATGCAAAAACTCTGAGTAAAATACTACCAGATATTATAAAACTAATAATGAAATAACAAACATAATAAAGGCCATTACTTAGTAATTATCTATTCCAGAATTTATTTCAGCCCATTGCTAAGTATATGGGTCAAAGGACAAAAATATACATTACCGTCTCATAAAATAACTATGAGACAGCTGACTTTGCTTACATTTAAAGAAATATAACTATTCCAGGCCACAGTGCTACTTTGCACTCAGTTTACTTCAAGGAAGGCAACCAAGAATTGGGTTTCTGTAATTTTTGTATTTTCCATCTTTCAGCAGCAAAATTTATCATTTTCAAATTGGAATGGATTATTTTGAATCTATTATGAAAAAACGACTTATTTTACCACCTAAATCACTATGTTTTATCTGAAAAATGACAGAAAAGAATTTCTGAGAATTTAAGGAAGAGCCCAAGGCTTTTTTTCCTCAAATAGAATAAGCTAGATAGCCCTTAGCCACTAAGGTGGTTCAAACTTGAGTCTCAATCCTATTTTGGAGTTGCCTCAACCCTTCTAGTGTTGCAGGTGGGGCCTTGTGTGGAGCCTGGACACTGGAGAAGGCCATCTTCTCATAAGTGGCTGGGATGTTTGCTGCCCAAACTGGCTGGTCTACTTGAGATCAAGGTAAGGACTGGGGTCCATGCCCTATACACTGAAGGATCACGCTCTTCCAGATGAGAACTCCTGGCACCCATTCACCACACTCCCACTCATCTCATCACACCCAGCTCTGCGTGGTGGAGACCCCCATCCCTTTCTCCTATCTGAAGAAAGCTTATCAGTATCAGGACTGATTTCCTAGTTCCAGGGTGACATCACAGCACACTCTGGCCCCTCTAGATGAGTGAGCTTTCACCCAGAGCCACAGGCTCACCAACAGCATTAATACTGCATTTGAAGGCCCAGTAAGAAAGAAAGGGGGAGGGTCCCCAGACAAGAAAGGAAATTGTTAGTTTTTTATGCCATTTCTGGAAGGATTTCAGGTAGAAACAGGGAGAAAATGTAGGAGAGGCAATGTTTTCACCTGCAAATTTTTGCACAGCTGAGTCTTCTCTTTGGGCCCCAGAAATGACAACTTTTGAGCCTGGGTGACCAGGTTCTGACAGACACGGACAGAGCAGGATGGGTGTATCAGTTGGGACAGGTGGGGCTATACTGTGAAACCAAATTCACTCTGAAATCTCAGTGACTTAACTCAACAGAGTTTATTTCTCACTCACATATGTCCAATGCAGGTTGGCAAGGAGCCCAGGAACTTTCTGGCATGTCCCTCCACTATCTGGGAAGGGGGAGCATGGAGAACCACAACTTTTAAAAGCATTTCTTTTGTTTATCAAATAGCAAGAAATAGTGTTATTTCTCACGTGACTGCAAGGATACCTGGAAATGTGGGGCACTTGGCTGGGTCTCTGCTCACCAAACATCCCCTTCTTCCTCAATTTTTCCATCTTCCCTTCAGGGAAGACAATCCAAAAACCCCATATGGTGACCAGAACCACCTGAAAATCCAGGATTTCTAGATGGTCTCTAGATCAGGCCTGGCTTCATTTCTTATTCATCCAGGGTCATATTAACCAAGAAGATCCACTCTGTGCTCACCTTCACACATCCCCAAACATGGTGGAGGGAGAGTGGAATGCATCACCACGCTCAATAATAAAGAAAAGGAATGAGAAACTCACAGGAACCCTGGTCTGCCCCAGTTCTGTGTACTGGAGGGCAGGCATCCTGAGGGCCTCCTCCTCGGGGCTGGGGTGTTTCATTTTTTAGGTGTGACTCTCCAATATTCTTCATGTTCTTAGCATTTCCCTATATTTTATCTTCTCCTGAACTACACGTTCCTTGAAGACAGGAATGGAGTCTTTTGTCACAGATCTGAAGCACCTGGCATGCTGACTACTAACACCAGGGGCTCGACAGACATGGAGCTGAGATAATGGCTGGTCATCCCTCGTTCTCTCCTGCAAATCTCGTCTCCCTCTGCATCTGAAGCACTACACAGTCAAGATTGTCTGGCTCTTCTGAGCACTTCTACTGCAGACTCACTTCCTCTGTTGTGATCATGCCTCATGTTTAATCCTCTCACAACCTTCTCCTTCTCTGCAGTGTCTCAACTGGAAACCCTATTTGCCAAGAGTGATATTCAGAATAGCTGTAGACCAAAAGGCAAGGGGCTCCTTCAGTCACAAGGTGGCCCTGTTTCAGACAGTCACCCTTTAGTTGAGGAGGGAAGTGGAGGGGCTCTGGGTAGGAGCCTGGGGGTTCACGGGGGGCTAAGTGTGGTGGTGCTGGTACGTGGTGCTATGGTGCTGGCAGCAATGACCAATCACCGAAAAGCATGGAAATATTTCAAAATTTTAGCAACTGGCTTGCCTAGACTAAGGTGTTCTGGATCAACGCAGCCCTGCTTACCCCTTTGGCTTTTTGCAGGCAATTCAAAGTGAGGTGTGCACTCAATAGAGACCTCAATGCACCATCTGTGGACATGGTACCACTGCATTCTTCTGTAACCCTATCTTCCATAGAATCATAAACACTTGTTTTGGGCTCCTCTCTCTTCCTTTCCCACAGCCTTGCCCTGTCTCTTCTGAGCACTTGCCATGCATACAGGCTTCACCCTTCATTAACAAGATTTACAGTTTTGAACATCAGAAGAAAACAAGGGAGGGATCACAGCATGCAAGGAGGGAAGAGGGCCGGCATCTGCAGTCCTGTCCCTTTGCTGGTCTTTCAGCTCTGGGTATATCTTCTGTTGCCTTGTGAGGAGGCCCAACCAAGTGGGGCAGCAGAGTGCTTGGTTTTCTTCACCTCCTGCGTGAACACTGCCTCTACCACCAAGTGTCAGACCATAGCCAACTCTAGGCTCAGTTAAATTTTGATCTCACTGAAGTACTTCCCTCCCTGGAAGACTTCACTGTGCTTTCCCTATTTGTCAGCACTTTGCTGCTCCCCAGACCAGCATTCATTTTTATTGAGTCTTCAGCAGGAACCATGGATCATAAATTGTAAAATTTTTCTTGGTGTAGCAGAGTCCTTAGACAACTAAGGACTACATGTAAAACAGAACCTAGCTCTGATCCCTCTGGTTCACCAGGGACAAATAAATTATTTGTGGGTGTCTGTACAACCAAAGTAGACCCAGCCAGGAGCCAGAAGAGCTGGAGGGGGTGTGTAGGGTTGACACTCATTCTGTCTTACATTATTCCGGCAAATCTCCTCTCTCTCTGAGGTCAAGGTTAGGGTCATTACTTTCATTTTTAATAGCCATAAAGGTTGACTCATTTCACACAGCCTAGGATGGAGTCACAAGATTTTTAAAAGAGATGTCCAAACAGCAAAGGATCTTTTGGTTCTGTTTGACCTTGAGTAAGTTACTTGAACTCTCTATTTCCTTACTTGAACTCTCTATTTCCTTATCCAGACAAATGGAATGTTTCTGTTGTCTGATTTTTGCTTTCCAAGAATTCCTAAATTGATACCCTAACCCTCCATGTGACTATTAGTAGAGAGCGCTAAGGGAATTAAAGGTAAATGAGGTAATAAGAGTGGGTCCTTGATCCAACTGACTATTGAAGGGCCCCCACCCATAAGATGGCGAACCTCCTGCTTCTCTTCCGGGTCCTCGGTTCCCGCTGGCACCATCTGAACCCCAATCACCCCTCGCCCCCCTAATCCCAGCACCTAGCCAATAGCCACCAGCCCCGTAGAAGTAACACCGCAATCACCCCATGCCCCTTCCTATATAACCCAGCACCTTTCCCCAATAAAGTGGAATTCTCCAGTGAATTGCTGCTGTGTGTCACTCCTTTCCTTTCATTGGTGCCGAAACCCGGGAGACGGGACACCCCAGCTGGGCCCCGTCTTCCCCCGACACCAGCAGCAGCTTGCCCTCGTCCTCTTTATCCGGCGCTGGCTCCTCACACTCACCACTCCTCTTTGGCTTTTGAGTAAGCTTTCCCCTGAAGCGGGCCGCTCTTCCCCGACGAGGAGGGAGCTCTCCCCGCCTCAGGCCTTCACGGCTGCGGCGGACCCTCAGGCCCCTCCTCCAACAGCCATAAACGAGGTGACTCCTTTGCGGATGAGAACGCTCCCTTCCCTCTCCCCCTTCCATTCCTTCCGCTGAAAATTCCTTCCGCCAAAAACTCCTAGTACTAGGTTCCTTGGACTCCGGCACTCTGCCTTCTTAGAGGAGTCTGGGTGACGACCCACACTTCCTAAGAAACCGACTTGTATACGAGTTTCCGCAGACCCCCAAGGATCATTGGGGACGCCCTTTGTCTCCTTGCTGTCTGCTCCCAGTCCGAGGGTCTCCGTTCATCTTCCCCTGTTTGTCTCCTTCTCTGTCCTGTAGCCATGGGAGCCTCCTCATCCCTCCCTGAAAGTTCACCTCTTGAATGCCTGCTCAAGCATCTAACCACCCTCTCCCTGACACCTGATATAAAACCAAAACTTCTCCGTAAATACTGCTCCCAAGATTGGCCGACATGCCCCCTAGACAATAACAACCAATGGCCCGCAGGGGGAACTCTTGATCCTAACATCACTCGCGATCCCTTTAACTCCTGCCAGCGCCTGAAAAAATGGAAGGAGATTCCCTATACCGAGGCTTTCCGCCTCCTCCCCCCGCCTCCCCCCAAGTTCTCCTAGCCTGCAAGCCGTCTCCCCCACAGAAGCCTCCCGTTCACTCCCTTCCCCCTCCTCCTTCCACCTCCCTCGCAGCTGCTGCATCCTCCTCCCTTCCTCCACCACCATCTCCTCCCCCACCTCACCCCCCTGCAGATCAAGCCTGAGCCTTTCAGCCCCCCTCTAAGTCCCAAGAGCCTCCTCCATCTTTGCCCCCATCACCTGTTTCTCCCCCACGGACTGAGCCAGAAGCCTTCAGTCCCCCACTGCCGTGGGTCTCCGCTCTCGAGATATCTTCGCCTGCTGCTTAATAGCAGGTCTGAAAAAGGCAGCTCGTAAAGAGTCAGTTTTCAAAAGCTCCCTCCGAGTTCTTAGACAGACTCACCCAAGCCCTATTAGAGCATACCAGCCTGGACCCAGAAACGCCTGACGGGAGACATGTCCTTATGACATACTTCCTAGCTCAAAGCTACCCCGACATTAAAGCTAAATTCAAAAAGTTAGAACAGGGCCCTGCTACCCCACAGACTGAGATCCTAACAGTGGCCTTTAAAGTCTTCCATAACCGGGAGGAGGAGAAAGAACGCCGTAAACAAAAGGCTGACCAGGCCAATTTCCAAATGTTGGCCCAGCTGATAAAACCACAACCTGGGCTCTCTTCTACAAACAAGCCCCCCACAGGAGCTGGTTTCAAGTGCGGACAAGAAGGACATTGGTTGAGGGCATGCCCCTCCCCCAGATCTCCTACCACCCCATGCCCCAGATGCCACAAAAAGGGCCACTGGGGGTCTGATTGCCCAGCCACCCGAAGGGGAGGCTGGACGAACAACCCCCATCCTAAGCCCGCCGTAGTGGGGCTGGCAGAAGAAGATTGACGGGGCCTGGGAGCTTCTCGCCTGACCATTTCCATCACCAAACAGGAGCCCAGGGTTACTTTAATAGTAGACGGTCACCCCATCTCCTTCCTCCTAGATACAGGAGCCACCTTCTCAGTCTTGTGGGAATACCGGGGCCCTACCACGCCTGCCATTACTCCTATAGTCGGGGTAGGAGGTAAACAGATTTTCCCATTAAACCCTCCCCCCGTTTTATGCACAATCCAGGACAATCCCATACCTTTCTCCCACTCCTTCCTGGTTATGCCCCAGTGTCCCATCCCCTTACTAGGACGGGACATCCTTTCTCTCCTCCATGTTTCCACAACTATATCCACTCCCACAGCCCCCAGTACTCCCTTTCTAATGGCCCTCATAGCCGATGACCCCCCTCTACCCAATGAAAGCTCCAGTTCCGCCCTCATACACCCTGTAAATCCCAAAGTTTGGGACATTACAAGCCCCTCCGTGGCTCTATGTCCTCCTGCCTCTATCAAATTACATGACCCCTCTCAGTATATCTGTCAGGCCCAATACCCCCTGACCACTTCAGCCCTCATAGGCCTCCAACCCATCATTCAAGATCTTTTAAACAAAAAATGCCTCAGACCCACTCACTCCCCGTTTAATACCCCCATATTAGCTGTTTAAAAAAACCAACGGATCTTTCTGCCTCGTCCAAGACCTTCGCCTCATCAACATGGCCATCGTTCCTATCCATCCCTTAGTCCCAAATCCATACACCCTTTCATCGCAGATCCCTGCCTCGGCCTCCCACTTCTCAGTCCTAGATCTCAAGGATGCATTTTTTTCTATCCCTCTGGACCCCTCCTCCCAAGATTTTTTCGCCTTTACCTGGACGGACCCATACACAAGACATTCTGAACAACTCACTTGGACAGTTTTGCCACAAGGCTTCTGAGAGAGTCCCCATATTTTTGGATAGGTCCTAGCTCAAGACCTCAAACAGTTTCATCATGATCACTCTGAGTCCACCTTATTACAATATGTGGACGATCTTCTACTCTGCAGTCCCTCGTGGGAACAGACTCAACTTCACACTGCCTCCCTACTTAACCTTCTAGCTTCCAGAGGTTACTGGGTATCCCCTGTCAAAGCTCAAATCTCTTCCCCTTCTGTCACTTACCTCAGATTCCTTCTATCTCAACAAAGAAAGTCCATTACCTTAGACAGAAAACAGCTTCTCTCTGACCTGCCCGTTCCCAAAACCAAGACAGAAATCCTTTCCTTTCTAGGCCTGGCTGGTATTTTAGAGCATGGATCCCTAACTTCTCCCTGTTGGCAAGACCCCTATACGACCTCAGCAAGGGCCCCCCTGAAGAACCATTATCCTCCTCACCCCGACACTCCTTCATTAAGGTCCGTTGAGCCCTTGTGGAAGCCCCAGCTCTCCATCTTCCTGATTTGTCGAAGCCCTTCTCCTTATACATTCATGAGAGGTCCAGTCAAGCTCTAGGAGTCCTAGGCCAACATTAGGGCCCATCCTTTGCCCCAGTAGCTTATCTTTCCAAGCAATTAGACCCCACAGTTCGGGGATGGGCCCCCTGCCTATGGGCATTAGCTGCTGGACAGCTCTTGCAGAAGGAAGCTCATAAACTGACATTCGGGGCACCCCTTACCATTCTGTCCCCACATCACCCAAAGGATCTCTTAACCTACAAAAGTTTACAGACTCTCCCTCCCTCCAGACTCCTGACCTTACTGTCCCCTTTCCTCCAAAATCCCATTCACCCCCTTTGCCATCCATACCCAAATCATGACTTTTTCCTCCTTTACTGCTCCCTCGCTCTCTCTCGCTTTTTTTCCTCATTCCTATTGTCTTCCCCGCCACCCCAGCCTCCTTTGTATAGCGATTCAAAGTCAGACAGACTTACACACAGCATCAAACAAAAATTACTGCCCTCATTGCCACATCAGACTGCCCTCTGAAAGGCTGCTCCGAGCCTTTATACCTCCACTTTCCTCCCTCCACCAAAGTGTTCACTAGCAGCTACCTTTCTTCTCCTTACCTCTGCTTCCTCTATGACCAAAAACAAGCCTATTGCAGGCGATGGCCAGACACCTACGGGGATGTCCCTACTGGTCTTGCGCCATTCACTACATGGGTAACTCCCGGTACCCACAGTATTACTCCTCCAACCCATTCTCTTCAATACTAACAAACCCCTTCCTCACCTGGCTGTGGCCCATTGCAGACCCTATAATAATCATTCTTCTCGCCTGTCTCTTCTTACCTTGTATAGTAAAGTTTATCAAATCCCAAGTCGGTAAAATCTCTAATCAAACTTTCAACCAGCTTTTACTCAGGAACTACCAGCTTTTAGCCACAGAAGATCCCTCACCCTCACGTAACCTCCTCACCACACGCTGAGATGGACCCCTCTCTCCGCTGGAAACTGTTCCTGGAAACAATGGCCGCAGACGCCTGGCTTCTGGCACCCGTATCCTCTTGGCACCATTAGAATCAACAAGTCCTCAACCTATGGTTACAGGGAACCTTCATTGATTTCCAACCTGAAGAAGTCCACATCTACTCGTCCTTACTGTGGGGAGTCCTATCAACCCTTTCCTCCCAGTCCTCAAGCCCTCACTCCCTTCTCCGCCCCCGTTCAGCAGGAAGCAGTCAGAGAGAAAGCAACGTCCACAACCCCATAGAGGAGAAAGGGGGGAATGAAGGGCCCCCACCCATAAGATGGTGAACCTCCTGCTTCTCTTCTGGGTCCTCAGTTCCCGCTGGTGCCACCTGAAGCCCAATCACCCCTCGCCCCCCTAATCCCAGCACCTAGCCAATAGCCACCAGCCCCGTAGAAGTGACACCACAATCACCCCATGCCCCTTCCTATATAACCCAGCACCTTTCCCTAATAAAGCGGAATTCTCCGGTGAATTGCTGCTGTGTGTTTCTCCTTTCCTTTCAACTATGTCCTTATAAGAAGAAGAAGAGACACCAGAGAGCTCCCTCCCTTGTCTCCCTCTCTCTGTGTGTGCATGCATAGAGGACAGCCACAGGAGGATGCAGTGAGGAGATGGCTTCCTGGGATCCAGGAGCAGTCAACAAAAACCAGCCCTGTCAAAACCTTGATCTTAGGCTTCTTACCTCCAGAACTGTGAGAAAATGTATGTTGTTTAAGCCACCCAGTCTGTGGTACCTTTTTATGGCAGCCCTAGCAGACTAGTACAATACCTACTGCATGTAAGCATCTGGTGCAAATGGTACAAATAATAATTCCTTTCAATCTAATCCATGCTTCAGTCACAGATATTCAGTCTCCTGTTAAATTTTTCTACCCAGATTCTAGTTCAAGCATCTCAAGACCAATGTTTCCCAAATAAATCATCTTCTCCCCTGACCTCCTAGCTACTTAGGCTAGAAACCTCCATCATGCATCTCCTCCCTAGCACCTCAAATGCACATCTCCAGGTCTGTCCATTCTGTCACCACAGCACCTTTCACTTCTGCTCCTCCTCTGCATCCCAGAACCCTACGTCCAACACTTCTTCCTACTTGGCTTTGTAAGAGAACTATAAGCCATCCTCTCGCCTCTCAGTGACTCCAAGCGGTCCTCACGATCTAAGTCTCCACCTTCCAAATCATCTGGGAAACAGTCTCTCCAAATCACCAGCTTAAAATCCCTTCCAAAAACTTCATTGACTTTCTGATTTTGGAGGATCTGGAACTGTTTGGTCACAAATCGGTATTTAATAAGTGTGTGTGTTTTAAAGTCTGCAAGGTCCTTAAAATGCTCCAAATCTAATTTTAAGGGATTAAACAGAGTTTGGGGTCAAGTTGGAAATGATCGTTTTCTAAAACTACATAGATTCTATGTATATGTATTTTATAATCCAAATAGTATAAAAGAAGAATCTGGGGCATTAAAAATTAATCATCCTTCTTTGGCAAGGGCAAAGTAAGTGGCCTTCCAATTTCCTTCAGACCATGAGAATCTCTGATTCATTGAAAGTTGATGCCACTTACACATTTCTTTCAGTAATTACTTCACTCATTCAATAAATAAAAATGTGTAATGTGTGTAAAGATAAAGAATGTCATATGCAATGAGTAGACCCTCCAAGAAAATAGAAAAGACTGAAGAAAAGGAATAAGGATGGCAGATGGGGAAGAAAAGTTCAAGGTGGGACTCCAGCTGGGTAAGCATGAAGCTGACAGCCAGGCTGGGGACTCTCCAGAACCAACTTCTCACCTCTTTCTCTAGGCTTCTTTCTGTACTTCCCGCTTGGTCTTTCTTCATTAAAACTTCCAATTGAATGACTACTGCATGCAAGGAGATCACAGTGTAATAGAAGAGAGGAGTGAGAGATTGAAAGATGGATCATTCAATTTCATTTGAAGGAAGAGCATTGAAGGAAAAGGTTCAAGGTCAACTTGCAGGAAGCCTAGCTCTCAGAACAGACTCAGGTCAAGCAGAATAAGTGGTTTGGAGTTGCTGCCATTCACTGTGGGGCAGGAAAGGAGATAAGGCCCCAAGTAGGAGATAAAGACCGGTAGGCCAATTAGCCAACTGGTCTCTTCTGGGGGAGTTTTCCTTTTAACAATGTTGTTAGTTCTTAATGGACTATCTATAATGTATCTATACATTATATATTATATATATATACTATAAGATTACCTTGTAATCTATACTCTTCATACATCCCATTTTATCAAACTGTTTCACACCTAATGTCCACAGCTGTTTATGGCTCTTGGAGGCCCATTCCAGCCTTGTCTTCAACACTGAGATGAAACTGTTAGGCAGAAATAGATAAGAGTAGATAGAGGGAGAATAGGCCAGTAAAGCCCACTAAAACAGACTCAAATAGTTAACCAGATAAAACTAGACAGCCTGAAAAGCCTCAAAGAGTTAATTAGTTAATTAGTTGAAGTTCTAAAGGCCAAGAGTAACTTAGAATGTCTGGATATTCCCCAGATAAAGAAAAGTATCCAAGCACAGCCCAAGTCTTCATTGTATCAATTAGATCATGCCATTGTAAGGTTTACTTGAGCCTGCTTAAAGGCCCAGCTTATTCTTTAACTAACCTATATGTTTTCTTTCCTCTTCCTCCAGCCCTTAATCAAGTAACTTTGTAACCAGGGCAGTTGACAGACTTCGGAAGTGTAAATAAACCTTTAAACCTTTATGGACAAAGAATGCTGAGGTAAGTGTCCCAAACCAACGTAGTCACCTAAATAACCCTATTCTTAAGACAAAACTCCAAAGGAATTATAAATCACCTGTTTACATCATGCCTTATGCTGCCTTTACCCCAAAAAAGCTCTATAAAACCCCAGACCCCAAAGTCTTAAGCACACCTCCCCTCTCAGGTTGCCCCCACTCACCTCTCTTTGAGTGTGTCATTCTGTCCTGCTGAAGATAAGTAGGGAGGGGCTGCTGAGAGCTCTGATTTGGGCTTGTGAGTTCCCATCTTCTGGGTGATCCGTACAGGGTGGTGGCTGTACAATCATGCTCCTTAGTAGCCTGTCTGGCAGTCTCCTTTCTTTGCCTTTGGGAAGTTCTCAGAACATAATCTCACTCCGTCCAGTGCTTTGTGGTTCCCCCAAATCCTGGGGTGGTGGGGGATTAGTTCCCATGCAATGCAAATTCAAGTGGACACTGGACACAAGGTGACACTGGCTTCAGGAGTTGGCAAGGAATTATGCTGTTAGGCTGAGCAGCAGTTCAGTGAGCTTCCCTTTCCTCCCTCTATTTTTCCCTCCTCTCTGCTTTATTCAAGTAAACCTGCCTTTGTCTATCTTGACTCTAGCCTGCTCCTCCTTTGGGGTGTATTCAAATAAAACTTTTACTCTGCTTCACTACTATTTCTCTGCTCTTCAATTCTTTGTTGTGGCAGGGGCAAGAACCAAGGAAAATAAACTCAACACGTCCCCCACCACACAACAAAACCAGACTGTTTCAATACTTGCTATTGTCAAGCAGATTCTTGTGCATATGCAGCTTCCATTCTGTCACGTGCCCCTGCCCTCTCCACCTCCCATCTGCCACGCAGTGGCTTTACATCCTAAAACATCTAGTCCAGGTGTGGCAAACTGGTAAGAAGGCTTGTGACTTTTAGAATCTGAATTTCTGAGTGTTAGTCAAGTTGGTGCCCAACCCCCACACTCTTCGACCTAACTTAGCCACCGTTAAGTTTCGGTTTCCCAGAATTAAGTTCAGCTTCCCACTCATGACAACCGAACAACCATGACACAGATCAATAAATTCCTGCCAGCTAACCCCAATGACTCCACATCCAGTTAGCTGGTGCCAGTGCCTTAATAGGGTATATAAGCCAAAGTTCCCCAGCCTGCGCTGCTGCTCTCTCACTCTCATGGGCAGCCACCTCACCGCTGCTAAATAAATCTCTTGGTTGGATATCTGCTTCTCGCGGTGTGGTTGTCTCTTCCCTTAAGGAATTCGGCAGTCCTTTTATTGGTGCCGTGACTCAGTGGGACCCCCATCCATTAGAGGATGAGACCACTTGAGACTTCCCCGAGATAGCGGCCAGCCTGCACACATCCTCTCGATCACCTTTCTTGCATCCACCATCGGCTTTGAGATCAGTAAGTTCCCCAATCCTGAATCCATCAACCTCAAGCGTTGCAAAATGAGAAGCTGACCGTTGATCGTCTGGCACTTCCTGGGGCCACCCGCGAGGGAGGAAGACACCCCACTCAGACCTTTATGGTCGTGGTGGTCCTCAAGGGATTCTCATCAGTCCCAGGGGCTCAGCCAGCGGTAAGACCAGACCCTTTCCTTTCCCTCTCACTTGGCCTGGGTCTCACCTTTTTTCCGCTCTCTGAAAACCCCAGTGCTGAGGCCCTTCAAACCCTCAGGGTCCCTGGCTATCGGGATTTGATGACGACCGTCTCCCATAGCCTGAGATCTCAGCTGATGCCCCTCTAGTCAATATATCAACACCCTTATATCCGCATGGGGAGGGGCATCTTCTCTGCTGGCCGACTACCCACTAAGATGTCTTTTAGACAATTTAAATACTCTTAGCCTGACTCCAGATATCAGGCCCCAAAACTCATCAAACTTTGTACCCAAGATTGGCCCACTTACCCATTAGATAACCAAAATAAATGGCCCCCTCATGGGTCCCTAGATCCCACCCTCTTGTGAAATCTTTACAACTATTGTGAGCGATTGAGAAAATGGGTAGAGATTCCTTATATTCAGGCTTTCTCCCTCCTCCAATCTTATCCTTCCTTATGCACGAATTGTAACCTGAAACATGTCCTACTTCCTCTACCCCTCCTATTGCCTCTGCTCCTCCCCCCACCTCCCCTTCTTTCAGCCCTTCAGCCACTTGCTCCCACACCCAATCTGCTCATTTGCCCAAGGTTATAGCCCCTCTTCGGGAGGTGGCCGGAACTGAAGGAATAGTCCACGTCCATGTTACCTTCTGTATGGCAGACCTCTCCCAAATTGAAAGGCGCCTAGGCTCCTATACCACCAATTCAGCCTCATACATCAAAGAATTTCAGTATTTACTCCAGGCATACAGCTTAACCTACCAGGACATCTATATGATCCTTTCTAATACATTGCTCCTAGAGGAGCGGAGGTGAGTATGGGAACAAGCTCGTACATACGCTGCTGAAGTTCGTTAAACTACCCCTGCCCATCCAATAGGGGCACAGGCTGTTCCAGACCAAGATCCTAACTGGGATTACAACACTCCTGGTGAACTAGTCCTCCGGGATCAATTCTCCACCTGCCTAGTTGCGGGACTTAAACAAGCCAAGCAAAAGGCAGTCTATTTTGAAAAACTACAGGAAATCACTCACGAAAAACATGAAAACCCCTCCAATTTTCTAGATAGACTGACTAAAGCCCTTCAGCAATATACCAATCTCGATCCAGAAACCCAGATAGCCTACAACTCCTCATGACCTCTTTCTTTTCACAGAGTTACCCCGACATATGGGCTAAATTAAAATATTGGAGAGGGGGCATCTTACTGCTCAAACTGAGGTTTTAGCCACAGCTTTTAAAGTCTATCACAATAGAGATGAAAAAGCCAAACAGCAAAAGAACCAGATGCTGGCGCAAGCCCTAAGAGGCCCCAGCCCATCCACAGTAATGGGATGAGGCAGATGTCCCCCACCAAAAATGCCTCCAGGACCCTGTTTTAAGTGCAGAATGGAAGGACATTAGGCACACATGTGCCCCAATCCCAGGCCACCACCAGGACCGTGTGCCAAGTGCCATTCTGGAGGTCACTTGGTGGTAGATTGCCCCGGCCCCTGCAGGGGGTCCGGATCAAACTCCGTCCCAAACCCAGACCTCTTGGGCCTGGCGTTGGATGACTGACGAGGCCTTTGGACTCCCCTCCTGATGAATGTCATTACTTCCCAGGAGCCCAGTGTAACCATTCTGGTAGATGGACATCCCATTAACTTTTTCTTAGGCATGGCACCATGTTCTCAGTATTGAGGGAGTTTTGGGGACCTACCTCTCCATCTAAATCCCCTATTGTCACAGTAGCAGGACAAACAATATTTCCAAAAAAAAAACCCCATACTTGCCTACTCATTCTCTGGTCACCCCTTCTCTCACACATTCCTAGTCATGTCCCAATGCCCTGTTCCCTTGTTAAGATAAGACATATTATCAAAATTCCAAGCTTCCATTTCATTTAGCCTAGCTCCTTTCCTTATCCTCATTCTTGCAGAAACTATCAAGCCAACACCCAATTGAAGCCCTTCCTTCCCATTATGGTTGGGATATATCCCTCTTCGCCTCTGTGGCAGGAATGGGCCTCTCAGGAGGAGCCTTAGGACACTCCCTATGGGCAGTGGATGACCTTAATGACAAGCTACAAACGGCTTTAGATTCCACCACTGAGTCCCTGTCCTCATTACAGAGACAAGTTACATCGCTAGCCCAAGCGACCCTTCAAAACCGGCAGGCCCTAAATCTTCTAACCACCAGAAAGGGAGGGACTTGCCTTTTCCTTAAAGAAAAATGCTGTTATTATGTCAATGAGTCAGGACTAGTAGAAGAAAATATACATAGACTGGCTGATCTTGCAGAAAGTCTAAAAAAGTGCCCCACAAAGACTAGTGTAACAGGACTCTTCCAATCCTTTCTCCTCACTTGGCTCCTGCCTATCCTCAGTCCTTTACTCATGATCTTTCTTTTCTGTACCTTCCTGCCCTGCCTAACAAAATTCATTCAAAAATCAGACCAGCAAAATTTCTAACCAACTTTCAACCAGCCCCTCCTTAGGGACTACAAGTTGCTGAAAAATGTGGACGAGTGCTGAAATTCCTTCAAGTGCTATGGGAAGATAGCTGGCTCCTTCCAGCCACCAACACACCAGTGATTAGTTTGAGGGACTGTTCAATCTCTGGATCCAGGGAACATTTCTTGCGTTCTCCGAAGAAGAGATCTTCACCTTTGGGGCCTGGAGGTATACCATCATTAAACTGACAAACCCTACCTTGTTTGAACATAACTCCTCCCTTTTGCCCCCTCCCTTAGATTAAGACATCACCGCCCACTTTCAGCAAGAAGTAGCCAGAGAAAACGACGACCCCTCCCCCATACAAAATCAAAAAGGGAGGAATGTTAGTCAAATTGGTGCCCAACCCCCACACTCTTTAACCTAAGTTAGCCACCGTTAAGTTTCGTTTTCCCAGAATTAAGTTCAGCTTCCCACTCATGACAACCGAACAACCGTGACGCAGACCAATAAAGTCCCGTCAGCTAACCCCAATGACTCCACAGCCAATTAGCTGGTGCCAGTGCATTAATAGGGTATATAAGCCAACGTTCCCCAGCCTGCGCTGCTGCTCTCACTCTCGCGGGCAGCCACCTCGCCGCTGCTAAATAAATCGCTTGGTTGGATATCCGCTTCTCGGTGTGGTTGTCTCTTCCCTTAAGGAATTCGGCAGCCCTTTTACTGAGTTCTTTTGAAAATCAAGAGCTGGCCTGTCTGGACCCGAGTCTGCATGTTAACAACTGGCTGAAACAGAGTCAGGGGCGCCTTAGCTGGACATGGGTACATCAGTTTATGGCACTCCCTCCTTCTCATTTCTTGCATTTACAGTAGTTGCCTGGCTTCTGCAGTCTTCTGAGTTTCTTCTGTTCCCTAACCTAGTGTAAATGTCATCCTTTCAAGATCCCTTCTTTCTTCACTGTACCAGATGTAAATTCTCCCTATATATTCTTCATCAGCTTTAGTGTGACTTTTTAAAAAGATAACCTCTTCTGTCTCATATGCATGGCCAGTGCTCAACAAAATGAGGCACTCTGCCTCCCTAGCACGGGTAATAAGCAGTTTGTGGCCTGTGTACTTGTTTCAAAGAGGCACTCCCACTCCCTGGTAACAAACTCACAGATTCTTAAATTTCCCTGTGGAGAAAGTGAACATCCCTATGGCCAGGATTCTCACCTGGCGCTGGTCGGCTTGCTCACTACACACGTGTGGGAAATATGTTCTTATCGACTCTACAGAGAGCTCTGCCCAGTGCTCTGGGTGGGTGACACGGCTGTATGGCTGCATGATGGCAATGCTTAGGACAGAGACTGAGACGGCTGCTGGAGTAGAGGGGCCCAGAGGCAGAGATGGGTTTCCTGCATGCAGACTTTCCCTGAGTGGATGGGATTCTAGTGACTGACCTGCCACCATGGGGATAAAGTTGAGTATAAGTGCTTTCATCCCAAGAACGTTCCACTGTCATTTTTTTGGTTTCACTGAATCCCTAGTGAACTTGTCCGAGGCTGAAACCCATTGGCAAGACATTCCCCTAGAAACTTACTGGCTGGTTCTTGACTTTTAAAGGCATCCCTTTTTCCCTAAGAGTCTTGACTCAGCCAAAGTAAAATAGTACTCTCTTTTAAACTTACAGGAGTAATACTTTTGCCACTCATAGTTTCAGATTTGATTCAACAGCTTCCCTGACTCTGGAGACCTAGTAAATTGATCATTAAATTCTAAATAATGCACAAGTCTCTTTGCTAAGCTCTCTACCTGCATTACTTTAGTCCCCTCCCCAACTCAACCAGTATGTACCTTCTTCAATTAAGAACAAATATTCAAACTACCCAGTTTCTGAGTGTCTTTCCTGAGGGGGATTTCAACCACAGGCAAGGTCACTCTGGATCTGGTGAAACTGAAATAGACGAAGCCCAAATGCTTGGAGAGTAGAAGGTCTTACACCAAGCTTTATTCCTGTGACTGCAAGTTCACTTCTGCCTCCAGGCCTCTCCACCACCAGGTGGAGTTCTTTATAAAGCAACAGACAGTTATGGCTCATTGCCAACATGTGTGCAAGCATGCACCAGCCAGCATTGCACATGCACAATGGGCAAATAGGTTGGGGTCAGGTAAGGATCCTGGCCATGGTAACTTCCATTTTCCCTATGCTAGGTAGCCAAGATGTAAACCTAAGTAGACTGACCCCAGGGCCCATAGCGTGCTTACCCCTCTCAAAGACTATTATAATGTATCAGACTTAGACACCATTTTATATAAACATATCACTACCTCTCCCCAGCAATAGATCATAGCAGTGATTCACTGTATCACTGTGTCCTGGACTAGCCTGTAAAGTTCACCTGTGGTGTGTCAGAAATGTAAATGATCTGGCTACAGCTCAGACTTACTGAATACGCAAATCTGGGAGTGGACTCGGCATCTGTTTTAACAAGCCCTCCAGGTGATTCCTATGAATGCTGAAATAAATAGAGAACCACTGGGTCAGAGGTCCCTCCTCTGTGCTCTCACAGCACCCTATGCTTGCTTTACTAATTTAGTTTTCCATTCCTCTTACTACCCATGTAATGGAAGTTCCTTTATGCTAAGGCTGTCTTGATCAGTTTTTTTTCTGCCACACACACTGAATAAATGAACATAAGAATGTGGAAGCTAAGGATTTTTAACATTTTACTCATTAGTGTAGGGTGGAAGAAATATAGCAATACTTGGGGAAAAAAGCATCTTTGGAACTTTTTTCTCCCCAAATGAAACATCCAGAGATTGTATAAGAAAGAGGCCTGCCAGAAAAGGATTCAGAGTGTGGTAAAACTGAGATATGGTGGTTATTCAGAATACTGAGGGGCTGAATGCTTTTGTAGGAGGCTGTTCAAAGAGACAAACCTGCCACACTCACATTCTGTTACTCAAACTTCCTGGACATTTCCTTTCATTCACTCACTCAGAACAACTGGGATTTTCTGTCCCAAGAGGCTCATGAAAGGAGCAAAAGCCTGCAGTGCCACTTCAGTTACCCGAGAAGGCTACCATGTTACTGACCTATTGGCTTCCAGCTTTAGGGCTCCCAGAAGAAATGCAAACTACAGTTAAGCTGGGAACACATCAGAACCTGGGAGTGTTTTCTTTATTTTATAGAAAATATGAATCTGTTCAGGATAAAAATATAAACTATGATATTTAACAATACACAGAGGACTTTGTTGCAGGATCCTATGGTTGCTCTCAAAATTGGCAAGTTCATTACATTTAAGAAAGTGGTATTGGTTACTTTACTCACAAAACTGTTAAAAGAACACCATAAATCCTCAAAATGGCCCCTGCGACAAAGGGACTTGGCTGTCATTAATAGGACACTTGCTAAGTGGTCAAAGAGCAAGCCTTTTGTAAAAGTAAATACAATCACCTCATATTCACGAAACGCTCTGTGGATATCCTCTTGGATGCTGCTGTTGTCAACTTCCAACATATGACCCTGCACTCAAATGCAAGGCCAAGAGGGAGGCAACGTTCAAGTTTGAGGAAACAAAACAGGCAGAACAAATGCTTCCTCCAAAAGCTGTGATTTTAGATATCCCAGGAGAAAAAAGAAACAGACAGGAGGAGGATGCAAAATAATCCACTTTAAAAAATTTTTATTTTATGGCTATCATTAATACAGCAGGAATTGGTATGGTTATAAAAGATACAAAAAATCTGAAGAATGTTAGAATTCAACAGAAATTAAAACCTGAGTTGAATGTTGATCAGGATGTCTGATGTTTGGTACTATTCTCATGGAAGTTAAGAACTATGTTTACTAGACTTCATAAATAATTCAAATAACTCAAAAAGTTAGCCTAGATTTCAAAATCTATACATTGAGCTACAATGTATTCACAATTGAATCAAATGACTTTTGCTGCTGACAAACATTAAGATAATCTGAATTACTTAAAGTTCACAAAGGGGAAAGCAGGTAAGTGTAGATTTTTAATTAGCAAGTTGAGATTACTTTGCTATAATACAGGTTTATTTATTCATGCAGATCAAAAGGGCTAGATCAGTTTGCCAGAGCATAAGAAAATGCCAAAAGAAGTCAAAGGCATGGGACAGATCAACATAACCCACCCCAACTTCCTGAAAACAAGAGACATGGTGTAACACCATCACAAAGCCAGTACTAGTAGGAATAGGAGACTTGTGACCTAATATGCTTCTCACTCTGGCTTCTAGAGTATCTCAAGGAGCTTGGTGAAAAACAGAGAAATTCTATTCCTTTAATAACTATTCATAGGCAGAAGGGAAGAAGCAAGAGAGCTAACACAGAGCGATGGGCCTTGATCAAAAATCTGAACATCAACACATTTTTTAGTATGTTGAATCTTGAGTCGTACTTACAAAACATGATTAATATACAAAACTTTACAATCTCATCTGTTGCAGAATTCCAAAACTGAGATTAATTTCTTCTGCCTTTAATTACTCCATTAAAAAAATCCTAATATTGAGTAGTCATCAGAATTCCTGCACACGTGTCATTAAAACATGATTTTGTCAAAATGATACAGGAAGCAATTTCAAGTGACATAAAGTATCTTATATTCTCTCAAAACATATCTTAGCTTATTTGTATTCTATGCCTCATCAAAAAACAAAGAAAGAGGAGAGCTGGACTTGTGAATTTCTTTCAGCCCAATATCTAATTAAACTCCCAGAGTCTCCATGCTGTTAAAGGGCACAACATTTAAGTACTTTATTATAAAATATCTCTAGTTCTAAAAGAGATAGTTTTTCTTTTTTAAAAGGGCTGAAGCAGTGTCCTTTACTTAGCGGAGACCAGCCACTGACTTCCTGCCTGTACCAGCTTTCCAAGATGATACTAAGGGAGATTTTGCCCTAAGATTTTTGGCCTGGGCTTTGCGAGGCCTCTCTTCTTTGTGCGCTTTCACATGCTGCCTGAGATGGGCGCTCTGGGTGAAGCACTTGCCACAGTCGCTGCACTGGTAGGGTTTCTCCCCAGTGTGGGTTCTCTGGTGCTGAATAAGGTGGGAACTCTGGCTGAAACATAGGCCACATTCATCACACTGATAGGGTTTCTCTCCAGTGTGAATTCTCTGGTGCTGAATAAGATTTGAGCTCTGTTTAAACCGCTTGCCACACTCATTGCATTTATAGGGCTTTTCCCCAGTATGGATCCGTCGATGCTGAATGAGATTTGAACTCTGGAAGAAACTTTTCCCACAATCAGCACATTTATGGGATTTCTTTCCAGCATGAATCTTCTGGTGTTGAAAAAGAGTTGAGCTCTGACTGAAACTCTTTTCACATTCAGTGCACTTAAAGGGCTTCTCATCCAAACTTCTTCTTAGTCTACTTAAGCTTGAGTCAAACTGAACAGTCATTCCCCATTTCTGCCTTCTGTTGCTGGTTTTGCGTTGGTTCACAAAGGCTTTTCCTTGGCTTGACCTCGGAGAAATTCCTCCCTTAGGTTTTCCTAACCTCATGGCGAAGAGGCAAATATATTAAGAGTCTACTCTCTTCTTATAAACTAATAATGTCTTTCTAGAGCTATGCAGTTCACAATTCTCTGTATGTAGAAAAAAAGGATGATTTGTTAATTATTCAACTTTAATATCTCTTCAACCCATTAAAATTACATCCATGTTTAAATTTAAAATCTATCCAATATACATGAAAACAAAGAACTCTGGGGGAAAATACTTGCCTAATAATTCAAATAATTTCACCTTTTATATTTTGGGATAGGACAGAAAAAAGTAATAACATGAATGTCAGTCTTTATTAGGCATTATCAAATGAGTACATAATTCTGATTAAAAGGTAGAGATAAAAGATTCTTAAGGGGAAAAGAAAATCTCCAAAAGACAATCAAAATTTTGATAGTAACTATCAGTAAGTTTTAGTATTTACTCCCACATTAAATTTATTTTCATTTATTAGTGACTAATTAGGGCATCCAAATTAGAAATGACAAATCATAGTACTTTTTAATTTAAACTTACTTAGACATGTTACTTTCACAGCTACAGATAACAAGGTGGCTCTAACTTTGTAGCACACATTGTTTTCAAAGGAACAACTCTAAAAGGCATGGCAAGTTTCTGTGAGTTGATCCAATAAATACTGGATGAGAAAAATGTGGATAAAAATGCTTATTATTTCTTATAGATTCTAAAGCTGCAAGAAAGAGCACAATGCTCTGAAAACGTGAAACAAGGTCTGTGTTTGGAGACAGGAAAATTTCAGAACTTTTACTAGATATTGTAATGAAACTGAATAGAAATAAAGGTAAGTAGAGCACAAGAAAAGGAGATTTATAATGTAAAAATAGGATGGAATTAAAAACATACCCAAATGCTGCAAAAAATTTTTAAAAATCTATTTCACTTATTACTTATAAGGTTATTTAAAATAATGGCCACAAACTACAAAGGTGACAGTGTGGGAGAGGACAAGCTGCAAAAGTAATATTGGAACTATTTTCCACATCTTGCCTAAGTAAACTTTAAAATGGGAATAACTACCCTAGATTTCTGTGTACAAGCTTATAAAGCAAGTAACTGAAAACGCAAATTATATCCTTGTTCTTGCCTTTCCTTCATCTGACTGTCTATGACTGAGACTCCAGGCCTGATAGTGCCGAGAACTTTATCTGGATATATCCTGATTACATCTGCTGTAAGTACACGCACGTTAACACTCACTCCTTAACTTTCGTTACGTGTTGGCGCATATCTATTCCAAGGAGACGTTCGTTAGGTCCATGGTGTTGGTGTCCAAAAAATATATACAAGGATAATTACACGTGGGAAAAACATTTATTTTCAATACTACGAAGTCATACCTGGTAGGAAAACGAGGGACTACCCAGCCCGCCCAGGACCGAGCGCACGCGGCGACCGCGCCAGAAGCGGGCCCCACAGGCAGGACGCGGGGCTGCCCAGGGTCCCGGGGAGCTAAGGGCACGCGTCTGCCGCCCGTGGCTGGCGCTCCGCCGCCCTGACCGGCTGCCGACCCGGGAACCGCGCTCCCGGGCGCCTGCGCCCGCCCCAGCCCCCACAGCTGGCGAAAGGCTGCAACTCCAGGGCCAGGCCGGGCGGGGCCCACCCGGGCCGGGAGCGGGGCCCACTCACCGTCCTCTCACCAGCGATCCGCTCCGGCTCCTTCGCCGCGCCCCTCGCCCGGCCGGAAGCGCAAGCCGCTCGTCAGTCGGCGGCGGCCGCTCTAGGAACGTGACGCAGCAACCCTCTATGGTCCCGGGCCCACCCATAAGCCCCAGCCCGACTTTGCTCCGGTTCCCCTGCCCCCTGCTCTCTTCAGGCTTTTCCCTTCTCTCCTGGCTTCTCCTTTCTCTCTGGGATCTTCTAACTCCAGGGGGAAAATCCCGGGGCAAAATATCGTTGAAACGAAAATCAGTCGAAGGGAGAAATAAAGTGGGAGAAAACCATTTATTGCTTACAATCAGTCGTCCACTTCTGCTCTCCCGGGCCTCTCGGACCCGGCTGCAGAAGAAGGGACCCCACCCAACCTGTCCAGTCCAGATAAACCCTCGCTGCCCTTTTAATTACCTATTGATAAGGAGATGGACTACTCTTGACCCCTTGGAAACAGCTGTTAATATGGAGATACACCAAAGCCAGGCGAAAGATTCTGGAAATACTGCCGTTTTACCCACAGATCTTCTGACAGCCCCTACCCCTCACCCCTTCCCTCAGCCTGGCCCTACTGGGCTGCCTAGCTTCTGTTCGCCATGTGCCTCATTCCCCCCTGGAGCTGCTCCAGCCTGGTGGCTTCAAATGCCAGATATGTGGGCCCTGGGATGCAAACATCACTGGGCTCCACACCCGTATATCCAGTTTCATCCCGCCCCCTTGCTTGTAGCTGGGCGTTCTGATCCTAGCCTGTCAGGTGAACTTCAGCTGTTCACCTCACCTGTTGCTTCCATAGTATCCATCCCAGCAATTGGTAGCAACTCTGTCTTTCCAGTGTCCAGGCTAAGAATCTTGATGTCATCTGTAACTCCAGGGAGAAATCTCAGGGCAAAATACATCTAAAACCGAAATCAGTCAAAGGGAGAAATAAAGTTTGAAACCCCTTTATTGCTTACAAACTGCGGTCCGGGGCCGTCTCTTTCCTGCTCTGGCGGAAGGGAAAGAGACCTCCCCCCATCCTCTCAGGTTCAGATAAAATTTCAGCTGCCCAGGTAATTACGCATTAATATGCAGATTAACTACTTCCCTCTAACCCTTAGGAACGCCTGTTGAAATGGAGATGGACTAAAGCCAGGCGAGATATTCCGAGATACTACAATTTTATCCACACATCGTTCTCTTTTTTTTAACCTAAAACCAAAACCCAATCCATCTCTACCTTCAGTGTGTGTCTAGAATAGAGCCACCTCCGACACCGCGACTGCTGTAACCGGCACGAAATCGCCGCCATCTCATCTGGACTATGGCATTGGCTCTATCACTGGTCTCCCCAGGGTCTGTCTACTCACTCACCTTCAAATCCACATAGATCAGGTCTTTCATTCTGTCCAAAATCCTCTGCAGGCCTGCCAGGTCCCTGGAGCAATGGCACACAGAGCTGTTGGGACGTTCCCCTTGCCCACTGCAGTGTCTGCAGTGGTAAGAACAGTGCTCAGTAGGAAGCTGGCACACAGCAATCGATTCTGAATGAATGAGTGAATTTAACAATGCCTCATTATTTACAAAGTGCTTTTCGTCTATAAAGTGTTTTACATCTACTCTCTGATCATTCATCTTTACTGTCTTGAGCTTCAGTGAATGGAGGCTGGGAGAGGGAAATCCGCCTGGAGGCACAAAGAGAGCTGAGGGCAGAGGCCACACTAAGACCAGGGCCAGACCTCAAGTGGGGCTTTCTGCTGGCAGACGGAAAAGCCTGAGCCTGATTAGGCCTACACAAAGAAGGTCAACCCAGTCACCCAGAACATAGACTATTATGAAGATTAAGTGAGATAATGTAAGCCACTTAGAACAATGCATAACACCTAAGAAATATGAACCATTGTTATTACTTTTGTTAAATTATTGGTACAAGTGGTTGATGTTGGTGGTTGAAGGGGGTGGGGTAGGGGGCAATGGACAGTTTCAGCAAAGTTTCAAAAGTGAAAGTGACCTTGTTTTATGTACATTTAAATAATAAGATAAAATGTACTCAAAACATTTTATTAGTAAGACAGTCATTAATGAAAACTATTCCCATGTCCCACATAAAGGTGGATTATCCCTTTTTCTTGTACCTGAAAACCTCTGGTCCAGCTACAGAAAGCCCAGAGATATATAGAGGTAGAGAATTGGGTAAAGAAAGGTGAATTTTAAAAAAGAAAGAGATGAAAATGAGGTAATAAAGGGGTGTGGGTGTTCACAAGAGGACAGAGTAGGAGGTAAGCGTGGAGAAAAACAAGAGACAGAAAAGGATATGGGATGGGGAGGAGGGGGAACACGAAGTAGAAAAGGAGGGACAGGGAGAAAACAGTATTATCTAATTGTGGTAACAGTCTGCGCGTACTGAGTGCTTGTTAAGGGCCAGGCACTGTTTGAAGCACTTGTGGTGTGTCGTTCAGTCGTTCCGTATCCCTGGGGTATGATTGTTCCTGAGCATTGGCCCCTCTAGGGTTTCACATCCCTGCTTATGGCTTGGAGACTTTGAGTGCCTCCTAGTGAACAGCACCCCTCCTCGACGTTGAGTCTCCTTGTGAGCCACATTGGCCACCTCATGCGAGGGCTCACCACGTACCAGCAACAGCTTTGGGTCACTGTCCTTTCCTTCTGCCTGGAGAATAACGTGTCCCAAGGAGAGGCTCTCCATCAGCCTAGGGCCCAGGAGGAGAAGACCCATGCAGCAGAGCCACAGGAGCCCGCCTGCAAGGGCATGTCACCCGTGGGACACAGATGCGCCTGTAGCCCCTGGGTGTGTTGGTGTTACTATTGCAGCAATGTTGGCAAGTACGCCTCACACGACTGACAAGGCAGGATTGCCATTGCCCTCATTTTACATTTGAGGACATGCAGGCAAGTAACTTGCTGAAGGTCAGTCACTCCTAAGTGGCAGAGCCAGGACAGAGCCTTTGCTAGTAGCCTCATATGGATTCCAGATTGTTTTTACGGAAGCTAAATTATAGGAAATGGCCGTATATGATATTTACAAAACACAGAAGAGAAAGGGGCAGGTGTGGGAAGGCTGGGAGGCAGAGCAGCAAAGACTGGCTCTGCCACACCTCCTCCCAACCGTACATCTTTCTAGGGAAACTGGGCCACAAGAGCTTAATGGCTGGGGCTTCTTTGGGAAACTACACCCAGCAGAGCCAAGTGTGCCATCGAGCCTGGTCATGTTTGAAGGGCTCACTTAAGGAAGAGACTTCTGGGATGAGAAAGTCCCAGCAAGCCAGCTTCCCTTTACTATGGCTTTGTCCCCTGCATCCACACTCCCTTACACGTGCACACACACACGCACGTACACACAGAACAGCACTGTCTCAACAGGGAGCACTGCCGCCTTGGGTCTGCATCTGGTAACAGAGGTAGGAGGTTGCTCATGTTCGTGGCCCAAGGGCAATAACAGGAGCAGCCCACCTTGCACAAATGGTCCCTGAACAATGGTTCTCCCCCAAGCCTGAGACTTTGCCATTCTGCTTCCTTTGGGTTGTCTGGGAAAGGAAACTGGGAACTCCCATCCCTTGGATTGCAGAAAACAACTCCATTAAACGCCTGGCCCGGAGGGAACAGGGCTCCACCCTGCACATTGTGAGTCCAGGGCAGGTCAGCAGCTGGCTTTCCCAGACAACTGTGGCCTGCAGGGCTTAAGGGCAACATGTATGCATTGGCTGTTTCTGCACTTGGACCGGTTTGGCTCTGACTGTGCTT
This sequence comes from Manis pentadactyla, assembly GCF_030020395.1. NCBI lineage: Eukaryota > Metazoa > Chordata > Mammalia > Pholidota > Manidae > Manis > Manis pentadactyla. Next base: position 63,022,389 of record NC_080026.1, read on the forward strand.
CCTGCCTGGTCACGGCTGAGGGGCTGAGAGGTAGGGGCTACTGCCCACGCAGTACCTCACAAAGACACCCCTGCTGTTTGTCCCCGGCTGCAAGGCACCTGTCTGTCTGCCGGGAATGCCGTATATTGCAGCTCCTCCACGAATCACCTGGCCAGACTGATGCGCCTAGTGCTGTGTTTCCCTGAGACTAAAGGGCCAGATGTATCCGGGGTGAACGCATGACTGTGATAGTGGGAAGGGCTTTAATTCATTTTCTGGTAGACATTCCAAGCGGGTAACATATGGTTATCACGTCAGGGAAAAACAAGCTGTTTTTTCTGTTCCTCCTGATAATGTTCTGGGCAAACCACCCTGTGTTTCCTGAGACCACTCCTTTTGCAATCATGTTGATTTCATCCTGTGTTTATCTGTTTTCATCCTGTTTTCTCTGGTTCCTGAGGCCTGGCCTGAGAAGACAGTCCAGTTTTAGGAAAGGACACTCCCAGGAATCTTCACTAAATCTTTGGGTACATTTTTTCCCCTGGGATACTCATTAGTGAAGGTGCATATGAGATGTACTGCAAGCTCGTGGACAGGAAAATGGAGATTCCACATAAACCAAGAGGAAACCACAGAGCCTAGGGAAGAAAGTCTGAAATGGTGCTGTCACAGTGAGCTGAATTAGCAGCTTGTCACGTTGCCTCCGATAAGTGAATACAGTGTTGACAAAAGATTTGTTAACTCCTCAGATGACTGTGGAAGCCGACATTTCCCCCCTCCTGTGCAATTTGCTAGTGATTTTCTTAGCTATGAAATTCAGAAGTTAGGTTTGATAGCATGTATTTCAAAAGTAACACTTACCTAGACAGGCCTTAAATTAAATGACACTGTGACAGCTATAGAAAACCCCCAAACTTCCAAAGCAAAACAAAACCAGCAAGCACTGTCTGAGGGCTTCACCTGAAGGCTTCCCAATGCGGGGCCAGTCCCTCCTGGGCTGGCACCACCTCTCGGGCTGAAACAGCACACAGACCACCTTAGCCACCTTGGGCTCAGCCTCAGGCCTCCTTTCAGGAGCCTTCATCAGCTGCCTGCTCTGCTGGTCCCGACTCCTGGGTGTCTGGTTTGATTCTCCCTGTGAGGGGACCCCTGAACACAGGGTGGACTGTGACTCTTTGTCCTTTAGAACCAAGCAGAGACCTGGCATAATTACTGTTGATGATGGACTGGCAGCTGTCCTAGACCTGGTTTAAGTATGGGCTGGGGGATCACATGGCCTGGGGAGGCCTGTTTGACTTGCTTTTCACCCTCTCCTAGGCCCTGCTGCCATCCCTGAGGTCCTCCTGAGACTAATTCTGTGACTCTGTGTGACCCTCTTGCTCACAGTCCAGACTGCTCACCACCGGCCTGCCGCCCCACACCGATGTTTACTCTCTGTGCCCTGTGGCCACCCTAGTCAGTGCACCACACCAGTCCCAGGGTGGGCTGGTGCTCCCTGCCAAGTCTGGCCACATGTACTGGAGAAGAGCTTCGGTGACTACAGCAGGGGGCAGGGTAGACACATAAAGGCAAAAAGAACACGTGGTCCAGACTCCTTCAGTTCACACACACACCTTTATTGAGCACCTAGAAAACCATGCTGCCAAAGGGAGCAGGGACAGTAGAAACCACGGAGGGCCACCCCAGGCATCACCCTGTGCATCTCTCAGACAGCGGGGTTAGGTCGGAGAACCCTGGCATGAAGCAGGGAAAGTCTCTCCTATATTTGGAAGACTTTATAGTTCTTCTCTTTAAATCTGCTGTCCACAGGCCGCTGCGGGAGAAGACTTTGGTCTTCAGCTTGCTCTTTTTGGGAAAAATACTTCACATGAGTGAAGTAAACTGCTACATAGTTTTGCAAAGGCCTTCTGATTCATTCCAGAAATTCCCCATCAGCTGACAAGCCCAAATTGTTCAGTATTTGGCCCCAGCGAATCCAAAGCCCTTCCTCCTCAGACTGTCTCCTCCTTGCACCTCTTTGACGGGAGGTGGAGGAAGATGCAAGCTCACAGAGGGCAGGAGGCACCCAGGCCCCTGAGGAATGTGCACTACCCTCTGAGCCGCCAGCAGCCCTGAACTCTCGGCTCAGGGTGGCCCCCTTCCAGTGGTGTACAGCCATGTAGCCCCATGACCAGAGCTCAGTGTTTGGGCAGCAAGCTCAAGTAGGAGCGAGTGGTGCTGGGAGAAAACGAGACACTCACGACTTGTTCCTGGTCCGACATCTGGCACCCAGGACTGGTCTATGCAGGTTCACCTGGTGACACTGGAGGCCTGCATGCCAGGCGAGCCATGGGAAAGTGATGGCTGGGAGCAGGGTGGGTCCCATATCTGCTGGCAGCTCCTGCTCCTCCCTGCAGAGCTCCTGAGTGGCAGCATGAGGTGAGGGCCCAGACCATGTGGTTCACGTAGATGTTGAGAACGGGCAATGGCCCCAAGGAGGTTCTGGGCTGGGTGATGGGAAAGCCCAGGCCCTGGGCTGCAGTCAGGTACCGCTCTCCTGAGCAGGACAGGTGTGGCTGGATGGTGTGTGGCCAGTGCCTCCACTTTGGGGCTGCTTGCTGTGCTCTGGCCTGTGCTTGCTGTGTTCTTGGCCTGGCTCTGGGTCCTGTGAATGCTCTGGGAGCCAACAGCCAGGGCCACGGGACTCAGGGTCCTTAGGCAGGTGGACAGGCAGCAGCTCGATCTGGGACTCCCAAGCCGGTGGCCCTCGGTCAGTGTCTGCTAACTGGCCCTCCGTGTGACTGGCTGTGAGCTACTGGGTGTCTACCAGCTGCTGCAGACGCTGTAGCATCATCACACGCAGGGCCTGGAACCTGGGGGAGAGGCAGCCAAGAGGGCCCATTCAGGCTGGAGGTACGCAGGACAGAGGGAGGGACAGCACAGACACGTGGGCCAGGAGACCCAGGGCCCCCGACCGGCTGATTAGAGGACTGTCTCTCCTCCACCAGGGGAGGGAAAGGCCAGGCGGGCCTGGGAAGAGCACTGGTTCAGGGAGCAGTCCCACAGGGCGGCAGACCGGGCCCTGCTTGAAAGCCAAATGCTGCAGCTTCTTTCTGAGGTTCTCTAGTGTGGAGAGGAGCAGGCTGGAGGGAATGGGAAGCCTGCCTGCCATCCTGGGCCACAACAGCCTGTGCTGCCACCTTCCTGTCATGGGCCCCCATGGGCTGTCCACACACTGAACAAATGAACCAAGTGACCCCCAGGCCCCCTCAACTCCAAAACCCTTCGGTGACCTGCCATCTGTGTGTCATCTGTTCTCCCTGATGGGGCTCTATGGCTGCCTGAGGGGTCCCGGCTGCAAAACAGCATGTGGGGGGTAGTTTCCAAGAATCCTTCAGTCAGAAGCCAGAATCAAAACTGGTCCTGGACTGCAGGCGCCTGTGGTGAGCAGCCTGCCCACTCCCACTTCTCTGAGGGCTCCCACTCAGGCACTGGTGAGAGCTGTGTACCTGCACGCCTCAAACACATCCTCGGGAGGTATAGCTGAGCCTTCACGTCGCCTTCCCAGGAGCTGGCAGGTGACAGCTGCTCACCTGTCTGTTGAACCAGTCTCCAAACCGGTCTCCACACCTGAAAAGCAGTTGGCACGGGGATTCCAACAGCCACTGCTTTTTGGCAGGCTCAGAACACTCTGGGCACCAAGCAGGCCCTGTCCTCATTGCTTTCCCAGGGCTGTGTCACCAGAATGACAACCTTGGCCCAGTGCCCCTGCCCCTGCCTGACTCCTGCCCAGTTTCCAGCAGCATGTGCCCCTGCAGTGAGGCATGGAGGCCACTGTGGTGGTCTGGGCTGCGTCCCACCATTTCGGTGGGCTGTCACTCAGTTGGTATTAACACCGAGCATGGGCCAGGGGGGCGGTGCTGGGGGGCCGGGGTTTGCAAGGCCCTGGGCTGTACACTAGGGGAGCCTGAGTGCCCCCTGTCTGGCCCCAGGGGCTCTGCCCAGCAGACTTGCCCTGAGGTCCAGGACCCACGACTGGCTCTTTGAGTGCTGCTTACTTAGTGGTCAGTCTGATTATTTCTCTTTCCTCCTCTTTTAATTTTTCAACAAATCTGTCCAGCACCGGCATTTCAAACTTAATGTACTGGGCGACCTAGAAAATCCAAGAACATTTGAATGTGCTCTAAATTAGAAAACGAAAACGTGTGTTCTTTTCCTGACAGTTTCCATAGGGGCTGATAGAGGCAGCGTCTGATACCCATGGAAGTGGTGCCCCCCCACGTGCCGCAGCACAGCGGTGTGTGAGCCAGGGTGGGAGGAGGGGGCCCATCTAGCATCCCTGGGAGGGGCAGCTAAGTGAGCACTGGGAAGCACTCAACAGTGAGTGGCGCCACACTGGGTGCGGGTAGTGGGAAGGCTGCCGTTTCTCACCGGAATGAACTGGCATCAGCCCGTGAATGGCCCAGAACAAGGGTCTCATGACTTGCCTTTTATGTGCAGGGGAGTTTGGAAATGTGCTGGGCTCCCAGTCAGGACTTGGGTGGTGGCCCCAGTGAGGACCCCTGTGTATACAGTGACGATGAAAAACATACCAGAAGGTCCTATCTGCTTCCGTGGAAGCACAGGTCCCGTTCTCTAAGGCCCAAATTCTCTCTCCCCTGAGCTACTGCAGAAGCTACTGGTCCCTGACAGGAACAAGGCTGGAGCCATCACAGTGCTGGGCTGGGGCTTTAGGACAGCAGCGTGGCCTGGAAACATCGTCTCTGACACTCTGGCCAAGGAGGTCCCTCAGGATGCCCTAGCCCTGCACACAGGAACAGGCCCCCGAGCCTCAGCTCCCACTCACGTCGTGGGGGACCTCCTCGCCCAAGTCAGCTTCCATCAGGAATATCCTGGCGATCTTCTCACATGGCCCGTGCAGGATTCTGGAAATCAGCGGGTACTCACCGTCTTTCAGTTTTGTCCGTTCTGAAAAGGAAGGTGGTTTACAAAATTCATGGGGCATTAAGATTGCTTCTCTCTTCCAAGATGGGGTTGTGATAGAAACAGATGTCCACGGGGCTTGGAACCTTCTCCCGACCTGAGAATGCTGCGCCTGAGTTAAGTGGAATTGTGTCATTCAGCAGAGGCCCAGTTCAGGGGTAACAGGAGTTGAGAGTTGAGGGAGGAGAGAGGGGACAGCAGACAAGGGAGGCCAGGGCTGCTCAGTCACAGGCTGACCACGTGGGCTCTGCAGCTATCCTCAGTGGGTGGCGCCTTCAGCTCCAGCTCACAGACCCAGACATGCACCCAAAGCTCCCCCAACCAAGCGAGAGAAGACATGATGGCCTCCCATTAGTTCTGAAAGGGACAAGTGTGACTGGGTTTGGGACTGGGAGAGGCACTCGTGGTAGGGGCATGGTGGGTCCTAAAGCCAGGGGGGAAAGGTGCCCTGTGCCTGCCACACAAGGGCACAGCCTCAGAGGAGAAGCATGGCGGGTGAGCTTGCCAAACAGAAAGATACTTTGGGTTTCTGGATCTGGAAGCAAAGGCAGACACTTACCCCCAGATTCATGGACGACATAGAGTGCAAACTCACTGGGGCCATTCTCCACCTGCACAAGCAGTAATGGGTCAGAGCAGGGATTTCTCGGACAAGACAGAAAGGGGCCCCGGCAGTAACCACACCCCATACCACACGCGGGGGCCCCCTATCTCTCTGCTGAAAATCCCAGACGTCAGCCCAGAGGAGGGAACTGTGTCAGACCTTCTACTCAGGAGACCCTGGGAAGCTTGCACAGCCCTTGTGAGCTGTGTCCTCAGCAAAGAGCAGTTGCCAGCATCCAGGGCGGTGGCTCACCCGGAACTTGTTCAGCAGCAGGATGAGCACGTTCCTGGCTGTCATGGTGCTGTCGACCCTCAAGTTGGTCACGGACCCATAGGCAGGAGTAAACACAGACGTCTGTGCAGGAAGGGGCACAGGTCAGAGCAGGGCCAGTGGGCGCCACATGATGGGGAAAGCTGTGAATCTGGGTCTGGCAACACCTGGCCGGCTGACTCTCAGAGTGGCACATGTGAGCTGAGCTCACGACAGAGTGCACTTGGGGTGCTTGGAGCAGCCTGTCCCCAAGGAGGGCCATAAACAGGTGCCTTCACAGCCTAGGGCCACACCCCACACTGAGGCACAGGGCCTTGGGGGTTCTCCACTGCATGGGACAACCAGTTCCCCCAAATACTCTCTGTCAAGCAAATCACCATGTGTGCATTTATTCTCCAGCTCGAAGTCCTCAAATCTGTTCACCCTCTCCATCCTCTCAGCCATGCCGGACTAGAGACCCTCCATTTACACCATATCTGCTTCCCAACTTTCCCTTCCAGTCCCAGCCCTTTTGGTCCATTCCCCACACTGCTGGACTAAGGAACAAACTTTTGGGAACCTTGCACCTCAAAGTGTCTTGTGGGCCAGATGTGTCAGCATATAGTCTCAGGCCCTCAGCTGACATCTGGATCGGGATCTGCCTTTTGAGGAAACACCTCGCCCTCTACCGGTGCAGTACAACTCGGGAAGCACTGTCTTAGAGAATGGCTCTCATCATAAATATCCAAGACTTCCTGCAGCCTAACAGGGCCATGTGCAGCCCCTCCCTGACAAGCACATGCCATGGCAGCCCTCCCCCAGCGCTGCATGCCAGCCCCTGGCTTTTCCCCGGTGGAGCTCTATACTCTTGCAGGCTCCTGCCTTTGCCCAGGCATGGTCTGTGGCTCAGCAGTCTGTGTGAGCACCAGCTGGGAGGGAACCTGCAAGTGTTTTATCCTCAGCCTGACTGAATCCTTACAGTGGCCCTTTGAAGCACCTGTTGCTAGTCCCCTTTTCCTAAAAGGATACAGGGACTTGGAAAGGGTGAGTAGCTCATTGGGGTCACTCGTCTAGAAAGGGCTGAGCCTCCAGGAACCCCATGCTTCGCCCCCATGGCACTGTGGCTTCCCAGTCAATCTGACTCTTGAGCTGAGCTCCCCTCTTTTCAAACAGAACTTAAATCCACATGTTCCCCAATGTGGTCCTAGCTCTTCCCTCCCCAAGATGTACCAGGGACAGGAGGGACTTGCTCAGTGTCCCCAGGTGGCCCCCAAGTACCAGAGCCAGACAGAAACCCAGTCATGCCTTCCACACAGTTGAGATGACTATGGGCTGTACGAGAGCCAGACTAGGCTTTTGGTTCCCAAGAAATATGAAATAGAAAGGCCAGGCTATTTCAGGAAGATGCAAGGTCTTGTCAGAAGACATTGCTGGTGTTTCTTCTGCCTGAAGTCTGTTCTCAAGATGACACCCACCAGCTCCAAGGAGGAACAAGTTCCCATGGCTGCTTTCCCATCTCCAACCACTGTTTTCTTCTCTGATAAGGCCAATGATAAACACCTGATAAAACACTCTTTGCTCTCAAACGCATCTGAATCCATCAGGCCAGGGGAAAACAGGAATAGTACTAAGTTTTACCCCGTCTGGAAATCATACCAGCGTGACTGTGAATCAACAGTTTTAAAAAATGATTGGGTGAAGTAATAGTTCACGGTTCTAAGAAGTAAACCCAGAATAACCCCAGGAAGGCAATTCTAGGGATTTCTTCTTTAGTTTCTGCCAGTGACTGGAGTCCTTTCTCTCCTGATGTTTAAGGACAGTGATTCTGAATCTATGTAGAGCAAGGTAAGAAAGAGAGCCCCTCACCTACCCAGTAGACGTGACTGAACTTCCCAACACACCAGTTCATGTCCTGGGAGGTTGTCAGTTTGCCTGGAGGGATGGATCCAGATTCTGCAAGTAAATTTTGGGAGGACTGGGTGGCGGGTTGGTGTGTGGAGGGTGACAGGCTGAGGAGCCGCCCTTGGCAGGGTGGTGCCAATGGACATGAAAGGTTGTGAGGAAAGCCACTGCTGTTCATCTCTGCTCATTTCAAAGGCCTCAGAGATTGCTCAGCGTCAATGTAACCCTGGGACATTTGCGATGACTCAAATAAGGTTTAATGGGTCAGACACACTGCTTGGAGATGCACACAGTGCGGTGAGTGCACTGAAGAAAAACCCCACTATTTGGACAAAGCTACCTTTTTTTGTTAGCAGAGCAAGTGAGAGGCTTTTACTTAGAGATAAAGTGGGAGGACAGAGCTCCTGGCTTATGCCAGGAGGGGACAAGAGAGCCCCAGGGTGGTGCCTTGTGTAGTGGATTTATAGGCAGTTGAAAGACAAAGGGCTAGGGATGTACACCTGCTAAGTGGTCCCAAAATGTTTATCTTTGAAGAGACATTAAGTTTCTTATTAGTCTTCTGGGTTATTTACAAGAAATTTACTGCTCTGATTCCCTCCCAGGATAGCAGCTTCCTGGTCTGGGAGCATATCACTCAAGACTGCCTGTTTTGCTCCCAAGGTGGGCTGAGTTATTGTCAGTTTCATAAAGAGTATGTTAAGAAACTTAACTTTTTAACTAATTGGGTTTTAAAATACAATCTTCAGGATAGAATCCTTCCTGTTTTTACTACTTTGTTTTGGGCTTGCTTGTTAAATTGCCCAGGTTGCAAATCACTTAATTAGGGCTGGAGGAAGAAAAGCAGCACCTGGGTAAAGTCAGAAAAACAAGCTGGGCCCCCCAGCAGGCCAAAGCAAATCCCACAATGGATTATCTTGCTTTGTTTTTTCTGGAGGCCCTCACACTACAAATACTTCCTTTTTGAGGAAGGTAGATCTAGAAAGAGCCTAAATCCACACAAATATTTTTTAAAAATTTAAAAATAATCCCTTACAGTTGCATATTGATATATATTCAAATACTGGCAACTGGTGCCTACTTAACACTTTACAGGCTAAACTCCTTTTGAGCAATATTTAAAGATTACGCAAGTCAGACTGGCTGATCTAAACCATTCTTAATCTCTGCTTAACTGCACCCTGCTTCCCCCACTGGAAGAGCCAGCAAAGGTAACCTGCTGTCACTCATTAACCCTTGCTGCATCCCAGCAGGATGGACACAGACCCTCATGTCAGGGAGTCCCCAAGCAGCCCGAAGGGTTCCTATGAGCTGCCCCGGGCCTCCCTTTGCCACTCTGTCCCCTGTCTGCTTTGAGTCCCCACCTCTCAGGAAGGGCAGCTGCTTGAGCTAGATTCAGACAGGCCTCCCAGCCCACAGGACAGGCCTGTCACAGGACGCTCCTTACAGGGCTTCTCGCAAACTGCATGCTACTTATAAGAACAGCCACTTCTCCTTTTAGTTTGGCTTGTTTTGGGAACGATGCCTCTGGGGAAGGAGACTTTTCCTGAGGCCAGTACAATACATGCTTGGACCAAAGGCTAAGTGCTGGGAATCAGGCACAGTGAAGGTTCTCGAGGGCATAGAAACATGTGCCCAGGGCACAGCTCAACCCAGTGGGCAGGGCAAACTAGGACAGACTAACACAGGCCTGGCTATGAGGCCCACAGCTGCCCTGCCTTTGGGGTTGGTTCCCTGTGGCCTCGGCTTCAGGGCCCAGTCGGGGGGGCCTGGCAGGGACACCACCTTGTGGTTGTAGAAGTGCCCGTTGATGGAGAACCGGTGTCACCAGATCCGCTGGGCATTGCCAGGAGCACAGTGTCTGGGCCTCCTCTGGATCACCACACCAGCTGCATCGCTCCTGGTCTGCATCAGCTGTGGGGTCTCCTCTTCCTCCTCTAGGGGCTCTGAAGCCAGAAGCAGAGGCGGGGACCAGGCTGGAGGGAGCAAAGTGGTGACAGAGGACTGCTGGGGCCCATGGTCAGGCTGTGTGTTGGCCTTCGCTCCCTGCAGCCTGGTGGCCGCACCACAGCAGATGGCAAACTGAATGCAGCTCCTGCGATGGATGCTGGGGCCCCACGCAAGGGCATCCAGTTTGTAGACAGGACCGGTGTCCCCAGGTAGGGTAACCTGTATTTCCAGGCCACTTGGACAGAAGCCTCTGGGCCTGTCTCCGGACACCCAGAGCGAGTCTTGGGCCACCCCATCCCATCTCTGGGCCTCCCCTGCGCTGTGCCTTTCATTGAGTGTATGGTGGAGGGCACAAAAAGGACAGACACAGTTATGGGTCCCAGACCATGCAGAGGTGGTCCAGAGGACTGTGAGCCAGGGTGCTGTGCCCTCCGCTGGCACTCTCCCCTTCCATGAGGCACTGTGCCGCAGTGGTGGGCACAGCACTTCAAAGTCCCTCTGCATGCCTCTGATTCCTTTTCTCGGAGAGTGCACGACACTGCCTCAAATGGAGAGGGCATTTTGCAAGAGTTCCCACTGAAAACAAATGCGCACTCCTACCCCACCAGTTATTCTTCCAGGGTGGCAGCCATGAGCCAAGGCACCTCTTCCCAGGGTGAGCAAGACAGGGCCTGGTTAGCGTAAGGTGGCACTTACCTGAGCTGGCCCTGGAACTCTCTTCCCTGGCTGTGGGCTGGTCACCCTGCTCCTGGGCCGTGGCTCTGTCATCCTGGACAGGTGGCTCCTTTCTGAAGAGAGACAATCCTGGCATTCAGGGAGCTGCTGGCAGGTAAGCAGCTCAGGTGGGAGAGAGGCTGGCTGCCTCCGGACAGGACATTACAGGGAAGCAGGGCAGTGCTGAGGCTGGGATCCATACAGAGCCAAAGTGAGATATTCAAAGAATAGCAAAGGATGGGCAGGGGGCTATCTGCTGAGAGGGGAGGAGCCTGCAGACCTCAGTGGCCGGAGTGTGGTTGTGTGGCGCACACAGGGACATATGCAGTGCCTGGGCCTCCTAGGCAGCAGCCAATGCCCAGCAGGCTCTCTGGGCCTCCCTCTGGCTGGGACAGGGAAGTGCGGGTCTGGCAGGGGCAAACTCAAGGGGGCCTACCTCTGGGCCTTGGGGCGGGGGTTCTCCACCTGCCAGGAGGAATGGCCATGACGGGAACCAGACCCGTCACGTGGGAGCCAGGGAGGTGTGAGCCCACTGGGGGGCCCTGGAGGCCCTGCATCTGCACCTGCTCTCCCCCGGGGAGCAGGAACCACGCGCTGTGCAACCTGTCTAAGAAGCCCATCCAAACTCTATGCGTGAAGTCTGTGTGGCTCAGAACTCACAACCAGTGACTGGGGACGTGTGCAATGCAGCGGGTGTCAACACACTAAGTGACCTCAGAGCAAGTTTACTTGAATTTCTGAGGCGGAAAAGATTCTGAGTTTCTGCCTCTTAGGATTTATTAGGTGTAGAAGCAAGCAAAACTCAGCAGCTAGCTGCCCTAATTGGCAGCAGTGGGCAGGGCGGTGGCGGTGGCAAATGTCCACTAAGCAGTAAGATAGGAAACCATTTCATTCTGATCAAAAACATTTTTTCGACATTAAAGTAAATCTGGTATTAAATTCCAATAAATTGATAAAAGTAAATTCTGGACAAGAGGAGGCTCAATTTGTATGATCTTGTAAGATAGAACAGATGCTGGGAACTGTCTGTCTTGCAGAGGGCGCTGGGAGCCTGGGCGATGCGCTCCACAGGCTCCTTGCAGACAAGGTCCCCGTGTGAGTCTGAGGAACACAAGTGGGGGTAATGGGAGCAGGGACACCCTCCAGGAGGGGAGTGGCTTGGTGGTCACCTGGGAAGACCACTGTGGGAGGGGCTGCACAAGCCACAAGGCCGTGGGCAGCCCCAGGCTGAGGCTGGGTTACGCTCCCGTGTTTGTGCCCCACACAGAGTGGGGCTCTACCCCAAGGCTGAGAATCCCATCCCAGATGCACCCCAAACAGTAAGCTGGGGATGGGATGTCACAAGGCCACCCAGCCAGCACTCACAGGTGGCAGTGGGCCGTCCGGGTGTCCAGGAGGCTGAGAGCTGCACTCGCTCCCTGTCATCCTGTATCTGGAGCCGGATGGGCCGCCTCAGTCCCCAGGCAATGTTGAGGAGGCCCTCGATGATCAGAACCTCTTCTTCCTGCGGGGGACTCACATGGCTCAGCCTCCTTCTCCAGAGCAGCTGCCTCCAGGGGTCACCGTCGCCTTCCCTGACCTAGTCCAGGGGACTCCCGGCACCCGGAGCTGCCCACACCTTCTCTTTGGGGTCCTGTGCTCCCCTTGGGGAAGGCTGGGAGCTCAGCTGAGCCAGGTCAGGAGTCCCGGGGAACCCAGCTGTCAGCCAGCTGGCACATCCATAGTGGTGAGGAACCAGTTCAGGGAGCACGGCTGAACCCCAAACAGGGCAGCACCTCTCCACCCACCACTGTGCCGGGCCCCCAGGTCCCCAGACTGTACTGGGAACATGCTGAGGGCACTGGATTCCATGCCCACTGGAGCAGAGGTGGCTGCTGCCCCAAAGTGGGTCTCAGTCTCACCCCTCTCCCCAAGGTGTGTGGACAGCACGCTGCTCCCCTGCGCCCTGACTCTGTGGTCCTCATCCACAGGGGCCTCCAGAGCACCCTCAGCCAGCTCCCACTCACACCCCCAAGTTCCTGACTTCTTCTGACCCATTTCCGGCTCCTGTCTGTGTGCGTCCACCCCCAGGCTCTGGTGGCCAGCCCAGTCATCCCCACACAGGTGCCCCGCAGGCTGCTTCTCCTGTACCCCCCGAGCACTAGTCAGAAACCTCAGCCTTGCCCTTCCCTAGAGCCACGGTCCTCCAGCTACCCAGTCCTGATCTGCTCTGATGGGATTCCAGCAGTGAACATTAGATCTCATCTTCTCCTCGCCAGCTTGAGCACCACTTTAGATTCGCAAATTCCCTTTCTTTGGGTGGGTGCATTCAAAGCCTTGTGAACACAGGGGCCAGGTGGTAGACCTCCCTGTGCTCCTGGCGCTCGGTGTCAAGGCCATGGTTAACTAGCACAAGTTTAAAATTCCATCATCCAGAGGAAACAGTGCTACTGTTCAAGGCCATCAACATACACATCACTTTCTGGGATGACCCTGCACTTTGCTGAAAAAGAAAAAAGAAATCAAACAACACAAACTCAGAGCTATTTTTGATGACCTCTGCCACCACACAGGTATGGAACCAGTCCTCCCTGTGAAGGAAAGCCCAAACTGATGCCCTGGAGTTGAAGGTTCCACAGGGATCATAAGAAAACCCAAAGTGGGGTTCAGTTCTGTTTTCTATTTTGGCTTCACTTGCCTGTCAGATGTGGGTGTATGGCTGGAGAGTCCCAGGCCCGCGCCCAGACCAGTGTCACAGCAGTCCCTGCCTCAGCCCCTTGCCCCCAGTCCCAGAGCAATTCCTCCTGCCTCCCTGGCAAAGGGCAGGTCCCCTGAGCCTTCCCATGCATCTGTGACAGCCTGGCCTCAGCATGTCCAGCCCCATGGTCCCTGCCCCAGTTGCAGCCTCTTTCCTTCCCTGAGGCATTAAACTGTCTCCTAAGCCCCTCAAGGCAGGGGCCACACCTGCTTCATCTCCCTCCATCCAGGCCTGGCATGGGCTGGTGGGCAGTGGGTCTCTCTGAATAAAGACCCAGAGGTTTGTCCTGTACCCACAAGTTTCAGGCAGGCCACAGCTGGGTAGACAACTGGGCCTGAGAAATGCATGGTGCCAGCTGTTTACAGTTCTCCCAGGGCTGCCCACTGCACCCTTAGCCGCCCCCTGTCCGGCAGGGGCCACCCTGGGCATCCGCAGCAGCTCCCGAGTGCTGCGCAGGGCCAGGACAGCTTCCAAAGCAGAAGTGACTGCTTCTTTCCATCCTTCTTGGAGGGAAATCCAACCACCATGCCAAGGTCCACTGACTTCCTCACATGTGGCCAGTAATGTGGACCCCTGAGCATGCCCACTCTCTCCCCAGGGGCTAAATCGGCTCAGACCCCTGCTAGCCACCCCTCCAGGGGCTCCTCCTGGTAGCTCTGCTGCATTGCAGCCACACTCCTGCAGCTGTTCCCAGAACCTGAAATTACTGCCCTCGTCCACTGAGCATTTGCCCCCCTCATGAAAGGTAAGTTCCAGAGGCCAGGACTGTTTGCTGCTCTGTCCTCTGTGCCCACAGTAGCCTCTGTGTACAGAAGCACCAATTAGATACAAGCCAACAGTTCTCACTTGAAAGCACCACAGGTGGAAGAGGCAAGACCAGGCCCCCACAGGCTGTGCCTCACAGAGGCCCTGGGAGCCCTGCCCAGGTGTGTCTGACATGTTGCCTAAGGCCCAGAGCTCTGCCAGACCAGCCCCAGGTCAGTGTCCTGGGGCCCTAGGGTGTGGACGGTGCTTCCAGGCAGTGCTGGCAGACATTAGGGCTGCCTGGGGAGCCTAGCAGAGCCCTGCCTCTCCTGCAGCCCAGGGTGGCCGGGAGTGGTGGTCACTCCTATCCCGCCTGTGGAGTGACCATCCCAGAGCCTCCCTCAGGCACAAGCTTGGGCTCTGGGCAGGCAGCCGGGCCAGGCCCCACCCACCTGTTTCCTCTGAGCCTTCCTTAATGCTATTTTGGGCTCTCACGACAGTAACTGATGGCTGGTGGAAAGGCATAAAAGCAGCCGCCAGGCCTTGAGGCTCACTAGACAGCTCCATCCAGCAGGCAGTGACCCACCGTCCTCACGGCATCCTTACTCAATGTGGGCACCAGGCTCTGGTTGCGGGAGCCCGTTCCTCTGCCCTGAGCTTCCCGGGGACTGACCTTGCTCGTCCAGCAGCCCTGCTACTCCCAGGCCCTCTCAGCTACAGGTAAGAGACAGCAACTGCCCTGTGGTTTGAGATACAACAAAAAGGTTGTTGCTCTCCAAGGGCAGTTAGCTGGGACTCATGCAGCCTCACGGGGGTAAGAGACCAGGGGATGCAGTTGAAGGCAGTGAAAAGAGGGACTCTATGCTCAAAAAGCAATTCACAGGAGATGTCATTCCACGTGTTGTCACAACACCCCTCTTCCTGGGGATTCTCGCACCCACCTCATGGAGGAGTGAGTGGAGGAATGGAGAGGTAGCCTTGCCAAAGGCAGGTTGGGAATTGGCAGAGCCTGTTTGTAAGCCCATTTCCCCTGACCCTGGTCTATTAGGCTGGGTCCTCTTATTTTTGTGGTTCTTAAGCAACAGGAATGACAGAATCTCAAACACAAGGCTTTTGATGTTCTCAGGAGGGAGCAGCCCAGGGGTCCGAGCCTGGTCTGGGATCTGCAGACTACAAGCTGCTCCCAGGCACAAGAGCCACCAGGCGGCCTCAGATGAGGGCGGGGACACAGGAGGGTGTCAGGACAGAACTCAGACCTTTAAGTCTGGCTCTCTGTCTACCGACAGGTAGCTGCTTCCTGGCATCCAGAAGCCATGAGGTCCCGGCTGCTGCTTTCAGAGGCCCACCTGCCCACAATTCGGGAGACCTCGGAGGAGATGCTGCCTGTGGGGACTGGGCAGGAACCCCCGGCCTCCCCCAGCTTGGATGACTACGTCAGGTCCATCTGTCAGCTGGCACAGTCCACCTCAGTGCTGGGTGTGCCCACAGCCAGGGGCCCATGCAGGTCCCTAGAGGACATCACCACCTACCTCAGGGGCCAGCAGCCTGCACTGCATGGGGCTGGTACTTCTGACCCCCTGCACTGCCTGTTCGGGGAGTCCCAGGGAAGGTGGCCAAGTAGGAGGGAACTTCCCAGGATGACTGGCCCCTCTGCTGAGTCCAGGGGCCCATGTGGACAGATGGACAGTAGCAAGGCTGGGGAGGCCTCCAGAGGGAGGCTCTGTGATGCCAGATCACCCAGGCACTTTCTGGCAAGACCATCGAGGGAATGGCACCAGGGCTCCCTGACTCCCAGGCAGTCTGGCCGGGCTGCAGCCTCCCCCATGAGGCCCAGCCCAGCAGCATCCTCAGAACTCTCTACCTGCACCTCCCAGTGATCCATGAACTCTGACACCTCCCCAGTAGAGCATGCTGCTCTGGTGCTGCCCCGCAGGTCTCCGGTTCATGGCAGCAGCCTGCCTCCACAGCGATCCCATGTGCACTGCTCCCTATAGGCTGACCGTCTTGGCGAGCTAAATGCCTCTATCCCTGGTGTTTTCATGAGTCAGGGGTCCTGACTCCTAGGCTGTTCTGACAAATAAGTGGGATAAAACCCACATATGGGGCTGTGGTTACAAGACCACACAGAGTAGCCATTATTGCTGAGGCTGTCTCTCAGGCGGGAAGTGAGGTTGGACTGAGCAGCGGAGACGGGTAGGCTGAGCAAGGTCCCGGGCACCCCCAGGTCAGTCCCTCAGCCCCGCCCCATAGAGCCTGTGCTCCAAGAGGCCTGAGAGAACACCAGGGCTCTGCAGATGCACCCACTATGCTTTGGGGGGCCTGTCCCTGGGGTGTCCTGGGGACCGCAGTTGGTCCAGCTCACAAGTCCTGCTGTGGCATCAGGTCAGCCTGTGGGGTGCCAGACCCCGGCCAGGGGGCCCGTCCCCACCCCTCCCTGTCTGCACCTCAGCTATGGGGCCAAGTCCAGCCCCACTCCTCAGACCTGTTCACAGCCTGGCGAATCCGTGTTCTTGGAGTCTCTGGCAGAGAGGTGAGGGTGGGGAATAGAGGAGAGGGAGGATCTCCTCAGAGAGGCAGGTGGGCATCAGAGGGCTCCAAAGGTCAGGCCTGAGGACCTGTCCTCCCTCTCACTGGGGCTGTGTGGGAGCTGGCTGACCTGGTCAGGGTGGAGGGGGCTGAGAAGAGAGGAGCCAGGAGCTGGGTGGCTACCAAGTCCACCCCTGCTTCTGCCCCCCAACTCCCTGCTCTGTGCACAGCAAACTCCTTCCTTCCTTTTTTTTTTGGTGCTATTTTTAAATTGCTCTGGACTATAAAAATGTTTGTCCCCTTTCATGTGTATTTTGTGGGGAGACAGAATGTAAAATATATTTAAAAGGGATTTAGTCAAGCAATTTACTATTTTATCTGTAAAATGGGGGCACCAATGCTGGTCTTTCACACCCCACAGAGCACAGGAGCTGGCAGATGAGCTTACAAGCACCACACACAGATGTCTGCATCATCACAGCCTGCTGTATCTCTGCTCGGCTCACATCTGTGGCTCCCTGGCCTCTGGCAAATAAGTACGGGGCAGCCTGGAGCCCAAGGGCCCCTAGGAGGCAGTGAGGAGGGTTAGCCTACTGAGTGGGTGCCTGGCTGGGGGTGAACGGGCTGGGCTTTCTGGGCCCCTTCTGTGAAGCAGCATGAACTGAGTCAGAGGGAGGCAATCACAATGACACTGGCCAATTCCCCTGAGCTCAGAGACCTCGCTGTTGCATTTGGGGAGGTCAAACAA